>NC_069387.1:109400196-109703227 GCF_027475565.1 Acinonyx jubatus | reverse complement strand
TAACGTAATACAATTGCTTCTTCGGAAAAAAAAAAAACAGTATTGCTTAAACATCCAAATGAATGATGCTTCTTTCAAATGAGTCACCTCGGGAGGCCCTGCACTCTTGCTGGCTTTGCTTCTACTATTGCTAAAAATATTTTCAACTTTCCTTTTTTGGGCCATCCTTTAAAAAGTGAACAAGATATTCTTTTGAATATCCTCAGTATTGGCAAGTCTTCATTGTTTCAGGATAAATTGGATGGGGAGGGAGCAACAAAAATTCAGGGCCAAGTCTGATGAATAAGGGGAATGAATGATCATATTATATAAAATCATTTTGGCTCAAAAGAGAGGAGAAGCAAGGTGCAAGGAAGATTCTTCTTTGACTAATAACTGCACCTTAAAACAATTTTAATTCAACAAATATTTCCTGCAGTGTCTGTGGGCCAGGCCCTGTGCTCCTACTTGCACAATAGCAAAAGGGAAGCTCCTGCTGTGTTTTGAGCAAAAACACATTTGAATAAGCATCATTTGAATAAGTATCCAGTTTCCACAGTTGACTCCTTTGAAAAACATACTACTTAAAGAAGTATTCTATCTTCCTGACTTCTATATGGAAGCCTCTTGCTTGTGCCTCCAAAGCTTCAGATGCATGTCTCTTTGACAGCGTATTCGTATGATGTTGTTATTAGCTCTACGTATCTGCGTGCCTCACGAGACATTACAGTTAGCTCATTCAACACTAAGCACAGTGCCTGACACAATGCCTGGCTCATAATTGCCTGTTCGTTGAATGGGTGGATGGATTAATGAGTGAGTGCATAATTTTAAAACTTCAAATTTCTGCTCAAATGAACTGTCCTCAGAGAGTCTCTTCCTAATTAACCTACCTAAATATCTAAACACACCTATCCCTGTCAGTCTCTGTCTTGTTATTCTATGTTTTCTCCAGAATATTTATATATATCTGAAATTGTATACGCACTTATCCGTTCATGTTTTGTGCATTGCCCTCAGTAGAATGTGACCTTTGTGAGAATAGTAGCCTCGCCTAGGTTGTTCACAGACACGCCCCACCATGCCCAGAACAGTTGCTGGTATGATAGTTTCTTTTTAAATAAATAAATGCATGCTTCAGGTAGACATTACTATGTAATAAATTACCCCAAAACTTAGTGGCTTAAAACAACAATCATTTTATTATGATTCTGTGGGTCAGGAATTAGGGCAGGGCTCAGCTAGGAGATTCTTCTGGCAACTGAGGACCTTTGGTGATAGTTAGCTGGTGGATGGCTTGGCCTGGGGCATCAAAGACCGCTTTACTTACTCTTCTGACTCTTGGCAGCAATGACTGGAAGATTGGGCTCATATGAGGTATGATGACTGGAGTCCCTACACATGACCTCTCCAACGTGGAGGTGCCAAGTCAGTCAGGCTTCTTACTTGGTAGTTGAGAGTTTCCAAAGTGAGCATTCAAAGAGATACAGCAGAAGATGCAAGACTTCCTATCACGTAGCTTTGAAAGTCCCATTCTATCATATTCTATTCATCAATTATACTGCTAAGCCTCGCCTCTGTTCAAGAGAAGGAGAACTAGACTCCATCTCTCAAAGAGAGGCATAGCAAGGAATTTATGGCCATGTTTTCATCTTCTATATTGCATGAGGGAAAGAAATTGATATGTAAAATTGGGTAGGGATCTAAAACAAAACACTGATTGCTAAAGGAACCACACATAAGTAGCCAAGAAGAGATTACAACCCAGAATTTTTTTCTCTACTTATAACAAGACTGATTCTTATAGAAAGATCAAACTCCTGGAAAACAGTATCTGTTAAACTTTGCTATGTATTGACCACTCTGCTGAGGAATTTATATGCATTCTTATTTAGTCCTCACACACCACACTACTGAGTGGATATTATTGTAATCACCTCATTTTTACAGGTGAAAAAACTGAAACATCAAGTAATTGGTCAAGATTATACAGTTAAGGGCGCTGGGTGGTTCAGTTGGTTGAGCATCTGACTCTCGATTTTGGCTCAAGTCACGATCCCAGGGTGGTGGGATTGAGCCCCATGTTGGGCTCTTTGTGAAGGGCAGAGCCTGTATAAAATGCTCTCTTCCTCTCGCTCTGCCCCTCTCCCCTATTCGTGCACCCTCTCTGTCTAAAATAAAAAAATAAAATTTTAACTAAAAAAAAAGAATACACAATTGGTGAGTGACAGGAACCCAAGTAGTTCGACCCCAGAGTCCATATTCTTATCCCTGAAACTATGGGGCTCTTGAAGTAGGAATCATAATGTATTGCAAGACTGATATTTCTCCCTAAGAATGAGCAGGAGGGTACTATTTTAAGAAAGTGAAAAGAATGTGAACTTTAGAATCAGCCATGTCATAACCCTACCTCTTCTCAACAATAACTGTGCAACTCTGGACAAGTTATTTAACCCTAATCACTCATCTATAAAATAGGGCTGATGAGATCTAGCTTGTAGGATACAGTGGAGATGAAAGTGAATATTTTAAAGTACCTAGAATAGACCCATCACTTAGAAAGACTTTAAAAGTGTTAGTTCCTTTCTCAGCTACATAAGGAGTGCCCTACTTCTAGGGAGAATCAATTCCATCGTGTGTTGCAATTTTTCAGAATTTCTCTTGGCATAATTAAATATTTATACTGAGAGGAAAAAAAAGAGAGACTCCAGCAATTGAGATTTATCTATTTCCCTTAGCCAGTGCAGTTTCTGCCCTATCTAGTGTGGACAGTAGAATCAATTCCAGCAGAAGCAAGGTTACCACTGACAAAGTACTAGGGAGATGTCAACACAATTTTTCATTGGTAATAGAAATAGTTTTGAAAAGGCTTACTTTTTAGTTAAAATTAGAATTAGAATGGCCTATAAAATAATATTGGAAAGAAAAAATGCTCTAGATTTAGTATCTAGTTCCAGGTTCTACTAAGTCTCACAGGGGGAGAAATGGTGATATGAAAGGCATCAACAATTCCAACTTTTGCAGTCTCACCATGATGGTTAGCACAACTATATTTTATTACCAATGGTAGACAGCCGCAGTTTTGTACGAAAATTTTCTTCTCTGCAGCTAAAAGCACAAGATTGGCACTCAGCCACTTAACAATTATTATATATAATAATTTACACTGCTATTTTAAGGCTTACCTTAGCTACTTGCTTGATGACAAAGAATATCAATCGCATTTACCATGCTCAAATTCTGCAGTCTCTGAAAAACTTTGGGAAGTAAGCTTGAGGGCAAGCACACAGCCCAAGTACACAGAATGTAAGTGCACCATTAGAGTAGGGAAGAAAAAGGGCAGCTTGCGGTAACCTATGTAAAAAGCTTGTAACTGTTAGAAAAATCAGGCGGGAAAGTAGCTGGAGGTCAAGTGCAGAATAGTTCATCATAGAGGCCTGGACAAATACATAGCAAATACAAAAGATGAAAACATTCGCAAACTCTAATAATGCTATATTGACAAGTACCTCGTTTGAAGACCAGAGCTGTTTATTAGCGTATGTTTTATAATGGCCTAAATTATAAAAATTGACTTTTGAATCTTGGAGTAGGAAGATTACTCTAAAGCAGTAGGCTATGATAATTGTAGAAGTAAGAGAAATGGGTGGGAAAAGAAGCCTGATTATTCCAATCTTCTTGAAAATTATGAAACTCTTTTTTACAAATGACTAGCAGAAGCACCGAGATCTTAAAAAGAACGGATTTCAGAGATAACCTAAAGAGAAACACAGAAGATCAAGGACGCTGCTTAGACTCTGAGAAAACAGTCTCTGAAGGTGAAACTTTGCCATTGACACAGCAATAGATTGGGTGAGGGCAATTATGAAACAAAGCCTTTTATGGCCAATGACTTCCGAAGGAGGCACAGATATCTGTTAATTATACAATAAGTGCATTTCTAAAAGCCTCCTATAAATTAACCAGTGGAGACCAATTAAAGAGATAATGGTTTACTCTTTGCCTATTAAGTCACTATCTGTAAGTTTGGCAGCCAAACAGGAAAATAAAAACAAAAGAAAGTGGACTTTTTATCATAGATGGTATTCACATGCTGTAAAACTCTATGACACTTCACAGTCATGGAAAATTTTACAAATCATTGCGCTTAGCATTTTTTGTGATTAGCACACACACTAAATGAGATACAGTGGAAAAGTGACAGGGGGGAAAGTCTGAAAGTCACACACACGTATCCAGGCCCTGAGTCATCATTGTGGCAAAATGGGAACCAGCGGATTGCTACACATCCTGCTGGGTTTTTTGTTGTTGTTGTTGTTGCTTTTCTTCTTTTTATGGGGCAAGGAGAGTGGCACATATTTGCACAGGGCAAATAATGAATGGCAACTCAGGTGTAGTATTGTACCAGGCAGTTTAGAAAGGAAAGTGTTATTGTGCATGTAAATGTAGGCAGCTCCTCTCGTGCTCTATGATTTGTGACTCACCCAAAGGGGTAACTGTTCTCTGACCAAAACTGTCTCCTATTTATTGAGGTGTGTGAGGTTCACACTTACCACGTTGGGTTTCCAGATGGGAAGGAAGACCTTAGGTCTGTTGGTAAATGAAGCCAGGGTGGGGCACCAGGAAGAAGGAGCCTGGACAGCGCATAAGTGCTTTGAATGCAAAAGATGATTCAGAAAGACACCCAATATAGTTCTTCCTAATATTGTCCAAGAATTTGGTCCAAAGGGAGTAAGACTTTGATTTTTGTCTTTCTTTCTTTTTTTTTTTTTTGAGGTAGATTTATTTGATTAGATGTGATTTGATTATTTTTTCATATCTCAAGAATTTGGCATTTTCTTTTTATCTTACTCACTGAATTGGCCATTTGGGCCTCAATTATTTTTACTGCTTACTGAACTGGTTTTTTTGTGTATTTATTATGAAAGCTTTGTTTCTTTTTGCAGTCTGGCTCCTTTCCAGATCAATTGTTTCTAATCACCATTAATGGCTATTGACTGTGACAACTTTTAGCTTTAGACAGAGTAAATGCCTTAATCTGCAGAGATTTATATCAAATCCACAATATAGTTTTATCTAAATCTTTGGAGTTTGGTTCACATAGAGTGATTACTAGAAACATATGCCTATACTATAGAAACTTACCCATGTAGAACTTTCAAATTTATTATATATATATATATATATATATGTATATGAGTGTGAGATAGAAAAAAAGAGACAAAGACATGCATATGTACATTTAAAAATATAATTTAACATCTTAAGACACTTAACCTGCCTAGGTTACCACTCATGTGTAGATGAGAAATTATATCTACATGACTTGAAAAATCCCCATGGGCCTGTATAATTTACTGAAGAATATGGGAAAACCTATAGATTTCATTTTTAGAGAAATTATTCATGTAAAATGATCCTCTGATAGTTTATCTTTCTAGTAATACAAATGTAAATGGGACTTTTCTTAGAGTTATAAGGGTCCTTAGAGATCATGGAATCCCAAGTAACCATTCAGTGCAAAAGCCTCTGACATAATCACGCAGATTTTGCTTGAACAGTTCTCATTTCCAGAGGTAAAGAACTCACCATTTTGTAAGCATAGCATTGCTAGCCTAGCTAGGAATGAGTTTGAATCCTTCCTGTTTGTTCTTTTTCTCCCCCTCCAATTCAACTGATCTCAGAGTCCTACAGAGTCCAACTCCGTAATATTTCCCCTCATCTTCATCCCCATCACTCCTGGTTTATGTCCTCATCGCTTCTGCTTGTGTTCCTGAAATGGCCCAGCCTTCTTGGAGACTTGTCCCCACCCCTGCAACCATCAATCCATAATGCTGTCAGAGTACCTTTGTATTTATTTATTTTTTATTTTTTAAAAAAAATTTTTACATTTATTTATTTTTGAGAGACAGAGCACAAGTGGGGAGGGGCAGAGAGAGAAGGAGACAGAATCTGAAGCAGGCTCCAGGCTCCGAGCTGTCAGCACAGAGCCCAACGTGGGGCTCAAACCCACAGACCATGAGATCATGACCTGAGCCGAAGTTGGACGTTCAACCGACTGAGCCACCCAGGCGCCCCTAGAGTAACTTTTTAAAATAAATCGGATCCATTCACCTGCTGCTTGTAACCAGACTTCTTGGCATCATATTAAAGACTTTGGTCCCAGCCAACCTCATTCTCCCTACCCTCATTCCTTATCCAACTTTCAGTTATATTCCATACTCCAGCCATTGTGCATAACCTGTAGTTTTACATTTCCTCACACTTCCCTATCTTTGTGTGTGTCATTCTTTCTCCCCCAAAAGCCCTCTCCTCTTGCCTTCTCTGGCCAAGCTAATTTTCCAAAATTCAACCTGGGCATCATTTTTTCTGTGAAGCTCCCACAGCATGCATTCATACCTAACACATATCACACTGAATCAGAATTGTTTTATTCTTTGTTTTTCCCAATAGACTATGAGACTTATACCCCTGGTACCCACATTACTGGTATAGTGCCTGAAATATAGTTCATTCAAATATGTCAGGGGCACCTGGGTGGCTCAGTCGGTTGAGCTGAGCATCCAATTTCAGCTCAGGTCATGATCTCACAGTTTAAGCCCCACATCGGGCTCTGCGCTGACAACTCAGAGCCTGGAGCCTGCTTTGGATGCTGTGTTTCCCTCTCTCTCTGCCCCTCTCCTGCTTGCGCTCTGTACCTCTCTTTCTCTCTCTCTCTCAAAGTAAATACATTTTTAAAAAATACAGGTTTCCTTTTTAAAAATATGCTGAATGAACATGAGAGCTGCTTCTATTAAGCAAAAACAACTAAAACAAAAACAAAAAAGCACATGTAGGTGTGGGTCTCCTACCATTTACAGATAATAGCCCTAATATTTGAAGATACTTATTATGTCTATATGTATCTTCTTATTCTCAACCACTCTAGTAATCCACATCCTGATCATGTTTGCCTTGGTGACCACACACACTCTTTTTTGAACAGATTTCCTATCTAACCTCATCTTGCTTTCTGACCTTCCACTTGCAAAAATTCTTAACATACCATCGAAAATCTATCGAATTCATTTCTTCAGAGTAAAACTAGACATCTTCTGAACAACTCCCTCCCTCAGTCATGTCTTACTCCTAAAGCTAGAAGAAAACCTCCAAGAAAAAAATGCTGGTATCCCATGTTATCAAGTCATTGAATCTTTGCCTCAGAGCCTTCTTCCAAGCTACATCCTCAACGTGGCAAGACATTTAGGCTAACTGGCTCCAGCAGTGGTAGAGGGACAAGGGGAAGAGCTGACCATGGTCTTCTCTAGGGAGCGTCTGGCTTGGATGAGCTACAGAAGGTATTTGTAAAATTCTGGGTCTTAACTCAAAAAGTTAAGATTGCTGGAAAATCTCCCAGGCTAATACACTCTCTCTTTGTTTTCATTTAATTAGCTTTTCTTGCAAATTACTAGTTCTTGCGGAGGTCTTTCATTCCTACTTAGAATTATTTAGGAAGGTGTTGAGAGGATCTAGAGAGGAAATCAACTATTTGACCAAAGGATGGCCCTCCTATACGAGAGATGAACTTGTTCTTCCAGCTAGGAAGTAACCTTCTGGTAAAACCTGTATGGAACAATAAGATCATATACATATGCCTGCTTTTTTAGAAAGCCAGATGAGTCGACCCTGTTAACAAGGTTGCCGTCAGATTTTCTTCGCCTCCGCAGGTTAAAAGTAGATATGGCACCTAGGTATCCGTGATACTATTTTCTATACTTATCTCTACATTTAAAACTTTCATAATTCAACATGAACACCAAAAATAACTTGGAAAAGATATGTACAAAATTTCCCTGACATCGCCCCAAGGCTTTACTTAATTCATTATGCACCTATTAAATTTATAAATAGGAGCACATATCGTAGGGAGGTATATTTGTTCGTCAGGATGAAGTGTCTACCCAAGCTCCTGTTGGTTGTTTTAGAATGCGTTTTGCCTGTTACATCATAAATGCCCAAACTGTTCAGCTACTCAAAAGCTGTTATTTGCTACAGCACTGAAAGGAATGTAAGGTAAGTGCCACTCTCTCCTTTTTAGACATGAGTGCAAGTGCATAGGGTTGTAATGAATTCACTGACTTGCTCCATGTCTTGAGTCACGACAATAAGGTGCCTGAAATGATGTAATGTGTTTTGTGGCCTCCAAGAAGTTTCCAGTCATTAAATGTCTCCATACCTAACTTTTGCTCTTACAGCCCACATGTAATCACTTAAATAATGACAGCTTTCAGAATTCACTGATAAAGTAGTACTTTTGTTTAGTATTTAGGTTTCCAGATAGAAATTTTAAAGCCCAGTTATTAAGATTAATTAGAAGGAAAGTATTAGACTTTAGAGGAAAATATTTAAATAAAATGTTCTTTCCTTACAAATTCCAATTATTACTGATTTATTTCCGAGTTAATGCAGTACAGGATTGCTGCGTATTTTAGATATATATCTAGCTATCATCTTCTAGTGTGTTAGTGATCTTCAATATGTCGTTTAGAATCTTAGAAATCATTGTATGGAATATAAATTTATTTTTGAAATTGCTCTCAGGATATCTACAGTGCTATTTTTGGATTTAATGTCAGAGTGCAATAGCCTCATTATTTTGCTTAGAAATCTGTGGCTTAGTTTTTGCGTCTATATGAAGGATCTCATAGGCTCCATCTACAATAAAGCGGCTTATCCGGTATGTTAATTTTTTAAATGCTGCTCAAAAAAAAGAGGCTGCCTTCTTCTGATAAACCCCAGACTTTAATAACATGTCCTCTGAATTAATTCTGTAAATGCAGTACTAAAGTTCAGCACAGCGGCCTGGGCTTTTTAATTAGCTCGCAGCTGCATTGCTGGGATAACATTTCTTGTTGAGGAGGTAGCTTGGTATTCATTATTTGGGCTCTGGTTCAGAGTTCAGTGGTCACTTTAAGCTTTCTTAAAGAATTGCTTGTCTTTGTTTTCAGGGAAAGACCGTATGTCTTTGCTTAATCATTACCCAGAAACATCTACCAGTGTTCTTGCCATGACTGTACAGCCATTGATTTGGTCTTAACTTAACAAATGGTGGCAATCTTCTAGACAAAGAGGGGTTCTGTATAATCCAAAAAATCATCTGAGTTATTTGTTTAACTGGTATATAAGTCAAACAAGTAAAACTTAAATCACAACTTCTTTACCACTTCAAACTTCTTTACATCTCTAAAAGCTCCTTTTTAATGATGAATATGGATTATAAAATTTACAAATTCATTTTGAAGCTATATTAATTTTAACTATATTTTCTACATTTTCCATAAATTGTCTTATTTTTGTATACACTAGAGAATATGGAGACTTAATAGAAAGCGTAGCAGATCATATGAGAAAATGAAGAATATTAAACACCTATTCATTGAGTGAATTCTATGAAAATCCGCATTATCTAAGTTCATCCTCATAGCAACACTAAAAGATTGTCCCCATTTTACCTAGGGGAAAACTAAAGAATCAGAGAACAGTTAAAGAACTTGCCCAAGATCACAAAGCTGGTAAAATTCAGAAACAGGATTTGAATCCAGGCCTGCGTTACATCCAAGCTTGGGCATTTTCTAAATATTACATTACCTCCTCCTCAAATCCAAGTTTAAGATTCATCTTTCCTATAATAATCTTTCCAATGAATTTTAATTCCCTTGGCATGAATTTATGCAGTGTGTACTATACTGTCACATGTTTATATATTTCCTTTGGAATTAGTTTTCTTGCTATTTCATGACTTGTCAAGGCTACTAAATGTCTATATTCCCTAAGTCCAGACACTATATTCTCTACTTCCTTTTATGCCCCCACAGCAAGAACTACTCTGGGCAGATGATACACATTTTTACACTGGTTATGTCAGGTGTGATTACACAGATCTTTCGCTTTTTATACCATAGTTGTTCATATCGTTTGAATTAGAAAGAAACACACACACATACATACAGGTAGATAATTATCTATAACTAGTATTAGAAAAATCCAATGGTAGGGCACCTGGGTGTCTCAGTCGTCAAGCATCTAACTTCCGCTCAGATCATTATCTCACGAGTTCGTGAGTTCATGTCCCACATCAGGTGAATCCGTGCCCTGCTTCAGGTGAGCTCCCTTCTCTCTCACGCACGCCCTCTCTCTCTCTCCATCTTTCTCTCTCTCTGCTATTCGTGGGATTCTCTCTCTTTGCCCCTTGCTCACTTGTGCCCTCTCTCTCTCTAAAAAAAAAAAAAAAAAACCAGAAAGAAAAGAAAAGAAAAGAAAAATCTAACGGTAAATGTCCAATGTGGAAGATATTAGGCAAAAAAAAATATATAGAATATGATACTGTATCTGGTTTTCTGTCTGAATTCTTGCAGATTAGAAAGAGTTAAATAGGAGAGGTAGCTTAATTATGTTTGTTTATAATAGTAGTGGATAAAGTTCCAAAAATCTGGGAAAAGATGACTAAGGCACAGAAACAGGAAGAATATGAAGGTATTAAGTATCTAGCATTTTATTATTAAAGACGAAGAGGAATTATAAAGGACAGTGACAATATGTATCACTAAAAGGGATAGCAAAAGAGCAAAATGTATGGAAAACAGGCATTAACATGACGATAGGAAACAAAGACACACCATGTTTAAGAAAGGCGAGGAAGTAAAAATGTTAACAATCTTTAGTCAGACTAGAACTACCCCCAAAAATATTATCATGAATACAAGTAATATATGCATGCTATTTGATCGATATAATGGTAGCTCAAAGAGAATTTGACATTACTAAATCAAAATGATTAAATCTTCATCCTTTTTTGGCAGATTATTTAGCGTAGACATGTTCTTGTAGTCCTATAAACAAGGTACTATTACTTGGGAAAAACAACTTTGCTCTGATAAACTCTTTGTTCAATGGTCAAGTGAATTGATACAGCTTACACTGAAACAAGGCATTTGAGAAATGTAAAAGAAAAATAAGTGAATAAGAAACAAAATGATAGGAGACAAACACAGTGAACTCTAAATGCTGGGATTGTGTGTGATAGAAGCCTAGTGATAAAGGGGTTAGCATTTGGAACCAGGAAAGCCAAAAATGCAGAGGAGTTGAGAATCTTGACAAGGAAGGAATCAGCCATCAGGACTTTTTTCTTTTCTCTCAGAAACAGGCATAGTTCAAGTTTAAGATGAGCCAGTGAGGTCAGAAACTAGCAACAAGCAAGCAGAAGTGAGTATAAATAGATGTGAGAAGTAAGTCTAACCTTCGGGTCAGAAATTGGGTAGGCAGCAGATTAAGAGGACACAGTTACTAGAGATCAGGGCAAAGAGTGAGACCCTGGAGAACCTAAGTTCCAAAAGAGAAAGGCAAAGCAAATAATCTGCACACGGCTGGTAGTCCAGAACCGCACAACTCACAATAACCAGGCAAGCAGAGTAGGAAGAAAGGTTTGGGTCTGTGACAAGTTGTCTCCAGAAGTTTCTCCATCATGACCATGAGATTTCATAGAGACTGACGTATTTCTAGGTCTCAATAGTAGAAATAGGAAGCCGCATCTGACCAGAAGTAGCTTATTGCCAGGTTTTCATGGTGATAATGATTTAGCAAATTTAGGCACAAAATTTCCAACTTGGTACTCCCTCCCTGTCTCTACCCCAAAGGAACTCCTCACCTGTCACCTCAGCCCTATATACTGAAGACTACCTAAGCTGTTTTTCATGGAACTGTGATTTACAATTGCTTTACCTCTTTCACCTCCCTCACTTGATTATTTCCATTCTAATGACATTTGCCCACCTACTAAATCATGGCCTCAACTCCTCTCAATGAGGTATTTTTCTTGGAACTAATTTCAACCGTGATCTAATGAATCCCTCATACCTATTCTTTAATAAGATCTAAAGTAGATGTTAAAAACTTTTGGGGGCCTTTCAACTATAAAAACTTAGTCCCCATGACCATTACAGACTTGAATCTCTTTCTGAGTCAAAGATATTTTCCCCTCCCCTGACTCTATGCATTTTTACTCCCCTCTTGCCTCCCTTCTCCAAGCATCAGTTCTTTTGGTGTTGAGGTCAAGGAGGATGGAGGAGAAGGAAAGGGCAAAATCTATTTTCTTGGCTAGACTCCACTGTAAGTCTCTTTGGCAGTTGATGCCTTTGGCATGGCAGGTATGCAAATACTGATTCTCTTATAGGTACATGTGGGAGTTCTGGGAAAAGCCCAGCAAAGCCAATAGTAGGAACTGGTACTAGCGTACCACTGGCTAGAAGGAAAGATTTTGGCTTCATACAGGATTCAATTCCAGTTTCCGGCCTCACTCAAGTGTAGCCACATCTCCTATCTTAAAACTCCACACTAACATTTATGACTTATTTCCAGGTTGAGTAATCCCCATGGGCTGGTATCTGCTTATTGCATACTGGCTGTTCTACCTTTTAGCTCTCTGTTCCCAGCACTACAGATTTCTTCTTCTTTTTCTTTTTTTTTTTTTGTACTTTTTGGTATTCCTTTATTTTTCTTTACTCTTTCTTTGTACTGCATATTAACATTGTTAGCTATATTTCCCCCAGCATTTGTTGGCTATATCCACTCCCCACCACACACACACACACACACACACACACACACACACACACACACAAATGCACATACACACTAATGCACACACACATATTTGAGAAGTGGAGTTGTATAACACAGGAAATCTGATCCAGTAGATCTGAGGAAGGACTCTGATATGTGAATTCTGAAAAATGCTCACCAGGTGAGTTTATGTTGTGAATTGTATCGTCTCCTAATTCACTCACTGAATACCTATCCTGTAATGTGATTGGAATTGGAAAGGGCATTTAGGGAGGTAATTAAGGCTAAAGGCTAGAGGTATTATGGGTAGGGCCCAAATCCCATAGGGCTAGAGTCACTATTAGGAAAGGATTAAAACACCAAAGATCTTTTTCTCCACGTATACACATAGAGGAAAGGCTATGTAAAAAACATAGCAAGAAGGTGGCTCTCTCCAAGCCAGAAAGAGAGGCCTCACCAGAAACCAATCCTTAGAGCACCTTGATCTTGGACTTTTAGCCTTTAGAACTGTGAGAAAATAAAATTTTGTTATTTAAGCCACCCAGTCTGTGTTATTTGTTATGGTAGCACTGGTAGGCTGATCCGGTGTGGTTTTCAGTGCCCATGACTCTCCTACTGAGAAGCTCTGTGCCAGACTCCTTCACAACGGTAACTGCAATGGGAAACTCCAACTCTGAGTCACCAGCAAATATCATGAAAACCTATATTGGTCTAAATTTGCTTGGGCCTTGGAAAGCATTTTCTTTATCTTTTAGTTTCTTTAATCTGTTTCATCCAGTCTTTAGCCTTACTCAATTCTGGCTGATCATCATAAGCACCTGTTATATAAGGAATATTAAGATGCCACGTATATGCCTATGTGATCCTTACTCTAAGCTTCAAATTTTATCTTTCCTTCACACTTCTTTTGTGTGTCTTCTTCTACATCAGAGAAAGAGAGGTTCTTTTTATTTTCAGGGTGAATCCTCTTTATTTGCTTTAGATCCTGCCTACTCCCCAGCATTTTTCTCTGACTCCCCAGCATTTTTCTCTGACTTCCCTTGCCCTCCTTCTTCTCTGCCATGAAAAATACATAGTCAAAAAATTGACTTTCAGTGACTTGTTTTTTGATGACTGGTAAATTGGCTTCTTTCCAATATTTCTATTGGTAAGAAACAAAAATTGACACGGAAAGAAGTTCCCTTGGGTCATCAGAAAAAAAGAGCAAGGCAATGGGTATAAATTTAGAATTCCTCTTTGGAGAGGTGATAGTTCACTTGTTCATTCATTCACGTCAATCTATTTTTGTTTTAAGCACTTATTAAGTGCCAGAACTGTCACCTTGATGCTAATGCCTTCTAAATAGACATCTTTGTTTTCCTACCTTAGTCAGCAGAGAGGACATTTGTCAGGATCAACAATTGGTTAATGTTAAATGAATGAGTGACATTATTCTTGTCTTCAAGGTGCTGAATCATGAAAGTAGGTGAACTTTATAGACGTTAACACAGAAAAATGCTCAGGTATAGGAATTTAGTATTGGAACTAGCCAGGGAAAGAGAAAGAAGAACCAATTCAATCAAAGCTCCGTGAGTATGGCCCCAGGAATCTGCATTGGTAAGTGCACACAGGTGACTCAGCTGCACCTTCTAATGGCATAAAAAACAAGAGAGTCAAAGAAAAGGTGTGCAACAATAAAAATTATAGAAATATAAGCACTAAATAATCCGAAAAATGTGAGATTCTCCAAATGTGGAAAAAAATTCAGCTGATTTTCCTTGTCTTAGCATAAAGAGATCGTGAAGTAAGCATTCACCAGAGATGGTGGAGCAGAAAGCTATGAGCCTGGATACTTGATGGCTGTGTTCAGCAGCTGAATCAATCATACCATCACCTATCTTTGGACTTGTCAAGTGAGAATAATAAACCCCTATTCGCTAAAATGAAGTAAGTAAAGTAAAAATACACGTTTTAATTTGTGGTACATTTATTTGGTAGTAAGGGATAAAGAATGGTGCTGATGAATAATAGTAACATTTATTGAGCATTGACTACACCTAAACATTGTTAAGAGCTTTCTATAAATATCTGACCAAACCTTCACAACAACTCTATGATACACCATAACTCAGCACTGTTTATGGAAAAACAAATGAGTTCCTTGTATGGAGGCAAAGAATATCAAAGGTAGTAAACATATGTTTCATGGCTAATGAAAAGATAGGAAAATGGATGTGGTGAACTTGTTAATACCCTGGTACTTTTCCAAGCATTTCTCCTGCCCGTCTTCTTTTGCATTAATTTAAATCCTATATATCTTTTGTGGCACCAGTCAAATCTAAATCCTCTTTTAGGAAAACTTCCTCAATAACATTTGAGTATGAGCTTTTCCTCTTTTGATTTTCTGGAATTTAAATTTAGGACCATACTCCATGACCTAGATTATATAATATTTGGGTTGGAAAAAAATGCCTTATACCTAGAAGAGTACAGGGTGTTAAATAATTCCTGTCAAAAGATGACAACTAACCGTTTTGCATTTTTCACCTATAAAAATTTTCCATTATGTGACTTGAAAATTCCTGTTTTAGACTTACGCAAAACCATACTTCATTGAATTCAGCAAATGTAATTAATGTATTACTAATAGACAACAGTTCTCTGTGATTTTCAGTTAAGTAATGTTTCTCTTGACATCTCTCTCTGGTGATCCAGGTTAATGGAATTTGAGAATACATACAACTATTTTTTATGAAGCATTGAATATTTCTCCTCTCATGCTTCTCTCCACGTGTCAATTCTCTTTAGCACTCTGTAAAAATCAGAACTTGTATATTTGCATATCTAATTTGGAAAATGATATGGTTTTAAATATGTGCTGCTATTGATATGTCTTATTTTGTCCTATTGCTAGATGCATGTGACAGAATCCTTGGGGGTAAAGATCTTAATGTTTCCCTTTATAGTTAATTACATTGAAGATTTTAGAAAACTGTCTATGAGTTATACATGATTAGTTCATGTTGAATTGATCAACTTATTAGAAAATAATCAATAGTTTTGATTTGCCTCACCAAATGTCACAGACTTTAATAGTTTGCAGAGTATTGTTATTTTGAACACATGGCCTATCTTCAAATAATGTTAATACCCCAAATAGTAACTTGCCATAGGATTTAAATACCTTTATAAATTTTGCATTGTAACTAAAAAAAGATAGTCATATATTCAAACTGCATTAAAAGAACTTTGTAAAATAGGTATTTCAACAAAAAAACCCCACATTATTTTATTCTTAATATGCACTGATAGATCTCTAGGTCAGTTAAATCCATGGGATACATGAGGTCTTAAATGGGAGAATATGGTTTTATCTTACACAGTGGCATCTTTGAATTCAAGGAGTTCCATTTTTAGGAAGTGCTAATTAAGCAATGAAATATTTTCTTGATTTTTACATTGAGAATTGTCATTAAGGTGGCTTCAGTAATAAACCTGTTAGAGGAAAAAAATGAATTTCCTTATGTAATGTGTACAGTTATTTCTATATTGCTTTCAGCCTGTATTTGCTATTTGAAGAATCAAAATATAAAAACCAAACTACACAGTACAATCATCTTGACTATGACAGTGAAAGTATATCAGTGTGTGTGACTCATATTTCATTAAAATGCATACAAATATGTTCTAGGATATATATGTATATAATCTCCATAAATGAAAACTCTATTGAAATCATGTCTTAAAATGAAGATGCTGAGTAATTTTTCATGACCACAATAATTTAAGAGTATACATTTTATTATTTGGAATTGTAACAAACACAAAGTGCACAGATTCTAATTTAATCTATTATCCATTTTTGCTAGTGTAGTGTAGCAATGATTCCTGTATTACTTTAATGTTAAATTCTTGATTAAAGTAGAATACATAATTCAATTTTCTATTGCGACTTACTTGGAGGAAAAGTTGGACCAAAGCCAAGGATTCTTAAATTTCTCTAAGTCGTTTTGAAAAGATAATCTGTTCTTCTGTAAAGCAGTCTTGAAATAGTGTCAGGAAGGGCTATTGTACCACACCAACCAATTCCTTAACAGTGATTAAAGAGAGGAAGAGGGGGTAAGAGAGGAAGAGAGGAAAAACTATCGTTTTGTCCAAGTGCTAATTTTTCACGTCAAGGGCACACAGCTCAAAAGGTAATGTCTCACCTGGTAAGATACATAAATTGATAAAAAAATATATATATATTAACAGGGTCAACTGGCGTTTTTTGCTTTTTAAACTTTTTACGTATTTTGTTTCTAAGCCTTTAAAATATTTTAAAAGAAATGCTACCAGAGAGTGAACATACATAATAAAGTCTTGCATCGCTTGTATGCTTTTAAGAAGACGTTACAAATATTCATTTTTCCAGTCCTGGAGTTAAGAGAAGGGAGGAGACTCCGCAGAACTTATCTTTTTGTTCTGATTAAGTGGTATTGAAAACAACACTGCTAAGGTCTCTGGACGAGCGGCGACGGTTAGTTCAAATAGAAGCAATTGGAGGAAGATGGAACACGGTGTCTTAGGTAAGACAAATCTTTACATACAAGTGTGCATGTGTTGGAGGAAGGAAAAACAGTTTTATTTTTAAAGTAGATGTCTCTATGAGTGGTTTCTTTTTTTATTAACTTGCAAAATCTCTTGAAATTTGGATCAAAGCAGGTTACTTCTTAGCCTCTAAATCCCGCAGGTTACCCGATGTTTGTTTGTGTGGGTTTTTTTTTCCATTTTTTTTTTTCACCCACACGAAAGAAGGGTGTTGGGTCGAGATGCTACAAAGTGAACTAAAAGAGCCAATGGCTGGGTATAGGTAGGAAAAGCAAACCCAAAACGAAAAAATGGGGATTTTAAGCGCGGATCCCGAGACATGCCTGGGTTAACCCTTTGGGCGCTGCAGCGGGGATCCCCGGTGTCTGGGGCCCGACCGACTGGAACGGAGACGAGGCGCCCCGCCCCCGTCGCGGGAGTGGGCTCTCCTCAAGGAGCGAGCGAGCTGAGAGGCACTTTTGGCGTCCGGCGCGTGCGTCACGGCCCAGGGCGGGCAGCGAGTCCGGTACGAAGTGGAGCAGAGACGCGGCGAGGAGCCGCTCAAATGTCCGCTGGCGCGGGGTCAGCCTCAACCTGTCCTAGCCAGGAGCGCTTGCCCTCGCCCACCCGCCGGCCCAGCTCCCGGCTTCTAGAGGGGCGCAGGCCTGAGGGAGGTTCGGGCGGGGCCCCAGGTGAAGAGTGCCCGCGCCCGCCTGCGGCAGTCCTCGCCGTCCTGCCTCCACACTCGCGGCAGCCTACCGGCCCCGCGCCCAAACGGCAGCTGTGAGTGACTGACGGAGTCACCGCCCCTTGCGCTCCAGCCACCCCCTCCTCCCCCGCCGCCCCTCCCCCGCCTCGATACGTCATGGAAACACGGACGTCAGAGCTTCTCAGCCAATCGCAGGCAGCAGCAAGAGGAAAGGCGAGAGCGGGAGGGGGCGGGGGCAGCAGCCGACCGAGGTTCTCGGGGAAGGAAGAGAGGGAGGGGCGTGTGGAGGCGCTTGTCCCCCGCCCCTCACTCCGGACACCCTTTCCCGACCGCGCGGCAAGTTCTAATCGTCGGGCGCGCGCTCGCCTGTCGGGGACGCGCTCGCTGGGTCCTCCCCTTAAACGCCCTCTCCACGCCGCTCGGCTCCTAGTCCCCGTTCAAGCCGCGCTACTTCGGCGCGCGCGCGCTTGCCCGCCCCCAGGCTCCCCGCGGGCTGCGTCACGTGACCGCGCCCAGCCGAGGCGGCAGCAGCGGCGGCGCGAGCTTCGGCGGCGGCGGCGGCGGCGGCGGCAGTGGCAGCGGGAGCAGCTGCGCCGCCAGCGTGGAGCGGGAGGCTTGTGGGTGTGGAAAGAAGGGAGCGCCAGACCGGAACGGGTGAGCGTTCACCTCCCCCCTGCCTACCCCGGCAATCTTGCGGGCCACCCGGTGCAAACGGGGCCCCTGCCCGAAGCTTTGCGCATCCCCCTCGTGCTTGGCCGTCCGCTCTCCGGTGGCCACGACCCCGCCTGGAGCGGACTGGGCTGCGGTGCTCACGAAGGGGGCTGCACCCCGCCCGCCCCTACTGTTGCGGACGGCGGCGTGAGGCTGGCGGAGCTGCCCGTGCTGAGCGCGGCGCGCCCTGTGTGCGGCTCTGCGGAGCCGAGGAGGCGGGTCCTGCGGGGACGCGGGCGGCCACTCGGCGGCTGCCGGGCTCTGGGCGGGGGCCGGGCTGGGCGCCGCCTCCTCCTCCGCCGCCGCCTCCTCGCAGTGCAGCGTGAGTAGGGAGCCCCGGCTGGTGGACGCCGAGCCTCTGGGCTCCGCGGCCGCCTCATCCTCGAGGTGCAGCCGCACCTCCTCGTGGCGCCCCGAGCCCTGCGAGTCGGCTACGGACGAGCGGAGGACTGAGCCTCACTCTCCGTGCTTCCCGCTGCCCCTCACCGCTCTCACCCCCACCCCCCGACCCTCCTGCAGCCTCCCCTTCCTTCCCCCCTCGGAAAATGGTTCCTGTTGCCGGGCGAGGTGAGTGGCGGCTGCCGCCCGCCCGCGGCGGTGGCGGCGGGTCAGGTCACCTGCGGGGGAGGCCGGGCGGAACGTCGAGGTCGGGGCGTCGCGGCTGGGGTCTTGACAGCTGGGTGTTCAGTGGACTGCGGCGCAATGGGGACAAGTTGGCGGGGGCGTTCGGGGCGCCCCTCGGCAGGTTGTCTCCTGCCGCGCTCGCCCCGGGAGATCATAAAGGTGAGCGGGTTCCTCGGCGTGCGCCTCAGCGCCGGCACCGGCCGGGAGTCCCCGCCCAGAGCTCGAGGGACGGGGCTCGGTGGGGCTTCGTGTCTACACCCGCAGCTCTTTGGTTTTTCTCAGCCGCCTCGGCCGCGCCATAGCCCATCTTGCTGCCGGCCGCCCCCGCCCCGGCGTGTGGTGACCTTGAGGGCAGCGGTGCCCTGCACTCTTTCCCCAAGTCCCAGGAGGGTCACCCTCTAATCCCCAGCTTCGGCCCCACTGGCGCTCCGCGAGCTGAGAGCGGGGTCCCCTACTCGTCCCCCGGCCGGGGCTGGTTGATGCGTTGTCACACCGGACGGTGATTCCGCGGGGAGCTAAGGAGCAGCCTCGCTTTTCTCCCGGCGTCTTCTGGCCCCCCCAGGATGTTGACGGTTGCTTCCGATTCGGTTTTTTGGACTTAGTTTAAAAGGAAAAACAAACACCAACCCACAAGCCCTGCGTCCTCCACTCCCCCTTTGGAAAGGGTCAGTAAGAAAGAACCGCATTCCAGTTGCGGGGGTGGGGGTGTGCTCCCTTTATCCCATCGTGCAGGAGAATCTTTGGCTAAGCTAGTTAGCGACCCCTGGTTCTGCGCCGCGGTCACTAGCCAGGTTGGTGTCCGTGCGGATTTCATTCACCAGTTTTCTGCGGGACTCGCAGCGCTGGGAGAGCTCGCATCCTGTGCGGTGCAACGGTGCTTGGTGCCGAGCTGGGGGTGGGAGGGCCGTGCTAAGGGAAGTCAGAGAGTGTCTCTAAATCTGGGGAGGGCTGGACCCTATACCACACGCAAATTTTTACCTTTCCCTGGGGTTAGAGCACAGCAGTCACCTTTGGCTGTTATGCATGCTACTTTTCTGGGTTTATTAATAATCTAATGGCTCCGGTTAGTATCGATTGCTGTTCATGATGAATTAGTTATATGGATTTTTTCCCCCATATGTGTGTAAGTATATGCATGTATCTGGATTGTCTTTCAACATGGAAGCCTTTGTTGTGTTTAACCTCCCCCACCTGAGGACAGTCTTATTTTAAAATAAAGCTCTTGCTCAACGTGGGTGTATTTTATAATAAGAAGTACTTTTAAGGATCTGCTTTGTATGAGGCTGTCCTCAAGCAGAGGGTGTGTAACCCTTTGGATGGTGGCCCACGTGAGTCAATAAAGGGCCTTCACCGCTTGCCCTGCCGCTAGCCTTCCTCCGACTCCCTGTCCTTGCGTGTGGCGGAGGCGGATTGGGGGTATTAGAGGGATTGGAGGAGAATCTGCTTTTTACTGGTGCGTTTCATTTGGGTCCCCCGCCCCCACCTTTTTCTTTTCCACCCTGGTGAGTTCAAATTTGAAGTAGATAGAAACGTTTTGCTTAAAGGGAATCTTTGAAAACTAGTACATGAAATGGGCTCACTTAGCTATGATTTCAGGGGGACGTTTTAGTTTCTACCTTGCTTTGGACGAGACAGTTAAATTGCTGTAATTAAGGGTGGATCTCTGTCCTGATTTTGGTTTGGGTGTAACTGCAAAGATCTTTGAAAAGTAACTGTTATTTCCTACCATATAGTCTGCAAAAGTGAGTCACAATGGGTGAGTTGAGGACAGAGCGCCACCTTTAATTTAAAATTTCGTGATTTTTTTTTTTATTAAAATGGTGAAAATTCAGAGTACGCCTTCTTGGTTTTTGTTGTGGCTATCATTATGATATCTCCATTTAGATGTTAAGGTGAAATTGTCTTTAATTTTTTGTGTGTTAATGGGGGTTCCTGCCATTCTATGGGTAATACTGCTTTTTAATTGACGCTTGTGACTTAATATAGGATTCTGAGATATGAGGTGAGAAACTAGTTTTGATTTGCGCTTGTGATAATAGGAGTAATGATAGTCTGGACCTACTTAGGAAAAGAAATAAGGAAATAGCTGCATTGTAAATAGATCTTTAAAATGAGCTATTGCCACCAAATAAAGGTACCTACCGTTATGATAGTGGTTTTGTAAGTGTTTTGGTTTTTTTTTTTTAATACGGCGTATATTCTATTAACATTTTACAGTGAAGATGCAAACAATCTGTAAATTTATTAACCTTGAGTAAAGTTAGTAATTCTTCTTTGTTTTTCATCTTGCAACAGCTTGCCTTTTATGGTTTTACTGCGAGTTTTACAATTACTTGTTTTTAAATGATATAAATGAGGACTTCCAGCAGGAGTTCTTACATTCAAAGTTATTAAAGACCATGTTGGGAAAAGTGGTTTCTATATATGGCTCCTTTCAAATGCATCTCATACAAAAATAAATGGAGTTTTTAATGCTCAGAAAATAAATGATGTAGTGACAGTTGAATTGGTGAGATTCCCTTCCCTGCCCACTTGCTCCCCCATGTTCCCCCCCCCCCAGATCAAAAATTGAAGGTACACTGTCTCTTTAGGCACAGGATACTTTTTGATAATTATTACTACAGATGTAATATGAAGAAATAAAGATTTAGCTCATGTAATGAATGACTGAGTGTGTGGATATTACCAAATGGTTTTCATCATCAACCACAAGATATTATTGCCCTTCTATCTGTATTTAAGGTTTAATTTGAACACTTGCAGTTTCTTCATAGACTACTGTAAACCATAAGCTGTTCAGCTACAGATGTTTCATTAAGTTAAAATTGAACACAAAATTTGAGATGAAGAGTGGCTTATGTTTTTTCAGTCTGTGGAACATGGCCTCATGTTAAGGACATTAGTTGAGCAATTAGGTTGATATATGTAATTATACATTGTTATGCATAATTTGATAGAATCTTCAATTTGGGGGTTAAATTTACCAAATTCCTTTGTCTGACAGACATGTTAACTTAATTTTGGATGAAACAGTCTCTTACCTTGTGAACTGAGTTGTATAGGTCAACAGGTTTTAAGACGAATGGCCAGTTACAATTGTCAGTCTTTTATGTACTAACAACAACAACAAAAAGAGTATTTGCCCCTTTCTTTCTTACTTTTTCGCATTTACATGCAGCTGAAATTGGTTTGTTTTCACTTTTTATTTCCTGAATTTTGTAATAAATGAGCAAAAACATAAAGGAATAAAGATCAGGGAGCAAAAACCTAAGAATTAAATTTTTGCAGCTTGGGTAAGATTTTACTTGCCCAGTTGGAGGGGAATGTTATTATCTAGTCGGTGTCATGATATATAAAAGAGTAATGTGAGTAGCTTGTTTTGGAATATATAGAATCTGTGGTAACGTCAAAAGCAAATGATACAGAGTAGTTGTGGGAAAAATATTTGGAAAGAGAAAAAACTTAAAAAGATTTCTTTTTTAGCTTTTACAAGTGTTTTACATAAACACGCATGTACGTTGTTGCTTTGTTAAAAAAAAGTTTTATTATGGAAATTGCCAGTCATGAGAAAGTACAGAGAATGATATACTCAGTGACCAATACTGACAATTATCAATTGGTGGCCCATCTAATTTCATTTCTATCTTTACACATGAAATAGATCTGTTATAAATGGGGACACAGGTAACTGAAGTGAATTTATGTGAATTTTACTGGTAATTTACAGAATACACAATTAATGTCCAATATCTAATTGAACCTGAAAGGTAATTTTTATGTTCTTCATTGTTTTACAGCAAGCTCCTAAAGATAGTATCTCTCAGATTTTGCTCTCAGTAATAATGCTTTTGGTCTGTAAAGTGCTTTACAGTATTTCAGAATATAACATGTACTACCTCATTTGAGTCCACAATAAGTAATCCTGTGAGATGAGTAAAATCGGTAGTCCCTCCCCCCCCCACCCCAGTTAGGTAAACTGATTTGTCTAGGCCCCACAGTCACATAGCTAACAGCTAGATTAGCCAGAACTGGACTCTAGGTGGCTTCTTGGTTTTGCTCCATTGCTCTTTCCATTATACATGTTTTTATGTAAGTTTGTGAAAGTTATGTAAGTTTATGAAAAATCAGTTTCTGATCAGAATAAATTTAATAGTGTAATATAAATAGATTTGCTTGGGTTTAACTTTATACATATACTCTATTGCTTATATTTGGTATAATGTAAACAGTTCATACTCTGATTTACTTAACAGCTCAGTAAAATGTATTTGAACATATTTGAAATACTATATTTTTAATATTGTGGATTGGATCATTCTTAAGTAAGGAATTTTGTTTTCAAAGGCCTGTTGGTCTTTGAAATGATTAAGGGTGTCTTGTATCTTGTGTTAAAATGGCCTATGCTACAAGTTTCTTTTAATTTCTGCTGTAATTTTTTAATGCACTTGTTTTTCTGCCAAACATATATATTACCTGAGTCTTTTTGAAATATTAATTTGTAATGTCATTTAGTTTTACAAAGGTCCCAAACAAGGAGATTTTAGTTCCTCAAATACAAAAGCTTTTTATAAATCTCACAAGGCAAGTAAGTAGTGGTTCTCCAGCATTAGTGTGCATGAAGATTACCTGGGGGAGTTATTCAAAGTGCAGATTCCCTGGCGTTGCCCCTGCAGTTCTGATTCAGCACATTTGGGGTGGGGCCCAGTAGTCTGTATTTTGAGAAACATGTTAAATTTATAACTAGGTTAAAATTATATGATGCAGTAGGAATGCCTGTATAAATTAGAAGGGCATCATTGATTTGTTTGACTTGGAACATAGCAGAGTTAGTGCTTTCAAACAATTTGACTCTTGTAGCCAAGTTTGATTTGTGGTCTTGGTGGGTTTTGTAACAGTTGTAAACCTGGTAAATTGAAAATATTCTTGTTATCTTTGTTCACTGTCTTCTTTCAGAAGATCCATCTGTGATTATTTATTAAGTTACTTATTATTAAATGTAAACTCCTAGACAAAGAACATTCTTTTTGTTTTCATGCCCCAGTGTCTGCCATTTCCAAATGACTTGAACATGGGGACTTATTTTTGTGAAAATAATGCATATTATGTCAGGACAGTACTGTATATTTATGCTTAGTCTAGCTCTTATTTTTTGGTAGAAAGAAAAATCTTGTATGTTCCTTAGAAGGACGTACATTGGTGGATAAGTAGTGGTCCTTAGAATTTCAGTTAACAAGCAGCTGTTCCTTCAAAAGCAGCAGGTTAGTGCCTAATGATTTTTTAAGAATATGAATAAGACTAATTGACAATTTACTATTCTGTGCATTAAAGCAAGTTACTGCTCTTTTTACTTAAATGTTAAATAACAATTTGTACAGCAGTTTGTTTTGCCCTCCACTATAAGGTCCAGTCGATGTAAACTGATTTGACTTTTTAAACTATTTTATCTAATATTATATACCACATATGGATTACTTTCTATTTAAAACCAGTCTTAAAATACAGTTGTTTTTGCTTTGTTATAACAGGATGGTAAATAGCTTATATATCTGTATTTAAAATAACATTTTATAATGAAATTAATTGAAAAGTAAATCCATTTCAAGACTGTGTTGAGCATTTTGTTGTTCCAAAAAGTTAGACTTATTGGCTGTGCTTTAGGATATATTTAGGAATTATGGGTTATAATTTACAAATGACTGTAGAAATTGAAGCTAATAAAGAGTTTTGGCAGAGAGATCCAGATAAACTATGGGTAAACTGTTAACCATATTCTTTTGAAGCTATTTCTTATTAAAATTTTCCGGGGATAGTGTTAACTATTTTAAACAGTATGCAGTGTTTTAGTTAACTCTTTGCTAAAAACATTATTTGGTATTTTAAGGTACAATAACTTACAACAATATGGTATCTCAAAATCTGGGATATCTGCTTTGTATTAATATTACTGTCACCTGGGCCTCTGGGGGAAAGAATAAGGATAGTTTTGAATGGACCGGTGCTTGCTTACATTGTGAAATCTGAGATTATACTGCCTAACTGTAAACTGGTATGACTACTGTAAAAACCTGGTAACTTTAGGAGAAAAAGTTGTATTTTCTGAAAAATAGATCTTAAAAAGGATTTGCTTGTTTAAAAGATGCTTTTTAAATAACTTCGTAATTAACTGTGGATTTATTGTTCACTGTACTGATTCAGTGAGTTTGCTCCCAGAAGGATATTAAACAATTTTTTTACTCTCAAATGCTCAGATCTGCTGCTTTAATCTACCCTTCCTATTTGTGCCAGAACTTTTTTGTTGTTTTTAAAAAGCTTTCCTGCTGTCATTTCGTCACTAAAACTTTTAACGGTTCCTCATTTTTCTCTTTATCAACACGCACCTTGACTTTGAAGGCCTTTTGTAAAGTAGCTCAGTATTTTCCAAAGTGTCTGTTAGAATGCTGGTTCTAAGAAATATTAATAGGGGTTTTATAAGGGTAGAGGGGCAAAACCAACATCCAAGATTGCTGGTTTATGCAGTTTTCCCTTTGGTTCTTCTCCTGTCCTTTGCTGTGCTCACATGGGCTGAATCTCTGTAAATGTGTTTACTGAATCTCTGTAACTGTGTTTACTGTTTTGCTCCCGTTTCACAGAATCCCTTTTAGTGGATCATCCCACCTGTAACTTTTCTATATTACCTAAAAGGATCCCCACTTTTCTATACTACTTAATGGAATCACCACTTTGTACACCTCCGGTGGGTGCCATTCGCGTAGGTCACACTAGGAATCACGTTTCCTGCAGCTGAGAACAGTGCTGCAGTAACTTAGCGCTGTCCACTGCCCACTCTGTGACAGTCACAGTCTGGAAGTCTTCCATATACACCCTTCTCATTACCTTTGCTGTCATTATGTTTTTTCCTCTCACCTGATAGGAGCCTCGATCTTCTTGTCTAAGTGTTCCATCCTTCAGAACTCAGCATTAGTCTACCTTTCTCAATCATCACTCATTAATTTTCTTGTCTGAATTTCTCTGCGTTTGTAGCCTGGGTCATACACTTCCATTTATTATGAATCCTTTTTGTCTTAGTCATTGTTTCATTTGGAAATAATATAGAGGAGTTGAGATAAGAACATGGGTTCTTGAGGATATATAAAACTTTAGCAAATGTCCAATCAGTATTTTTTGGCATATTGATTAAGGACTTAGATATTGTGTAGCTTGCATTAAGGGAAAGCAGATAAGGTTAAGGAATTTTTCTTGGTAAATTTCTAAAAAGCCTTTTTACCCCTGTAGTTTTTATTTATTTAAAAAAAATTTTTTTAATGTTTATTATTTTTGAGAGAGAGCTCTAGACAGACCAACAGAGCATGAGCGGGGGAGGGGCAGAGACAGAGGGACACACAAAATCCAAAGCAGGCTCCAAACTCTGAGCTGTCAGCACAGAGCCCCACACAGGGCTCGGACCCATGAACCATGAGTTCATGACCTGAGCTGAAGTCAGATGCTTAACCGACTGCACCACCCAGACGACCCTTCCCTTTGTAGTTTTAACTTAGATGGACTTGTAGGACAACCTGTTTTACTTCTGGAAAACAACCATATTCCACAGAATGTTGCTGGGACAATAGAATTTATCTTCTATATTGGAAGTCCTCCATTTCTGAATTTCAGTTTAGTAATTAGTCTTTTAGGTTTTATTCTGATTGTAATGAATCATTACATTAGCAAAAATTTATATTGTAAAATGACCAATTTCACCTTTCCATTATTTCTGTGACTTCTTTCATCACGATGGGTGTTCTTCAGATGTGTTTGTTGGATCTGTAGTCCATTAGCATATTTATTGCATGGTGTAAAATGCAATAATTTGAAGCCCATATTATGGTTTAAAGTATAAACTGTGATACCCTTGTTGTTGCTCTTTATTGATAGAAATACTGTTGGAGCTAAGTTTTTAACATTTTTTTTTTAATGTTTATTTTTGAGAGAGAGAGAGAGCGAGAGAGAGCATGAGCAGGGGAGGGGCAGAGATAGATGGAGACACAGAATCTGAACCAGTCTCCAGGCTCGGAGCTGTCAGAGCCCAACACAGGGCTCAAACCCACAAACCATGAGATCATTACCTGAGCCAAAGTCGGATTCTTAATCCGCTGAGCCACCCAAGCGCCCCTGTTGGAGCCAAGTTTTTAAATGTATGTTTACTGCAGGTTCTAATTTTTTCAAGAGAGTTCTTTTCCATGAACTAAGAGGGAACTGTTAGCTCATGAGCTGGTGCACGATCATTGTAGGCATCAGGAAGAAGTATAGGTGTAGGTCTGTGTTAAAGTTTAAAGCATAGTGTAATTATACTAACTGCCTTCCTTAGGTCAAGAAAGGAAAGCCTCTAATTGACTTTATCATTTCTGTTAAATGTTCATGTAATACATAAACTTATAATGTCAAACATTTAAGCAATTTAATATAGATTTATATAGAGTTATTATGTAAGCTGTTATATTACAAAAAAACACTTGAGAAAATTTTCTCTCCAGAGCTCATTCATTTTCCAGTGATTGTTCTTCCAGCCCTTTTAAATTGTATAGACCTAATTATTGGTAAGGTATTATTGAAGGAATTCTGAGACTTGCTCCTGCTTTAATCATACTAAAATTGCTGATCTAAAGAGTGTAGAATGATTTTGATAGTGAAAAAAAAAAATAAAAAGAATCTGTGAAGGCAGAAATCAGTGAAGCTAGCAAAAGTGGAATGGGTTAGGGCATGATCTTTTCCTCCTGGGACACACATGGATGACATTTGCACATTACTCCATGCTGCCTGTCTAGGACCTAGAGTTATGTGAGATTTTCAGTTTTTTGCTATAATTCTTTCTCCCTTACTTATGCCTAAAATGAAGTAAAAGATGCTTTAAGTAGTCTTTGTTTAAAAGGTGAATCACAGGCGTGCCTGGGTGGCTCAGTTGGTTAAGCATCTGACTCTTGATTTTGGCTCCGGTCATGATCTCATGGTTCGTGGGTTCAAGCCCTGTGTCAGGCTCCTTGCTGACATTGTGGAGCCTGCTTGGGATTCTCTCTCTGTCTCCTTCACTCTCTGCCCTGCCCCCCCAAAATAAATAAACTTAAAAAAAAAAAAAAGTAAATCACAAGCCAGGGTCTTTGGACAATCCTGACACTAGTACCGTGGTGGAGAACTTTTGAGTTAAAGGGCAATAATGCAGAGAGAGGACTGAAAACAAGGAAGGTCAGTCTGTGACATGGGAAAGAGGCGATGGCAGAGTCTAGGAAAAGGAGATAACCTAGCATCAGATCCTCTGAATGTCTGGTATCAGAAGAACAAACATCTATCAGGCAATCCTTCCCTGAACACAGAGTGGATTTAGAGTAAAGTTTCAATTCACCTGCGTTTGAGCTTATTAAACTCAGCTCTTTTTATATATGTAATTGAATGCTGGAACTTACCTGATCTGCTTTTGCCTCTGGACCTCTTGCCACATCATTCCTTTTGCTAGGAATACCCACCTTTCTCAGACTATTCCTGTGTCTTTATGGTATGGGTGACTGGACCTAAAACTTCTGATTTCGGTTTTTACTCTGTGATGTTATGTTAAGATCGCTCCAGATTTAAATTTGAATTTTATCTTCACCAGTAAAAAGCCAAATGACCTTGGGTAAATCACTGGGTTTCTTTGTTACCTCCAAAAAAGTAAAAAATATAAGGTCAAGGAGTTTTTTTTGTTTTTTTTGTTTTTTTTTCTTGGAAGTGTTGACTTAAAGTTTTTTTAATGGCCGTTGTAGATCTTCTCTCCCCACTCTGCCCCAGATTTTCAACGATTTAATTCTTTATTCTTTTAGGTTTGCCTTCTAATTTTGTCTTGTAACTAGTTTATCATCATTTGATGTTTCGTCTGTGATAGGCAGTTTCATTCATGAAAATGATCTAGCTTTTCGATAAATGTATTTATCTAAGACTTCCAGTTAAAGAAGTGGAATATAACTGGCATTTAACTCTGCTCCCTACCAAAGATATACTGGAATGTGAGAATGTGTGAGTTTACATATTATGTTAAGATCTGCAGCCTTCTTCCCTCACTTAGCTTTCAGGCTGCTGGCTAGACTTATAGTTGCCTTCTCTGAGGACTCTGACCAGCTCTGGAGAAAGGACCTAAAGATTCTGGCATTGGCTCTGTGCTTGTGTGAGGGTTTGTCCAAAAAAAAAAAAAAAAAAAAAAAAAAGAATCTCCACGCACCCTACAGTGAACTCCATAGTCAGAAAGTCCCACGTGTGAATCCAGAACTCGTATTTAGTTTGTGTTCTATTTTGTTCTTTCAGAATTAAAAAAAAAAAAAATTGTTACAGCTCCATTAAGGAATGATTGATGTACAGTACACTGCACATATTTAAAATGGCAAACTTGATGGTATATGTATATTGCAGTGGAAATATCACCATGGTCAAGTTAATGAGCACAGCCACTCCCCAAAAATTTTTCTTGTGCTTTTTTTGTAATCTTCCCTCTCTTCCCTTTTCTGTCTCCTTCTTTCCTCAGGCAACCACCTATCTGCTTTCTGTCATAGATTAACTTGAATTTTCTAGAATTTTCTTGTACATGGAATTATACGTATGTGCTCTTTTTTGCTCTGGCTTTCCTTCAGCATAGTTATTTGAAATTCACCCATGCTACATATATTCATAGTTCAATTTTTGGTATTGCTAATAAAGATTTGCTTTTATGAGTATACCACAACGTGCTTGTCCATTTATCTGTTGATGGACATTTTCAGTTCGAGTAACCTGTATTATCCATTCATATCTTTTGCTCACTTTTTAATTAGGTTGTCTGCCTTTTTTTTTATTGAGTTGTAGTTTCTTTATATATTCCAGATAAAAGTTCTTCAGGAAACATTTATGTTTGTGTTGGGAGTGGGAGGAAGAACTGTGTATAGCCATTAATAACACCTGAATGTGAAAAAGCAAGCTGGAGCACTGCAACATTATTTGTAGAGATGGGCTTATGTACTAAAATGAACGGCACCTATTTCTCATGACCTCTGAGTGGAGAATGGAGTAAGGGGACTAAAAGAGATGCTAGTATTTTACGAAAATAAAAAATAAAAATAAAAAATAATCCTTGTAGATCAGTTTCTCTAAATGAATGTTACGCACATATAAGTTTTCAAAAATGAATACATGTATGGACTAAGTTGATACATGTAGATAGCCCAGGTATCCATCTGTAATTCACTTCTTGTGTCTGTACATTCTTGGGCAACTTAGATTCAGAATTCAGTTTTACTTTGGGTAAAAGAATAAATTTTTACGAAAATGTAAGTGAGCAGTGTGGACGTGACTAAAAATAAAACAGTCCACCACAACACAAGAGCCTTGATTTCTCCTGAAAGTTTTCTACTTTGCAAGTTCAAATTCATCATTCCTTTGTTAGGTAGAACAGCTGGTTGCCATCTTTGGTTTCTTGAGTTTCTCTGGGATGTTCCACACCACCACCACTCCTTCCCCCACACCCCAAGCAGCTCATAAAAACCTGTAAAGACATTTTTTCCCCCAAATAATTACATATAGTGCTCTTCCCTAATAAGAGTCTGGTATGTGATTTCTCCATTTCTTCATCTGGATAAGTATATGCTCTTAGTCTTAAAAGAGTTTAATCCCATGAAGTGTTGACTTGTGACAGACTCTTTAATAAATCTGTTAAGGAGTACGCTTTTGTGGGTGTGTCTTAAGAATTAGCTATATTTCAGAATTCTACCCCCTTCATTAATTTCTTATCTTCCCTTTGAGGAACTTGATATTTGACTAAATTTCTTCCTTGTTGCTCTTTTTGTGAAGGAAGTGGAACCTCAGGGAGATAGCAGTTGACTCTTAAGAGATGTTAGAATTCAAAAAGGAAAAAAAAACCCAAAAGCTACTGTTCTTTTACCAAAGTGCCATGAAAAATAGACCAGCTGGCTCTAAAACAGAGTACTGACTTTGAGTTAGATAAAGGGAATTTAAAATTATTGGAAAAGGGGCGCCTGGGTGGCTCAGTTGGTTAAGCATCCGACTTCAGCTCTGGTGATGCATGAGCTCACGCTTCCTTAGTTTGAGTCCTGCATCAGGCTGTCTGCTATCAGCACAGAGCCCACTTCAGATCTTCTGTTCCCTCTATCTCTCTGCACCTCCCCAGCTCATTCCATATGAAAAAATAAATAATTAATTTAAAAATTAATTAAAACAATAATAGAATAATTGAATAAAGTGAACACCACTGTATTGCTTTCTACCTGCCAGGTATTGTTCTATACCCTTTATAAACATTAATCTGTTTAAAGCATGGGTTCTGTGGAATTTTGGGGTGAGAGATACTACTGAAAATGGAAAGAGTTATTAATGGATTTAAGGGAAAATCCTAAAATACAGTGACTTACATAACTTTTTTTTTTTTTTTTTTTTTTTTTTACGAATTTAAGATGTAACAACACTGGTGGTATAATGTTTGGGGAATATAGACCAATGTAAAAATGAAACACACTCATGATCCTGCTTGTGTTTATTTTGATCCTTTAAAAAATCTGTACACTTACTAACATGCTTGAGATAGTGTAGGTATAATTGTGTGCCTTTAAAAGCTATAATATTTTCTCATGTCATTAAATTTTTTTCATTAACATCATTTTAAACACTGTAGTATTCCATCCTATGGCAAATTTCCTTGTTATTGGATATTTGGGTTTTGAGATTTTCTCTTATGTTAAATAATCCTTCAACAAACACCTTTATTTATAGTTTATTTTCATCTCTGATTATTTCCTTTGTAATTACTGGGTTTAAAGGGTTTTGGTAGTTATCTCTTCACTAAGATTTTTCTTCTGGTTAGGTGTTTGGGATTCTGTCTTTTCTTGCTATGTGTACAGTTTATGCCATTCATTCTGGGTCCTTGCTTTGCTTTATCAAATTCTCACAGCATTTTTAAAGACTCCTATTTTGTTGTTGTTTACATGTTTGTGATACTCAGTTTGATAGCAGGTCTGTTCATCTTACTGTTGCTCACCCCTGGCACAATGCCTTCTACCTGTAAGGTTCTTAATGACTCTTGAATGAGCATCTTGGGTCTTGTCTTGGGCATGAATCCACTGACATTGGACTCCAGTAAAATGCTTGTTCTGTCTCTCCTTAGAAACCATAATATGCTTGTGGTGAGAATTTATCACAAGGCACTATTTCTTTTAAGTTCTGCTAAATAATATGTCAGCTGAATGACACTGTTGAAGATGAGAAATACTTTGTTATAACTATGCTGTATAAAATTAATCCTTTCTGAAATAGTTCCACCATCCCTGCTTTTAGAGGGTAGGATAGATAGAATACTAAGAAGCCCATAGAAATGTGTGTTACTTTTATTTCAAAATGCCAGTGATACATAAAGTTTTTCTATAATGTTTCTTTACAGATTAATATATCTTTTCTTTAATAGAGGAGAAGACTACAAAAATCTAACGTTAAACTTTTAAGTGCAAATGTATGTTGAGTTAATCCTCATTAGTAGAGGTTCTGTACTGTTTATAAAATAAAACTTTAGAGTTTTAGGATAGTGTCCTAGCAGGCTCTAGTTATGACATCGTATCTGGCTCTTCTTTTTTTTAATCCTCAGATTTTGTGTGGAAAATTTAAGATTCTGGATAGATACGTTCCTTCAAAAAATATTTATGTGATCACTGTGCTAGACAGTAACAACTGCGACCTGCCAAGAAGAGACACTGTTAAGCAGAGCTTTAAGTTTGCCTCTCGCAGTGTCCAGTGTTCCTTCTCAGTTTCTTTTTTTATGCGGTGATTCATCAGGTGCCGTGTGCTTCCAGGGAACCGATGTTAAGTGTGTGCACATGTCTCCTTCCTGGTCTTTGATCTCTTCCTGTAATGAATGGGGATATATTGTTTCCAACTCTTCTTCTACAAAGAAGAAAGGCATTTTGGACTCTGCTGTCAAGTTTCCAAACCTCAATAGTTTTGCTACCATCGTTTGCTATCTTTAGAACTCTTGATAGTGATCGCTGTCCTTCTGTCACTATTACTTTTGGACGTTTTTTGAGTTGTGTGGAGCTCTCCTTTATTTGCACATGGAGTCAAGGTACAGAGCCAGGCTATCAGTTCTGAGATGTGTCATCATCTTGGACTTGCCCTCATGGTCTCCATTCTTGTTGGGTATCTGTAGATTCAAATTGAATGTTTCACGAAGGGAGGCTGTATTGGTGAAGATCTTGGTCCCAAAGGGATGGAAAACTTTTTTTGAAGAGATTCTTTGGCCATGCCTCTCCACTGTATTCAATACCAGGTAGCTCCATGAGGCAGATGCCCCAAGGAGTTGAAAAGGAAGAAATTTTGAGTGATTTGGGGGGGGGGGTCTAAACAGATCACTGTTTAGCTGAAAGCTGCAAATGTACACTAAGAATTTTCTCAAAAGTTGCTGGGTTATGGTGGTGTTGAGAACTTTAAGGTGACAGCTACAGAAGTGGGATGTGGTAAAGGAAGGAGAATAGGACAGGTATGTAGTTGACTGTAACTTTTTAACATTTAGTAGCTATACATCAATATGTATGTGTTTAAATACTAAAACCAGGTGTTGTTTTTTTCTCTTAAGTGCTACCTCTTAGTTACTTGGAGAAGTTATAGGTGTAAAAGGATAAAATGTACCAAAATAACTCTATCATGGCATTCTGCGGTGTTGAGATCAGTGAATAATGGTCTTCTTGTGGAATGCAGATCACTGAACTAATTGCTATCTAGAATGCCTCTGATTGGGAAGGAATGAAGGAGGAAGGAGACTAGAAGAATAGGGAGAAGGAGTAGGGTAATTCTGTCCTAGCCCAAAGGCTATTATTTGTCTGTCTTCCTGAACCATGTAAAACAAGTGGAGAACCAGGAAATTGGCAGGAAAGTCCTCTCAGAAGCCAGAAGTCCATGCATAAGAACTCTCAGTGCCTCACTTCAACTTTAGGTGTTAACTAGGTGTGTTCTCTAGCATCTTGAGAATATTCCTGTAACATTTTGATGACTGATTTCCCGGCATACTGTAGATAAAACCAAAACTGGAGAAACTGCAAAGGTTGTTCAGAGGCAGGTGCAAGTATTACAGGAAAGAATTGAAAATTGACATTTGACAGTGGAAAAGGAGGTTTTTAAAACCAAAAATAAAAATTCACAAAACCTATTAAAAAACAGTCATGGAAAATTTTATTCAAAAACAATAGCTCTGTGTTGCTCTTCCCATCTGGACCAGTCATCTTTTGGGACTCCTTATGGAACTCCTTTGTGAAGATGAAGCCTTCCCAGCTCATCTAGAAAATTAGAAGCTTCCTTCTGGCACTTACTGGATTCATGTGTGTCCAGTTAGACTCTGAGCCACCTGTGCTGCCCCATCTCTGCCATGACAATGATCACCTTCAGTCATACCAGCCTGTTCATTATTCTGTGACACACTTTGCACATCACATTCCCCTTGCCTGAATTCCTCACATTACAAAATACTGCTCTTCCTTCGGGAAGCACTGAGTCAGTTCTTTGATGAAGCATTCTCCCAGCTTCCCTAGGCAAGGTCACTTCCATGTCTGTGTGGCCATTACTTCGTACTGTGTGTTTCCTCTGGGTGTTTGGGTGTCTCCTTTGGTTAAGCGTCCAGCTTTGTCTCAGGTCATGATCTCGCGGTTCGTGGGTTCGAGCCCCGTGTCGGGCTCTGCGCTGACAGCTCAGAGTTTGGAGCCTGCTTCAGATTTTGTGTCTCCCTTTCTCTCTGCCCCTCCCCACTCACACTCTGTCTCTCTCTGTCTCTCTCAAAAATAAACATAAAAAAATTTTTTTAAAGCGTGTTTCCTTGATTCTGAAACATCATTTAGAAAATAAACTGATCTAATAATAGTTGTAGGGAGTAAAATGAAAAATACACATGCAGAAACACTTTTACTAACTAACGAAGCATATCATAGGCGTATTCCACTCTCTTCAATACAGAAAAATCCGAGTCCAAGCCTTTTCTGAGTTACAGGTCATGTAAATCATTTTAGCAATTGATGAAGAGTAGCATGGTAACATGTTGCTTTTTATAACCTGCGTTCTATGATCTTAGGCTCCTTAATGTCTTTGTAATTGACCCATAACTTTGAAACTTAGTGAAGTATATAGGTTTTGTTTGTATTTCCTATTGATTAAACCCAATGTTACTTTTTTTTTAACGTTTATTTATTTTGAGAGAGAGCACGAGTGGGGGGTGGCAGAGAGAGAGAGAGGGAGAGAGAGAATCCCAAGCAGTCTCCACAGCGTGGAGCCTGACACAGGGCTCGATCTCATTGAACCCTGAGATCATGACCTGAACTGAAATCGAGTGAGATGTTTGAGCCACCCAGGCACCCCAAACTCAAACTTTTGTTTTTAAAAAAAAATTTTTTTTTAATGCTTATTTATTTCTTGAGAGAGAGACAGAGACAGTATGAGTGGGGGAGGGGCAGAGAGAGAGGGAGGCACAGAATCTGAACCTGACTCCAGGCTCTGACCTGTCAGCACAGAGCCTGACACGGGGCTCCAACTCTTGGAGCCCGAGATCATGACGTGAGGAGAAGTTCGATGCTTAATGAGCTGAGCCACCCAGGTGCCCCTCAAGGTTATTTTTAATGGTCTTTATGTTTTTTATGTCTTTTTTGTCCTTAATGTAATCGTAACTTGGAGTGCTAATTCATAAAAGAGAAACACTACCCTTAGTTTGATAATTGTGTGATTATCTGACGGGTGGCAAATTCTGTTCCTTTTAAAAAAACTGCTTTGCCTGATGTGTGACAAGCAGTCTGTGTAAAAACTAGATTTTGGTTTCAGTATTAATTTTTAATTGTAGATTTTTGAAAGATATTTTAAAAAAGGAAAAATTAAGGATTCAAATTCCCACCAATTCAACATGGAAAAAAGGGTAAAGGATCTATTTCATGGGCTAAAAATGCTGGGAAGTGGAAAGAATGATTCCTGAAATATATATGAGCCAGGAAAATATGGTATTTCTAAAATATAATTTATTATCAGTGTCTGTTTGTAAGTCCATAGGTAGAGTTTTCAAGGGAATGAGGTTGGTTCATTCCTCAAGACCAGCAAAGTACCTGGCACATTGTAGGTCTTTAAAAAATGAGTGGTATTCCTCAGTGATTACTTGCCAGTTTAATTATGTTTGACTTTTGAAAGTTGTCTACCATAATTCTGTGGTATGTTGTTGGAAGATTTTATGTAAAATATTAAATTTTTTAAGGCTAAGTTTCAGCTTAGGACAAATATCTCATAACCTGATTCTGCTGAATAAATAAGTGCTTTTGACATGACGAGTGTGAGCCCCTAGTAACAGTCACAGACTTGAGACCCCACTGCGTTCGTTAAAGAAAATGGATTTGGCTTAACTGGCTTTGTATTTGAGGTCATGAGAATAAAGCATTTGATTTTCCTTTATAGTAACGAGGAAGGATTGTGTAAGAAATGTGTTGCATATAGCAGTTGATATCATTTATTCTGTATAGCAGCCCTGTAAGTAAGGTGATGGCTCCTTTCCCTGTAGGTAGAGACCTGGGTCAGTTTACCCTCCCACATGTTGATGGCAGAGAAGGCATGTGATGGGCCCACTGTAACTCCCTAGACACCTGCTGCTTCGGCTTTAATACGCTTTTGGGCCGCTGACATGTTACCAGAGGTTTAACTTGATGTCGAAAGGTACATTTTTTCTTCTTGAAATTAAAATGGTCTTGCGTGAATCTTGTTGAAGAAAGTGCTTATCTATTCACCTAAGGCTTGATGAAAAATATACAAGAGGCTAGGGATTTGGTTTATTCTTACTCTAAATATTGACTGCGAAAAGCCAAATTTAAATTTAGTTCTGCTTAGGTTGTGGGAAGATTGTGTCACACATTTAAAGTGACAAACAATGAAGACTTGATATTATCCTGATGTGTTTCTTTTTTTTAATGTTGCATTCATTTTTTGAGAGAGAGAGGGAGAGAGAGAGAGGGGGAGACACAGAATCCGAAGTAGGCTCCAGGCTCTGAGTTGTCAGCAGAGAGCCCGACATGGGACTCAAGCTCATGAATGAGGAGATCATGACTTGAGCTGAAGTCAGATGCTTAACCAACTGAGTCACCCAGGTGCCCCTGGTATTATACTGATCTTAATGGGAGAACTTATGCTACCAGCAATATTAGGAGGAAATAGTAATTGTCAATGAATTGTGATATTTCTCATGCTATCTAGGCAAAAAAGTTAAGGTCTGTAGTAGAAAAACATTACATGCAAGACCCAAGAAAGCACAGAGGTCAAAAGTAATAAGTGATAAATAATAAATGGTAAAACACGTTTATTAGTTTTTTTAAAAGCATGATTCGGTTGAATTTATCTCAAAAATTTGAACAAGTCATTTGGGCTTAGGATGTTGACATTCTGAATCCACAGTGGAAGTTCCATGTTACAAAATTATCTTTCATGGACACTTGCCTTGGATAAACAAGTTTCTGTGATGCAATTATTTAGCCAGTGTCCCTATAACATATAGTGTGAGCCATCCACCTTTCTTTAAAGTTTTTTTATGTATTTTGAGAGAGAGAGTGCATGAGCAGGGAAGGGGCAGAGAGAGAGAGGGAGAGAGAGAATCCCAAGCAAGCTCCTCACTGTCAGCATGGAGCCTGATGCGGGGCTTGAACTTATGAACTGTGAGATCATGACTAGAGCTGAAACCAAGAGTCGGATGCTTGCCGACTAAGCCACCCAGGCACCTTATTAATGAAACTTATTTACAAAATTATTCTTGACGATAGATCTTTAAAAACATGAAGATTTGCTGCCATTGAGGATATTTTTTAAGTTTATTTATTTTGAGAGAGCGCATGCTCCAGTGGGGGACGGGCAGAAAAAATCTCAAGCAGGCTCTCTGCTGTCAGCACAGAACCTGATGCGGGGCTCAATCCCGTGAACCATGAGATCCTGACATGAGCTGAAACCAAGAGTGTGACACTTAAATGACTGAGACACACAAGTGCCCTAAGGATATTTTCTTGAAAAAGTGACCGTAGTGAAATTTCTAAAGGAAATTTCAAAATAAGTGTGCTTGAAATGTTTTTAGCATTGGCAGCCTTATTAGGATGAAATAAGGCTATTAATTTTTGGTACAAAAATAAATTTAGGCTGTATGTTTTCTGATATGTATTTTGATATGTTGATCATTATAGGTATGTTGAATAGTAAACAGCATCTAGATCAAAGTTTGGATTTATTAGATGCACAGTAAATGCTTACGAGAGTGAATCCAAGTATCCAGAAAGTTCATAGCTGGAATTTCTATCCAATTTATGCTTCAACTATAGAAACTCAAGCAGTCAATAAGAATTTAATTCAAAAAGTGAATTTCAGGTTTGTCATAGGATCAGTGTGGATTCAGTGCAGACTATCACAGCTCCTGTATTTGTACTATTCTACAATGACATTTAATATTAGAAAACACTTGCTTAACTTCTGTATACATAACACTGTGTGCACTGTACATAGAGAAAGGGTAGGAGATGAAGGGGATGATCCAAAGAAGTATCTCCTTAACGTGTATGAAAAGCTAGGTGAGATGGACGAATTGAAGTACTAATATAGCAGAGTAAAGAATAGGTGAGGGTTAAAGTTACGTTGTGCTAAGCATAGTTTCAAGTGCTGCACTGGATGCTTGAGTCAGTATTGGTTAAGGCAGATAGTCTCCGTTGTGTTTAAATGGAAATTTATTGTCTTTCCATTTATGTATTGTAAATAGTGATGCTAAACGAGTAAGACTTGGGATTAAGTGCTTTCATGAATATGAGTAGTCCAGAGTTCGACCTCTGACTTAATTTTTGTAGGTCCCTTCTGTGATCTGCAGTTTGTAGTAGTTGTGCAAAAACTCATGTCGGTCTCCAGATATTTTATAAGCTAAAAGATTTATGCAACTGATAGGCTTTAACTGTTCTTTTGTAGCTAATTCAGTTACGGAATAACATAAAATGGGTCCAAAGTGGTTGAATGAAAGAAAGTGCTAGAAGTCCATCATCTGATAGAATAAGCAGACAAAAATGACCTTGACTTAAGGCTTCATCTCTTTTAGTTAGATGCTTGCCAAAGATTTTGATCTGGAATGATGTCTAATTGATAAGGTACGTTTCTTTGGGTGCCTGCATAGGATCTTCTTAATTGGTCAGCAGGATGGTCCTTGTAGGAGTGTTCTTGTATGTTCTTGAACTTTTTTTTTTTTAAACATCTGCCTTACTATTCTGCATGCGACCAAATTGATGGAAAGAATGATCTTGAATGCACTGTATGAGTTTTGCCTCATTTTGACATCTTTCAGTGGCTTCCTGTTATGTGAAATATGTTTGGTTTTGTTTAAACATTGTAAAAGCAAATATTGTAAGTTGTAAAATCTAGCAACTGAAATTGCTGGGTAACATTTATTTCAATGCCTTGTTGAACTTACCCCCAAATATTAGTATTTTTCTGTCTTAGCAAATGGAGTGTATGGGATAAAACTTAACTTTTTTTTATTTGGGTGCCCCAGTTTTATAATTTTTACTATCAACTCTTCATCAGATCATGTATGTTAAGAGGGAAAATGAGTAAATTTATGCTTTTCCAAGAACATTTGGAATGTATTTGTAATTAAATATTCAGGTTAAGTTCTAATTAATGAGAATTTTATACCTTTTTAAAATGATGTTTTGTGTAGTAGTGTCTTTAGGAAAATGACATTGTCAGTGTTATTTAGGTGAGGAAGGGACTAGGTGATTAGACTGACCACTGTCTTGACCTCACTGCCTAATATGTTCAAAGAGGTTAATTTGTATTTCTAGAAAACATAAGTAACCCCAAGCGATATAATGTTAAAGTAATTATGGATATATGGTAGAGACAGGATTATACTTTTATTTGTATACCCAGTTGTTTTCTCAGTATATGTGCTGCCACTGTAGGTGGCACTTACTACCAGTTTAGCTAATGTAAATTTGCTACATGCATCTGTGCCCTCAAACACACGTCACATACTTGAAACACGAAACCCTTCCCAGTCATGTAGTTTTCACACTGGGATTGAGCACAGATATGCTGTGTACCAATGTAGGCATAATAAAGCATGTGGAAATGGCCTGTATCTAGCTAGAGAGTGTTCTCAGGCTGATTAGGTGGTTTATGAATGTGATTGGTTGGCTAAGGTTCATTTTTACATGTCAGTAGTTCTTAATAAAGATTGCACTTAAGGGGCGCCTGGGTGGCTCAGTCAGTTAAGCGCCCGACTTTGGCTCAGGTCATGATTTCTCAGTTCATGAGTTCGAGCCCTGCTTCAGGCTCTGTGCTGACAGCTCAGAGCCTGGAGCCTGCTTCAGATTCTGCTCCCTCTCTCTTTGCAACTCCCCCACTCTCTCTCTCTCTTTCTCTCTCTGTCTGTCTCTCAAGAATAAACATTAAAAAATTCTTAAATAAAAAAAGAATGTACTTAATGTAGGAGATTATTTGGAAGGTCTTACTATGTGCTTCATTACACTGGATACAAAAGGGAAATACAGTTACAATTTTTATATCCTTAACTGCAGACTAAAATAAGAGTGTGCTCTAAAGCATATTAGTTATTCTTGTAGAAGGGGAGACCAGAGTTGGAGAAAGGGGTCTAGTAAAGAGTAGACCAAAGTCAAAGTGGGATGAATTGTAGATAATGGAAGCAACACCATTTTGTACTCGGAAGTAGAATTCTAACAGTTTAAGCTGGATATACTTCTGGTTTATCTTCTCAGGGGAGTTAGGGTATAAAATAATCCTTCTTATCATCTAAAAAGGGTGAAAGATTGACTTGAAAAACGAGTTTCACAGATGCTTAAGGGAATTTCAGAGAGGTTTTGTTTTTTTTTTTTAACAGTGACCAGTGTTTTCAGTTCATACCTAGAGAGAAAAAGCATTAAAATTAAATATTGCTTGAGGTAAAAGGGAATATATTAGTCTTCTAGGATTGCTATAACAAAATGCCACAGGCTAGAAGAGTTAAAAACCAGACATTTTTTTTCCTCACAGTTCTGGATGCTAGAAGTCCAGTATGAAGGTGTTGGCAGGTCGGGTTTTCTCCCAAGGCCTCTGTTCTTGGTTTGTAGATGGTGGACTTGCTGTGTCCTCGTGTTGCTTTTTCTCTGTGCTCACATCCCTGATGTCTGTTCCTCTTATAAGGTCACCAGTCCTATTGGAATAGCTTCCCACCTTTATAACCTCATTTAGCCTTAATTATGTCTTTAAAAACCCTGTCTCCAAAGACTGTCACTGGGGGGTTTAGTGATTCAACCTAATGAATTTTGAGGAGACACAATTCAGTCCACAACAGGGAACACAAATAAACTTACAGTACAGTGTTATTTTAGTCAAATAGCACGTAGTTGTCAGACTTTAGCATGCACAGGAGTCACCTGGAAAGCTTGTTAAAACACATTGCTGGGCCCCACCCCCAGGGTTTCTGATTTAATAGGTCTGGAATGGGTCTGAGAATTTGCATCTCTTTTTTTTTTTTAATGTTTATTTTGAGAAAGGGAGTACACACACAGCATGAGCAGAGGAGGGGCAGAGAAAGAGGATCCCAAGCAGGCTCTGCGCTGTCAGCTTGAACCCACGAACTACGAGATCCTGACCTGAGCTGAAATCAAGAATTGGACGCTTAATCCACTGGATCACCTAGCGCCCCTACCCATTCCGTTTTTTTCATCTCTGTTTCCACAGTGAGAACTGCAGCTTCCAACGTGAACACTTTGCTCGGTCCTACAATACACATGATACAGTTTGAGAACTTGTAGATTCCTGTCACTGTCATAAGCAAAGGTGCTAAGAGAAGTTTAGGATTTATTTATACTCCCTTTTCCCTCCAGGCACCAAGGCTATATAGTAAAAATGAAACTGTGTCAAGTTATTTGCACTGGATTCTCCCCCTTCCCCTTCAGTGTGGCCATCTTTTTCATTTGAGATGCAGTTGGGTTCTCCTTTACTTCTGTGGTATTCAGTTTTAGCTCCTCCCCCCAACCTTTTTGTTTCAGTTTTGTATCTTGAATATGGAGAACGTTAGCGTGCTTCCAAGTCAAAACTGCACATAAAAAATGTACACTCAGAATTGTCCATCCTTTCCTTTCAACCCACCCACTCCTGCTTTTTTTGCAGGTAACCAATTTTCTTGTTTTTTGGTTTATTCTTAGTGTTTCTTTTCCCCTAAATATACAGACTTAGGTACTTTTTTCTTTTTTAATGTTTATTTTGAGAGAGAGTCTGTGTGTGAGTAGGTAGGGGCAGAGAGAGAGGGAGAGAGAGAATATTAAGCAGGCTCCACACCCAGAATAGAACCTTCCACAGGCTTATCCCTTGACTGTGAGACCTGAGCCAAAATCAAGAGTTGGACACTTACCCAACTGAGCTACCCGGCCACCCCATATGTGTGTTTTCTTACTTCTTTCTAAAAACGTGGTGTAGGTTTTGCACTCTGCTTTTTTTTCCTACTTGGAATATCCTGCAGATGCCTCCATACTGGCTTGCAGAAATCATCATTCCTTTTTTATAGCTGTATGGTATTCTGTTGTATGTGCTGTTCTTTATGCAACCACTCTCCTGTGTTTGAACATTTAGGTAGTTTCCAGCATCTTGAAGTTAGCAGTGAATAGTTTTGTGCATGTTTATTTTCCTGTTGTTAAGATATATCTTCAAAGTAAATTCTTGGAAGCGAGATTGCTAAGATGGAGGGTAAATTTATTAGCTATTACCAGATTTCCTTCCATAGGGATATGCCGTGTTCTGGTTATTTGTTACTGTTTGACCTGCACCAAACTTAATTGTATAGAACAGTCCTTTTATTGTACTCCTAGATTCTAGATGAGACATTTGGGTAGGGGAGAGCAGGGTATCTTGTCTTTGCCCCATGGTGTCTGGAGCTTCCACTGGGAGATCTCACATCGCTGGGAGATAGGGACTACAATTATGTGGCAGCTCTGTCACTCAGCCAGCACTGAGACAACTGAGGCTGGGCTTGTTCAGACTGTCAACCAGAATGTGTACGTATGGTCTCTCAGTGCAGCTTCAGCTTCTTCACAGAATTGACAGCCTGAATTCTGAGAGGGCATATCGGGAGAGTGAGCGTTCCCAGACAGCCACAGGATACACAACCTTTTACGACTTGGCTTTTAGTTTGATGATGTTGCTTTGGTGGTAGTCTGTTGGGGGAAGCACTCCCGAAGTCTGACCTGTTCAAGGGTAGGGAACATAGACCCCATCTCTCCATGGGACTAGTGTCAAAATTTTGCAGTTATGTTTTACAGCTGCCACGTGATGTTTTGAATGCATTGCTCGTGAATTCATTGTTTCCCTAAAGCCTGAATTAAATAGCATACTTTTCAGCTTTTGAATTTTTGTTAATATGTTTGGTAAGAGATGGTATTTCACTATAGTTTTATTTTGCATTTCTAAGTGACATTTTCTTGTCTTTAAAGGGCTGTTTTTTTTATTTTTTATGAATTTTTAAATGAATTTTTATGAATTTTTTTATTTTTGTGAATTCTCTGTGACTTTTCCTTATTTATTTATTTTTTTTAAATAGGCCTCATGCCCAGCAGGTATCCCAGTGTGGGGCTTGAACTCAGGTCCGTGAGATCAAGAACTGAGCTGAGATCAAGACTTGGACGCTTTACCAACTGAGCCACCCAGGCGCTCCTGCTCATTTTTCTATAGCCAAAAAAAAAAATTTTTTAATGTTTATTTATTTTTGAGCAGAGAGAGAGAGACAGAGCATGAACAGGGAGGGTCAGAGAGAGAGGGAGACACAGAATCCAAAGCAGGCTCCAGGCTCTGAGCTGTCAGCGCAGAGCCCAACGCAGGGCTCAGACTCACGGACCACGAGATCATGGCCTGAGCCGAAGTTGGACGCTTAACCAACTGAGCCACCCAGGCGCCCCTATAGCAAATTTCTTTTTCATCAGTTTAAAACATTTCTTTTAATATATTAGGAAAAATAGCCCCTTTTCTGCATATTTGTTACTTTCTCCATATATATTATTCGTGTCTTGATTTTGCTTAAGTTGTGTTTTGCCATGTAGAAGTTTAATTTTGTGGTCGTATTTATCAATCTTATTTAATGCCTCTGAATTTTAAGTCATAGTAGGAAAACTTTTTCTTATATTCCTGTTATGGAGAGATTCACTTATGTTTTCTTCTAGTTTTTGTATAGGTTTACGTCTTTGATCCATTTGGAATTTATTTTTATACGGTATAAGGGAGGGATAGATCTAATTTTATGTATGTCTAAATAACTATCCAATTGTCCCAACTCAATTTATGAAAACGCTCATCTTGGCTTCCCCTCCCTGTCAAGTAATTTGAGTTACCACTGTTATTATATACTAATTCAGTATATAGTTAGGCCTTATTTCTGGACTTTCTATTCTAGCCCTTTGGGCTTTTCATGTGTCAGTACCACACTGTTTTATTCATAGAAGCTCTGCAGTACGTCTTAATATCAAGTAGAGCTAATCTCCCCATCATAGTTCTTCCTTTGTTGTGGTTTCCTGGCTATTCTTTTGTGTTTATTTTTCCATATAAACTTCAGCATTAGCTTGTCTGGTTCCAGAAAAAAGCTTGCTATTTTTATTTGGATTGCATTACATTTACAAATTGATGTCATGAAAACTGGCATCCTGATGATGTTGAGATGTCCTAATCATGAATAAGGGATTTCTCTCCAGTTCGGGTCTACACTGTTGTCTTTCAGGACTGTTGTACAGGAGTTTTTTGTTTTTTTTTTTAAAGGTAGATTTTGAAAATTTCTTAAGTTTATTCAGAAGTATTTTTGAGTTGTTTTTTTTTTTTTTTTGGTTGCTATTGTAGTGGGGTTTTCATTACATCTTCTAATTGGTTATTAGTTGTGTATATGGAGGGCACTTACTCGTTTCCTTGTATAGTTAGTTTTCATTGGTTCTCTTAGTTCTGGAGTCTAGGGTCTTACAGATATATTACCACGTCATCTATACAGATTGTTTTGTTTTTCTTTTGCAGTACTTCGGTTGTTTTGTCTAATTCATTGGCTAATACCTTCAGAGTAATGTTAAATAGTAATGGATGTAGTGGGCATTTATTTTTGACCTTATATTTAATGCCTCTATTTCTTTTGAAATTTTTTCTGCACAAAGTTGTTTCCTTTTTGGTCACTTTATTTAGTATATTTGTGCTGTCTTTCTACTTTGTCAGCATGTATAACATGTACATTCTATTATTTTAACCATGTTACCACTTTTGTCTTTGTTCTAGAGTTAGTGAAGTCATTGAATGCTCACCATTAGTCCTTTTGCTTAAAGCTCCCCCAGTTAGCTCTTGGATGAAGTTCATCTTCCAGTAAATTCTTCAGTAAGGGCTTATGTATATAGTATTCCTGAGTCCTTTTACATTAAAAATGTTTTTTTTTTTCTTTCTGTAGACTAATTTTTGAAGGAAAGCTTGGCTCCCACATTGTTAAGTTTCTTGAAAATACTTCTTCACAGTTATCTTTATTTTTTGTACATTGTTTTTGAAGTCTGGTTTTATTACTTCTTAAAGTAATTTGATTTTTACCCCCTCTGAGGATTTTTTAAGTTTTTTTATTTTGAGAGAGAGTGCATGTGCTCAAGAGCAGAGTAGGGGCAGGGGGAGGGAATCCCAGGCAGGCTCTGCACCATCAGCATGGAGCCTGACGCAGAGCTCGATCCCACTGTGAGAGATCATGACCTGAGCCGAAAGTAAGAGTTGGACGCTTAATCGAGTGAACCACCCAGGCGCCCCTAAACTAAGTATTTTGACCAGGACATGACTTGAAGTAGGTTATTCTGGGTCAGATTTCTCAGGTATACTTTGAACCCTTTGTATATGCAAATTTACATTTTTTTTTTAAATTTCTGGCAAGTTTTTTTTATTTTAATTTCAAATATTCTTCATTGGTTTCTTAAATGACTCCAGTTATACAATGTTGGGTCTCTTGCATGTGTTACATATTTCAGACACTTTCTTTTGACCCTTTTTACTCCTTCATCTCGTTTTTGTTCTCTTATTTTCCTGCCTTTATTCAATGTCTCTTACTAGATTTTCATTCAAATCCATCCTTCGTTGAACATTTGTAATTTGTTCTTAATTTCAGAAATTTGCCTTTTTTTCTCTTATTTCTTCTCTGAGATTGATCAGTTTTCATTGCATTTCTTACTGGAGTTTTGTTCCATTTCTGTTTCTAGTGTTTGGATTTTTGCTTCTGGGTAATATTTGTTTTTAATATCCCCAAATACTTGCTTGAGGATGTTTAACTCAGTTTGAGGTATTGCTTTACAATTTGCTAATGCTTCATAGTTTTTTGTTGTATGTTGTCATTGTTGTTTTATGGGGAGTATGTTTGTCAGCTGAAATGTTGTGATTTGCATTTTCTATTTTCCTTCTCCAGTAGTTTTATATGGAATTGGTTTGATTCCACCCTCCCCCCATTCCTAAGCATTTTGTGCACAAGGTTCTTAGTTCATAAATACCTTCAGTCAAAATAGTGAAGTACTTTTTTTTTTTTTTTAATGGATAATGGCAGTAATGTGATCAGGTGGGCATTTGTATGTCTTTTTCTCTGGTTTCTGGAGGATGCTTAATTTTTCCTTTTCCTTCACTGCCTTATGTCCATGAGGTACCTCCCTTCTCTGTTTATCTGCTTCTTCCCCAGAAGCACTGCTTGCTTGAGCCTACATTTCCATTGCTGGTCTCATTCAGTCTCCTCCTGTGTAGCTGAAGGTATTAACTACCAAATTCCAGTGTTGAGTTTTTTGTCACTTGATTTTGGATTTTGTTTTTCTTTGGGTGACTTTTTCTGTGCTTCATCTGTGTCCTCTGTTCCATTCTCTTTTCCATGGAGTCTCTTAAGCTTCTTCTCTCCCGTGCATTGTAGCCATAGGTTTGCAAGGCAGTGGGAGCGCTGTTGGATTTGGCGTTTATTTCTTTACTTTGTAAACTATTCTGTCTCCTTGTAATGTTGGAGGTCATGTGTGGTTTTATTTGCACTCTGTGATTTTGTATTTTGGGGGGGGGGGCCTGGATTCAGGCTGCTACCATTATCCTCCTGACTCAGAAGTTCTAGAGGAGCTTTTTAAAATTAAAATTCTTGGATCCTTAGTCCTGGAGACTCTAATTCTCTTCATGTGGTATGAGGCCTAGGACTCTGTATTTATTTTGAAGCTCTTTAGATTATTTGGATACACAGCTAGTTTGGGGAGCTGCTTGCCTGAGATCAGCAAATGTGTTTTATAAAGGGTTGGATGTTAAATATTTTAGACTTTTGAGAACATGACCAGTCTTTATGGCATATTCTTCTTTCTTTTTTTTTAAACCCTTTAAAACTATTTTTAAAAATATCATTCTTAGCCTTAGGCCTTGCAAAAACAGGCTATGGGCAATTTAGGCCAACCCCAGTTTAAGAACATCTTCAAATGCCTTTTTCTGAACTTGGCTTGAAAGTTAGTGTAATATTTACTTATTCTGGAGAGTCTGAAACAAGGAGTGTCTTTCATGTTGTAAGCAGCATTGGATCTACTCAGGAGTGTAAAACCAAGATAGGTGTTGAGGGTGCAAGCTTTCATGTGGAAGTAGCAATATGAACCGGGAAATGTAAATGTAGGTGTCACTGGTTAGCTGCTTCAACAACAAGATAACTTTATGTAATTCCTGCAAAACACCTGATTTGACAAAATACTGCCTTTTCATAGGTGCTTAGTGTATTGACCACCACAGAGTGTGTAAATATGGGAATGAGAGGTCTTGGAAGAATATGTGAATTGCAGATATTCTTCCAGAGTTATTTAAATTTTAAAAATTTATACCAAAGTTATTTTGACTTTTTGCACAGCTGATACTGAGCTTTTCTGGCAGTATACAGGTTCAGTTGCTTCTTAAGGCAATTCTTGATTTGTGTTAGTGAGACAGACGCAAAACAGCTTCCTGTTTCCCATGACCAGAGGGCACATTCTTAGTCTTAAAGCTGTTACCATATTGTCTAAATGTGTTGGACAAGGCACATGAAATCTTACCATATTGGTGATCATCTTTACCACTTCTGATTCCCCAGCAGTACTTTTAAACAGGTTTTATAGTGTAAGACTCACTTAAGGAGGAAAGATGTCATTCTGGAAAGGTAAATAAATAACATGAATAACAGCATAGAGGTAAGGAGGAGCAAGGCTTAATTAGCAGGCTCATTACTTGTTGAGCCATTCCTGAAAGTCATTCACTGACAGGTTCTTTTTCTGCTCACTAGAAGAAAACATGAAATGGAGGTCAAATGGCCATTTAAAAAAAATGGCTTTTTTAAACCTTGAGTCACATCATTTAATCCTTCTGCATTCCATGAAAGGGTTGATTTCCATTGTAGAATCACTTTGGTTTGAAATATGTGGTTTAAAAAAAAAAAGACACTCTGTTGGTCACCTTTATTTTTGGTCACAAGTCACCCTATTTATCTACATTATTATACATCAGTGTCTAAAAGTCTCTCACAAACTCTCACTTTGTGCAGGAGGGCGGGGCAATTAGATTAGTAATTTTGCCTGATGGAATGTCCTTGACTCCTCCACTGTTTTTTGTTTTTTAATTTATTCATTTATTTTGAGAGAGAGGGGGCGGGGGAGGGAGGGGCAGGGAAAGGGAGAAAGAATCCCAAGCAGGCTGCATACTGTCAGTGCAGAGCCCTACCCGGGCTCAAACTCATGAACTGTGAGATCATGACTTGAGCCGAAATCACGAGTCGGATGCTCAACCGACTGAGCCACCCAGGCATCACAACTCCTCCATGTTATATAGCCACCCAGGCATAGACTCCACCATGTTATAATTTTCATTTCCTTACCTAACAAGAAAAATGGACAGAAGTAATTTTGTTTCTTCTCCCTGCACTGGAGCCCATTTTAGGTAGGTGGAAAGAGTAATCTCAAAACACAAATCAGACACATTGTAATTAGTAATCAAAGTCTTTGTCATGGCCTGCAGAGCCCTCCCTCAGTATCTGGCCCTTTTCAACTCTCCCAATTTACCTGCCAGGTTCTCTGCTTCATACTGTGTGCAGAAGCTGCATTGAGCTTCTCTCTAGCTCTATTTGGACATTTCAACCTTGTTTCAACCTGTCCCTTCCTGTTCCCTACACCAGTGATGTTCTTCCCCACCTTGAATTGAAGCTGCTTCCTTGTCATTGTTGAGGACACTGTAAAATACTGTTTGTTATCCATGCTAAAATAATGCCCCTATCTTGCACACTGTCCTTCTTTCAGGTATTTATCATTTTTATAAAGCAAAGGAGACAGATAATTACTAAAATTCAAGGTTCATTAGGGCAGGAAATGATCATGTTCACGACCAAGTTCTGGGTTCCTAAAATACTGCTTGGCACATAGTAAACACTCATTTTGAGGAATGCATAAAAATTTGTGCCAGTCCCTATGATTTTTATTTCCATTATAATGCCTTTCATTAGTGATGTGAACAATGGTATAACTCCCCCACCCCACTCTGCTTCTCTCAGTGTTAGTTGAGGGCTAGCTCAGCTGAGCTGAACAGGCTGATGGTTTGTGCGCTTTCCTGTAAGAATGTCTGAATTTAGATTTCTGCAGAAGTGACTTGACCCTTGACTGTGAAGTTGCCTTGACCATTGACCCACACAAAGAGGGAGCTCTTCAGATACTGCTTTTAGTCTTGCACTGAACCCCTCAAACAGCATGAGTATATAATCAGGTGTTCTAAGACTGGCTATTTCCTCAGTCTCAAAGACTTGTTCAGGCAAATAATGCTTTTCCTTAATTCGTTTCTTCAGGAAACTTGGAAGGTCCACTGCTGCCTTCCCTTTTTATTTAATGTAATGGTAGCCAGGCAGGGGGGTTAGGTTAGATTTGTAGTGATTTTTTTTTTTAAGATTTCTCTATTCTGTAATTATATATGGCTTTTCCCCCCCTTAAGAAATCTTAATACAGGGTTTAACATTTACACAGTTTCACCTTGTTTCCCTTTTTTGTCTCACCTATCAAACGTGTAGTCTGCCATCTAATATAGGAGATCTCCTTTAGTTGTGGCATTTGAAAATTGTGTCTTTTATGTTTTCATTTTGGTTTTTGATGGAAGAACACTAAACAGGATGAACATATAATTTAATTGGTAGTCTTCTGCTGGTGAAATTATGAATAGCCACATCTGATTTTCTGATACTGTAGAGACTAAGAAATGAACACTGGTGCAATTGGGTACCAGGAGAAATAAGCAAGTACAGAAAGAATTGAAGGAACCACTTCATGTATTTTCAAGGAAGTGTAAGTAGTATTCCTTCCAGTACAGTTTTCCTTTGAAGAGAGTAGAGGAAGTACATTTGTTCTGTGGCATTTTCAGTCTTAAAATGAGTAAAGCGTAAGTTTCATTATTGGCTTGGTCCTGTGTTCTTTCATTTCAAGTATGGTGAATCAGATATTGCCATTAGTGAGTTAGGAGGAGAATATTTGAAGGACAAATTAATCTCAGTTGGAAACTATTTCTTAAAATGTTCATTAGTGTGCTAGAAAGATTTGGGGAGGGTATAATCACTGCCTCCCACTTCCTAACACACAATTGAAATTAAACTCCTGTGGATAAATCACTCAAAACAGCTGGGCTCTGCATAGGAGTACCTCAAAAGCTGGGCCCTGAATCCATGAAAAATACAAGGTGTTTAATATCCTGCAGGGTCTGTATTCAGTATCATTTGGCAGTGATAAAGCAGGCTTCTATCTGCTGGTTCCTGTATTGCTTTCTTGGCACTATTGGTATATGAAGTAGTTGTTACTGTTGAAAATTGTGAAATACTTTTCAGACTAGTGCTGTGATTGGGGTTTTGGGGTGTGTGTGTGTGTGTGTGTGTGTGTGGTAGTGGTGGTGGTTTTTGGCTTTCAGAAGGTTACTTCTGAATATTTTTTTGATCCATAATGGATACTAGTTCCCACGGAGTTTTGTTCTAAGGAGAGAACATTATTCAAAACTGTAAAAAAAAACAAAAACAAAGTCTTGTTTTTGTTTGTGTTCTCTAACAACAACAACAACAACAACAATAATTAAAAATGACTGCTTTGTAAATCTGAGAATTACAATTGTTTTAAAAATGTGAATTTAGAAGGATAATTACCTTAAGGATGTGGGAGCCAGAAAATTATATGTGAATGTGGCAACAGGTATAAAATAGCTGCATCTATTTGCCACTTTGATACCTTTGGTTAAGTGAAAGTGGTGTCTTGGAGAAGACTATGTATTCCCCACATTTGCATACCACTTTGTCATTCTTTTAACTTGAATAATGTCTACAAAAACAGCAATAGTAGAAACACTATTCTCACTTAAAAATTATAGTAAATGCTTATTTTTTTTAGCTCTTTTCTAGGAGAACATTGTAATTGTTAAATGAGTGTCCCAAGTTATATGCAGTTATGTCTGATGCTGACACACACGGTCTAAAATCTGTCACTAGTAATTCTGTATAAACCATGTCTATAATTCTTTCACAGTGCTTTTTGTGGTTGTGTGCATCCAAGGTGAATTCAGGAACTATTTATTGTTGAGAATAAATGGAAGCCTTTGGTTTTAGCCTTTAATCTGTACTTTCTAGAGCCTCCTAAGAGCTCCTGCACTGAGAGAGGAGATTTGTAGATTCTCCATCCCCAGTGCCCACCCCCAGCTTGGATTTTGTGTTTTACATGCTAAACACCCATAATCAGTGGGTTAGCTGCCTTAAAAGTTAACTCCTATTAATTAACCCCCTTTCTGCAGTGAAGAAACATTTTGATGACAGTAAATCTCTGAGGTTGTAAAAATAATTCTTCTGGCCTAAATAGATTTAAATACTCTTTAAGTAACATTACTTTCTGAGAACCTCTTTTATCATTTGTTTTTGAAGTAATTATACCTAAAAATGAGTCCTGGCTAGGTAGGGCTCTGGGGTAAAAGCAGCATCCTCCCCCAGAACATAGATAGCCACTTGTAATGGAGTCTGGGCAACAAGAAAGGACCCTTTTCTTACCTGCTTATAATATTGGTAACTAATGGTTGGATCATGTGAAGGATTTTGATGATCACGAACTTGAGTTGTGATGGCCACTTTTCTGGAATGTAGTAAAAGTACTTCATTGCTTTAGTTTAAATTATGTAACGACAGTTGCAGAGAGTATAAAATTTATATTTGCATACTTTTTCTAGCATTATAGTAAAATAGTATTCTCTTCATTTAGTAAACACTTAATTGCCCACCTTGTGCCAGACTACATGCTCCACTCAAGGTAAAAGCAGCTTGAACATCTTAGGCGATTCATTGTGAATATAGCAGCAACACAACTATTCTCAAAGTTCAAAATAACAGTTCCTAGTAATGCTGCTTTCAGAATAGAAGTATACCATCCTTCAGAATAGATGGGTTTAATATTTTAGCTCTGAAAGAGATTAATTGGCATTTATATGATAGGGCTCCCTATATACTATTATATATATCTCTTAATTGTAAAAAGTGAGAGTGTAAGCCTAATTGCTACAACACATTGAGGTTTTCTAGTCTATTTTGAAGAATTTTCTTCTTGGTACATAAGCCAGACATTATCTTTTTTTTAGTCTGTTTTTTAATATCGTAATATAGTATGCTTTTCACATAATGAGCTTCAGTAAATATTGATAATAATGAAAATTCCTGATCTTTTAAACATAGAATCCTTCAGAATTCAAAATTCTAAGAGAATTTTAGTGACAGATAATTGTATGTGCTGAATTTCTGAATAGGTGAACATGCCTCCATGAATATATATGCAAAAGTAGGGCAGAGTGGTGAGAAGCAAACCACACTGCCTGGGTGTGAATTCCAGCTTTGTCTTTAATAGCTTTGTGACCTTGTACAAATTACTTAACCTGCTTTGGTTTAGTTTACTCACCTATAAAATGGAAAGTAATAGTACCAATCTCATAGAGCCACATAGTAAACTAAAACACTATGAAAATGTTAGTTGTTATTTTACCATCCCTTGATAATCCTTCAACTTTATGTAAAATTGATAGCACGGTGTTCTCTGTATTGTAAGCATTCAAAATGGGGTGGTTTTTCTTTTTTACATTTGGCATCAAGCCACAGAGGTAGTACTTGTGTTTTTGCTGTCAGGTACAATTTCAAAGAATGTACTTACTTATTCCTACCTTGTGGCCAGAGATCTCCCCGACACCCAGCCTTGGCCTTCCTTGTCTTCCCCCAAATAACCTAATGTTCATTTTGCATTTTCCTGGCCAGTTCTGAAATGTTCTAATGATACATGCAGTTTGGAACCCTATATGAGCTTAATGCCCATGTTTTTTTCTCCTTGCTACCAAATTATGAATAACCAAAGGTTAAAAAAGAATCAACTGATGCATACTTACCGCAACTGTAATTAAATAATTGTACAATTATAGTTTCATATATATTTTCTCCAGAAGAATGTGTTCTGGGGAGACAGGGATGATTCTGTTTTGTTCTCTTCTGCGTCCTCAACACCTATTCCTTAGGTACACCTTGAATGAGGAAACCTTGTATGAATGCCTGTTATTTTCATGCTAATTTCGGCAAGGGATTACAAATATAAACATACTTGAATAATGTTCTTCACCTTTCTGAAACGTGGGCTCCATGAGGAGGTATGCAGTTTATAGGTACAGAATTAGAAAAACCCAACTTTACATGCTTGAATAACTGAGAAAGGTATAAGCTGTTACCTATGTACTTCCTGGTTATATTTTGAAGGGGATGGTGACTCAGTGCTAGCTAGGTATGTGTCACTATTGTTACTCATGCTATATTCATATTATTTGCATTTCTTACTTACCTCATTTGAAAGTTCCCGGTCGTTTATGCTAAGTGAAATAAGTCAGAGAAAGACAAATACTGTATGATTTCACTCATATGTGGAACTTAAGCAACAAACAAGCAAATGAAAAAAAAAAAGAGGCAAACCAAGAAACAGACTCTTAACTATAGAAAATAATGTGACGGTTACCAGAGGGGAGGTGGGGGGGATGGGTGAAATAGATGATGGGGATTTAGGAGTGCACTTGAAATTAGCACCAGGTGTTGTATAGAGCTGTTGAATCACTGTATTATACACCTGAAACTAATATTACACTGTATATTAACTGGAATTTAAATGAAAACTCAAAAAAAATTTTTTTATGTTTACTTATTTTTGAGAGAAAGAGAGACAGAATGTGAGTGGGGGAGGGGCAGAGAGAGAGCGGGCGACACAGAATCCGAAGCAGGCTTCAGGCTCTGAGCTGTCAGCACAGAGCCTGGACACGGGGCTTGAACTCACAAGCTGTGAGATCATGACCTGAGTAGAGGTCGGACGCTCTACCGACTGAGCCACCCAGGCGCCCCTTAAATGAAAACTTTTTAAGAAAAGTTCCCAATCATGGCTAATACATATAAGGCCAGCTCTGCCCTTATCATGGAGATGGCTTTCCTTAAGCTTTGAATTAAACTTTACCATAGTAAAGAACAAATACCAACTAACTTTTAGGGAGAAATATTGGATGCTTATGAAAGACACGTTATGCAAGAAGTTATTACATTCATTCCTTTTTTAATCCTCATGGCAGCCTTAAGGGATTGATAGCAACATTATCTAATATTTATTTTATAGACATGATATATAACATATGTGACAGAGTCTGAAATTCAGTTTTGCAGAGAGAATAGAAAGGATAAATATGATAACATTAGGAAAGAAAAGGTGTTTAGCTACTAATTGGATATTGAGGAGAGAGTGAGAAATCAAAGGTGTTTTTGAGCTTATGTGGTTGACAGTTTGAAACAGGAAAGAGCAGAACAGTGTTTCCCAAAGTATTCTGTGAAACACTGGTTCCAGAAGATATTAATAGGTGCTCCATGGAAAAAAAAAAAAGAGTAGTTAAAAATAAGTTCAGGAAATGCTACATATAATATTTCCCTCTTGTAAATTCACAAATGTGCAAGGCTATGAAAAGTCTGACTAAAGAAACCTATGTACTGTGCTGACCTTTTCACATCATAGCTATTAACATACTATAAATTAGCTTTCTCTAAGACACCAGTTTGGAAAAGTCTGGTTTAGAGGAATTTGGCGTTTGGTAATAGGAATGGAGTATTGAGGTTTAAACTTGAGGTTATAAGTAAAAATTAAATTGCCATCAAGGTTTTGGAGATGAGAGAGAAATGAGGCTTGCAAGTATAGTTTTGTAGGCACACTGAGTGGAAACAGGAGACAAAACTTGGAAAAGAAAATACTAATAACCAGTTGTAATCCTGACCCTAAGACTGTTGAATTGCATGTGGGTCTTTCAGATAAAGGCACAGCTTTTCAGTACCCCAAGTATATATAAACATCATATGGGATTCTGTATAATCCACAGTAGCCAGATAATGAGGATACAAGTCATGTTTGTAAATACAAATCTGAAGTCATAACTGTGAGTACTGTGAGATAAGAGTAGGGGACCCCTGACTTTGCTGGGATGGGTATAGAGGCAGAAAGTAGATGACAGAGCCAGTCAGAGACCAAAGGAATGCTCAGAGCTAGAGATCTAAAACTAGGAATTTTACATGGAAGGCAAGAGAACAGTGTTTCATGGGATAGGCAGCCATAGATATTAGGTAAGAAAGGAATAAGATCTTAACTCCTCTATTTATACATAAGAAAAAGGAGACTGAGGAATGAGAGAAGTGATTTGCTCTGTATTAAATGTGCTCAGAGTGGAGGCAGGAATAGACTCTTGTCCCTTCGTTCTTTGTAGTCTAGAGATTCCAAAAAGGAAGAGACTGCTATTGATGATGTTGAGGTATCTACTCTCTTGGGAGAATGAGGATTGGCTGTCCCCCAAAGGGCCCTCCCAGGATCGGGATTGCATCCCTTAGTAGATGGCAAGAGTAAGATTTTCAGGGTTTGAAACCTGGTTCATCTGAACTCTTTTATAATTGATTTTGGGGTCAGGCTTGTATTATTAAAGTTCATGAGATTGATACAAAAATCACAATGTCAATTTATTTAACTTACAGTAAAGCAAAACAAAATCTGCCTTGGGACACAGACTCTTAAATCCCGCTAGCACATTCCCTTCTCTGACGCAGATTTGCCACATAGGAAACCATATAGGTAGAACCAGGGGTGTAGCATGTTTGGAATGTATAATGGAGTCAGACTTTCTTAACCTTTCAAAGACCAATTACTTCATCTGGCAGCTGGGGGTAGTAATAGTACCTTGTTTAGAAGATGTTGGGAGGATCAGGTAGAGTATATTGTAAATTTCTTAGCTCGGTACCTGGCACTGCCGTTCTCCTCTTTACCTCTGATAACTAATATCAGTGTTACAATTCTTCACAGTATGCAAACAATATTGGCTTAGAATACTGTCTCTCCTAAACTGTGCTTAATGAGCAAGGCCAGGTTTTCTTTTTCTGTTCTAATGAATTGTCTTTTTCCTGTGCTTTCCTGGTTGACCAGTCCATTTCTGACTGTTAGGTGTTTGTTTGTATTCTTCCTCCATTAGGTTAAATTGACTCATTCTGTCTAGCGTATGTCAGATCTTGAGTCTTGGGTTCCATTTTGCTCTTTGTAGGATGCTTGCTATAGATGCTCAGCTCAATCAATTATATTAGGATGAACCATATGAAACTGCTGATACTCTGCTGGTTTTCATCTATAAAAATAGCAGTCTCATATGGCTTAATCTAATATACTAGTTTTAAAATTTAATTCCTCCCAGATGGTTCCAACAGTTCCTATTATGAGAGGCTAAGTCTGTTGACAAGTGCTGAAGCATTTCCTTTAAATGCAAAGGGCTGAACCATTATGCCCCCTTTCTTGTGATCAAGTTCAGAGAAAGTTCTTATATTATTGCATGTATGCTTTTGTGTAGTGTGTCATTTTTCTTCTTCTCTTTACATTTAGTTTCTTTTTTTTTTTTTTTTTTTTTTTTTTTTGCCCAGGTCAACATTGAAGGTATGCATGATCATTTGTACTTCCTTGATTGATAGTTACATAGTGAATTTTTATTTACTTTTATTTATTTTATTTTAGAGAGAGCATGTGTGCAGACAAGCAGGGGAGGGACAGAGAGAGGGAGAGAGAGAATTTCAAGTAGGTTCCATGTTGAGTGTGAAAAGTGGAAAGTGACAGTCTGTATGTACAGCTGCTTGGGTTTTCTTGTCTTCTCGCTGTCAGTTTGTGTTCTGAGTTTCTCCTCTCTTGCTTCATGTGAAACTGCAGGATTTGGAGAAGCATTTGGAGCCCACGTGTGCAGTGCTGAGCTGGAGACAGCCTTTCCCACCAGGGTTGGGTCTGCCTGGTGTCCTGGGATGGGATGAGCGGGTCTGAGGAGCCTCCATAGCTGCAAGACAGGGGACTCGGATTTCCCTGTCTCTCTCTCTGACGGGCTTTGTGTGGGAATCATAGACTGACGTGGGGCTCAATCCCACAACCTTGGGATCGCAACCTGAGCTGAAATCAAGAGTTGGACACTCGTGGTGCCTGGGTGGCTCAGTCGGTTGAACCACTCACTTTGGCTCAGGTCATGATCTCACCGTTTGTGAATTCAAGCCCCACATCAGGCTCTGTGCTGACAGCTCAGAGCCTGGAGCCTGCTTCAGATTCTGTGTCTCCCACTCTCTTTGCCCCTCCCTCACTCGTGCTCTGTCTCTCTCTGTCTCAGAAATAAATAAACGTTAAAAAAATTTATTTAAAAAAGAGTTGGACACTCAACCAACTGAACCACCCAGGAGCCCCTACATAGTTCATTCTTAAAGTTATTAAGATTATTAAACCAACGTTTGCTGCTTAGTATACTTCTGTACATGATACTCTAGATCACAGCCATTAACTTTAAAAAGTTGGTGTGGATATTATGGGTCAAAACCATAGTTGGTAAATTCTTTCGTTGCACTGGAACTTCAATATAATGCTGACAGATCAAAGTCAGAATGCCTAACAGTTGAAGGGAAATTCTTCAGTTTTATATTCTTAAATAACAGCCAAATCATTTAGGAAAGAAAATAATCTGACAAATTAGCTCATTTTCCCTCTTATTTTCTGGTTCGTGTCTATTTATAGTATGTGAATTCTAAGTGGTTATAATAATTGGATAGATGTATTTATGTGTTTTCCCCATGAAGCTTGTGTCAAAAAGAGTTTTTCCAGGTTGGTGTTTAGTTTTCTTAACTGTTATTTTTAAGTTTTTAAGAATCTTCAATAGTTAATCATCTAATTTTAATTTTAAGAAGAAAACCCTTTTCTCTCTAGAGTGTCACTCCCCTGTTCTTTTTTAAAGTCAACCAATCTGGTTTGTAGATCAGCTGTTACAAAATTCTGGCTGTGTGATACAGCCCTCTTGGTTTTTAATTCTTAAATACTGTTAGGTGTCATTATATATAAGGACATCACATTGAAATACTGAATTAAAGGTTTTCATTTATTTAACAAATATGTATTATGTGTCTTCTTGTCGGTAGGCTAACATAAGTATTATATAATGTGTGCTAAATATGACAGTTTATTGGAAACTAATTTAAAATCTCTTACTGCTAATTATAACAATTAAATAGTTATAGTCTATTGAATGTTTACTATTAAGTGCCAGGCACTAAGAAATGGGGATGATTTTTAAATAATTCATATTATTAACTCATTGAAATCTCTACACCAATTAGGAGATAGATATTATCCCCATTTTACAAACGAGGAAGCTGAAACATGGAGTAAATTATCCAGTCACTCAGCCAGTGCAGGAAAGTGCTGGGATGAAAAGCTTAGATGTTATGGACCTGCTGAGTACCTACTGTATGGTGGTGAGCTGGGCATCCTCTTGATGGCAGAGTCTCTGCTTCTCTAGAATTGAGGTTCTCATTTGCTGGCACCCACGATGGGCCTTACTAAAGGACCACTGTCTTCAGTGCATTGTGTTGTGTGCTCCAGTTCAATTCAGTTATCCTGTAGGGGTACTTTCCATGGCAAGGTGCTGTTGCTCTAGTGGTCATCAGGAGATACAGAAATGGGCAAGACCATCCTGCCCTCAGAGCTTACAGTTCAGTCAAGCTGAATCGACTGTATGCACAAGTCGACTGTATGCACATTCGAAAGCTGTGCATACAAATAATTATAGTAGTACATACTGAATGTTATAGTGTCTCAAAAAGACTACAGATGTAGATAGAAACACACAGACTAATTTCATGTAATGGGATCAGGATAGAGAGGACATGTTAACTGTTCCTTGAAGGAGAAGTTCATAGAAAGGCAAAGGGAAGAGGCAGCTTTTATTAGGGAAAATTCATTAGGGAAAACGGCAGTAAGAGACTGCTATTTGAAACTTGTCCAAAGAAAAAGGAGGTGGGGAGTGTGAGAGCAGTACTCAAACAAACGGAAGAGAGGAAGTTTGCAGATTTGGTAAAGACAGCCATGCTGAAGCTGTCCCCATCCACACGTCCTCTGTTGAAGAGCTCTGCAGAAGGAAGATGCTCACAGGCTGCAAGGTGCCCGGGATCTGTCACTGCCTTGAAAGTACTTCCTTCTGATCTCTCCCTCCCTCGTCCCTTCATTTTATTTGCCGTGATTGCTACAAAAGGAAATCAAACGTGTTCTGACCTACTCAGAAGATGATGCATATCTCTCATTAGTTTTATGAGGTGATTTAAATCATGTGTATTCAAAAGTTATCAGAAAGAATTAGGAAGTCAGGACCTTCTGAAAACTGTGTTTTCCCCCTCTCAGTGCTATATTAACCTGAAGTTTCAGTTATTTTCTTTTTATGTGTGTGCCTGTTGACTTTATTTCAGTTTTCTGTTAGAGGAACTTGAGGACTTTAATTACATTTATCTTTTCACAATGTCAGCTTTACTCTTATCCATTTTTATTCAAGTGAACTGTTAAGTAATTTATTACTCACTTCTGTAAGAGCTGTAAAAAGAGCACAGATTGTGGCTCCTGTCCTCAAGAAGCTTACATTGTATTTGAGGAAAGAAGATTGAATTTCAAGAAGCCCTCCAGAGGTACAAAATAGATTTTTTTTAATATATGTCTATTTATTTTTGAGGTGGGGGGACAGAGGATCCAAAGTGGGTTCTGCACTGATAGCAGTGAGTCCTATGGAGGGCTTGAACTCATGAACTGTGAATCATGACCTGATTCAAAGTCAGCCAAAGTCAGACGCTCAACGAACTGAGCCACCCAGGCGCTCTGATACTGTTTTTTTAATCACAGTATCAGCACTCACTTTTGCTGCCTCCTTGTTGTCCTGTGCTCAGTTATATCAGCTATCAGACACATCTCTGTGTTTTGATCTCCTTCCCACTCAGGCCCCAGTCTGCCTCAGTTTAGATGTGTCCTAGACAGTGAAGCCTTTCTTGAAGCCACATATTCATTTAACAACTTTATCCTTTGTTTGTGCGTTCACCACTTTTTTTTTATGATGAGCTCTCTAACACTTAATTGGACTTGCTTGTATACTTGTCTGTATCCCTCATTTAGTCTGTAAACTCCTTGAAGAAGGAGCCTTGGACATAGGGATTACTGACATATTTGGGACTGATAGGAATTTCAGAGAAGAACAACAGGTTTAGGAGTGACTGTGATAAGTTTAATATTGATGGTTGAGTTTGTGCTGTAAGATATTCAAATGGAGTTGTGTGTTAACAGTTGAAAACATGGCCCTGGAGCTTGATCAAGGCCTTAGATGTGGGTCATGCTGTGGTATCAGCTGCCACGAGGGAAAAGAGGTCTGCACATGGATCCCTGCATGATAACCTCACTTAGAGTATAGTAGTGATTAAAAAAGCCAAGGAGGGATACCTGGGAATAGGACATTAGTGTCAGAGCAATGGACTGACACTGGCACAGGACCCCCCAGCTTAGTGGGGAGCCTAGCCCCTGACCCCACCAGGAGAGCCAGGGGAGTCTCTGCCCATGCTGCACCCACAGTCAGAAAACTCCCCCTGAAAAGTGAGAGAATCTGGTCTTTGGTCACGTGCAGCTCCTCCCCTAACCACCCAAGGTAGGTGTGGGCCCCCAGCTGACCTTCACTCCAGAATCCAGAAGGACCAGAGCACTCCCATTTCAGCAGAGAGAAAGATCAAGGCACAACAAGAAGGAATAAAAAGAGAGGACAGGAAACTGAGGCACAGAGAGGTGATGTACAGCACCACCCCCCCCCCCCCCCCCAGCAAGTCACAGCAAGACAAGCCCCTAAAAGTGAGCCCAGTCCTGTACTGAGGCTCAGGAGACACTGTTGAGAACACAGCAAGAAAACAGCTGTCCACAGCCAGGAAGAGGGTTGGTTCTCCACCAGCAACCAAATTGCTGGCACCTTGATCTTGGACTTTGTAGGCTCTAGAACTGCGAGAAATCAATTTCTGGGGATGCCTGATTGGCTCAGTCTAAAGGAGTGATCTTGATCTTGGGGTTGTGAGTTCGAGTCCCACATTGGGTGTAGAGATTACTTAAATAAATATTAAAGAAAAAAAATAAATTTCTGTTGCTTAAGCCAGCCAGTCTGTGGTATTTGGTTATGGCAGCAAGAACAGCCCTTTTCTTCCTTCTCAACATCTCAACTAACTACAGTCTCTGAGAATTCCACACCCAACTTTGGTGTAGTTCTGGTCTACAGTCACTCACTGGGTGTGTTGTCCATGCCAGGCTCTGTTTGGGGCACTGGACATCCCAAAGTAAAAAGTCCTCACCCAGTTCCTGCCAGGAGGAGTCCCCTCCTGGTGAGACAACAGGCAGGTTAATAAGTGAGGATGTCACAGGTGGTGGGCTAGATGAACCTCTGTGGCACAGTGAGTGCCCTGCCCTTGGCCTTGTCATATAAGACAGGTCCCAGGGAGGAGTTGTCTCTTCCAAATTGCCATGGCTTGAGCCTGCTGCATCCTAAGACATCAGCCCACCATTGTGGCCCCATCTGATAGCACTGGCCTAATGGCCAGACTTGAGCCAGGAGCAGATGAGATCTGCCCTAAATTTTCTGCCCAAGAAAGACCAGTCTTCCATCTAGCCATCTTAGGAAAACAAAAACAAAGCCAAGGAATGTGGGCTGAGGAGGATTTCTGAAGTGCCGGGAAGAACAAAGTAAGCAACAGAATGGATAAGAGGGAAGAGTACTGTCAAATGACACAAAGGTGTATAGGAAGATAAAGACTGAGAGAAAGCCAGAGATCAAATCTTACCACAGGTAGCCAGCTCAGGAATGTGAGGATAGACCCAGTTTGCCAGGGTTCATGGTGAGAAGGATAAGGATAGATCTTATCAAGAGGTGTGGTAAGAAGGTGGAGTGGGGAAGGACAACTTGTTTGATTAACAGAATCCAGGAGAGGCTTATTTGGGGATAGGGTGTGGGGGGGTGAGGAGGGAACAGTCTTCCGTGTGGTAGAATGCATCTGAATATTGGTTAAGCTAAGTGAAGGAATCTGTGTGAAGTGGTGGCAGTGGCTTGCAATGACAATCAAGGAAGTAAAGTGTTGGAGTAGACTTCTCGTAGCCTGCATAGAGACAAGAGCTGGAGTGATTTGGGAGACTTGGAATAGAAAGAGGAACATGCTAGGGAAACATATGTACCAGTGGACCATATACAACGGAGAAAAATACGTCTCCAGTGGACCTGAGAACTCAGTTTTAAAAGTTGTAACCAGCATTGCTCAGCCAGACGGTATATCTATCCAGGGGTAGCTTATGAGCCGGATGGGTGTAGCGGGAGAATACAAGAGCAAGTGAGACATGAGAGCAACACTGGAGTCCCTGACTATTGGGAAGTTGACTTTTTTAGGGGAGCCGGTATGATCAGAAGAGGTCTTGACTGCCTTTGAGCATGGAGGCCAGAATGTGTACAGGAGGTTCCGTGTAAATAAGGAGAGTAGAGATCAGTTGTTTTGGAGAAGTCCTGAAGATAAAACCGTCCACATGAAGATGACTTTTCATGTGTGGCTCTACCCTTGAATAGCAGAGTACAAATCAAAGCCTTGGAATGAAGGTCAGGAAGTGTGAAACCAATTTGAAGGATCATCAGCAAGGTAGGATGGAGTGGTTATGGTTCAACACATACCCTGCTTTCCATTATTCTTTGCACTTTGGTGAATTAACTCTAAGACAGATTCTTGCCTAACATCCTCTTAAAATACCGCTTACCTTATTTTTTAGCCAGTCTTTGAATGTGTTGCAAAAGTGGGTATTGATTTACTGTGCTGTTCTTTAGTAACTACAGCTGGAAATTGCAAAAAACCACCAGCCGTCAAACCGTGTAAATAAGGAAAAAGAAGATAAAGAAATGGGAAAGTGTTGTCTCTCCTTATTTCTGCATTCAGTTGTTTAAATATTGGGATAAAAACTCCTTGAAATTTACAGTTTTTAATTAAGAAAACAGAAAGCTCATGTTAAATTTACAGATAAGAGTTCTGCCTCCCTAAATATTGCCAACTTTATTTTTGTGAGCTTGTTCGTGACATAATGAGCATCCTGTTTCCTTAAGCATTTAAGTGTAGGTTCTTGTGAACTGACAGGATAGAAGCTCGTAAGGACTGAGTAGGCTGATGGAGCAGCTGGTGTGACATTCAAGTGTTCATATTGCCTTCTTGCTCCTGAACAGAAGGGGGAAAAACAGTGTTTTAATTTAGAAATCTCTTCCTTGACTATAGTTCAAATTCTCAAAACCAGTGAAACTAGAAAATGATAGAACATTTCGTTCTCATGTATAACTAGAGATATAATGTGTTCTTACATTTGGTGGTAAGCTGTACAGGATTATATAAAATTAACTTTCCTTGATTTTGAGCTTTTCGAAGGCTTACCTTTTACTAGCAAACTGTTCCTCTTAGGATGAGAGTTCCTGAAATGCCTAGATAGAACAATAGAATAGGACAAAACAAAGTCTAGTTTATTTGGGGGAACAGCAGGAGAAGGTAGGTATCAAAATTATAGTTCTCTGTTAAATTCCTTAAAATTTAATACTTCTAGGTGTTTAAAGTCATTTTACATTTGTTCAAATGAAACAGTATGAGTCTCTATTTCTTTGAATGAAAAATTATTTTCAGTGTTTGTATATCAATATACTTGGTATTAAAAATCAAGGCAATTTAAAATAACAGCTCACAGAATATTTTTAGAAATGATCTGCTTTCAATTATTCATGCAAATTGAGAATCACATAATGAGGAACCATGAGTAATTTGCTTATATTATCGTCAGGGAATTTTGGACTAAAGTGATAATCCAACAGTCGAAGTTCAGGGCACAGTGATCTACAATAGTGCCTCTCCAGAGATCAGTAGCAGGCAGCATCGGCATCACCTTCACCTGAGAAGCTGTTAGAAATGTAAATTCTTGCTCCTTACCCCAGATCTACTAGTGAATTGAAACTGTGCAGGTGGGGTCCAGCGATCCTCTTTTAAGGAGCCCTTCCTGTGATTATGATGCATGCTGAAGTTTGAGAATGACTGATCTGAAATATGTAGAATTAGTATATAAATCCTTTTAATAATCCAGTGTGTGACCAAGCTGTGGTACATTCAGAAGGATTGTGTTTTTTGACTATATCAAGTACAACTTTGCAAAATTAGAACAGCCTTTTAAGATATATGGGTATCATCAGTATTGCAAATTAGAACAACTTTTTAAGAGATAGGGGGTATATCATCAGTGTTTGGAATAAGAGGATTCCAGCTGACTTGACCATAAAGCAAAAATACCTATAGTGATCTTCAAGATATCTGTGTTTGGGATCATTCACATTAAAATTTTATCACATACTCTGCTTAATTAAGTACTTTGTTGGCATAAACAATCTGTGCCATCAAAAGCAAGAGTAGTTGTCAATACAGCCCTGGGGAGGGAGGATGAATCATCAATTTATAGAATCTCTTCTTTGGGCTGACATATTTCTTTATAAACTAAAGGCGGTGGGGGAATAGGGGCTGTGTTTCAGGCTAGGAAAAGGAAACGAGGTGATTTCATTCACACTTTGAGCCAGAAGGTTATAGTGTGGTTTTATCATTTTAATTGAATTGTGAGGTTCCAAATATGAGAGAGACAGAAAAAAAATAAACCTTGTAAATGCACATGCAAATAAATTTTAACTATTATCTATAAACTGATCTCATGCTCTCACTAAAAACAGATGAAAGCAATTATGGTCAGGCTTACAGTGCCACCCAACCCCTCCCCACTGACTCCCTTGACAATTGTTCAAGAATAGGAACAAGCAGTGGAAAACGAAAACAAGCAGCCAGAGATGGCAGTGTGGTGGGAACAGAAATGGAGCATCAGAGAAATTAAGGCAACGGAACATTTCAGGAGTGAGGGAGTGGTTAGCAGTGGCAAAGGTTGTCAGTAGGTTAGATAAGAAGGACTAAATATGCCCTTTAGATTTAGAACAAGAGGAGTCAGTGGTCACCTCGAAGAGTAGTTTTGATGTAGCACAGAAGCAGCTAGCCTGGAATGGGTTGATCTGTGCATTGGAGATGAAGTAGAAATAGCAAATTTCAGAAAAGATGATGTTAGGTATGGAGTTCAGAATTTTGTTATCCATTGGCCCCAACTGGGTGAGATTTTTATGTATTATTTAGAACTAGTTGCTAACCTTACTACCATATTGATTTGGTATAATTTTAATTTAGTATGGGTAATCCTAACAAATGATTTCTCAAGTAAATGTATCAGTTACTCCAGGGTTTATGAAATACTGAAACTCAGCATTATTACTTTTCATAGCCTCAAGGATATAGGACCCTGGTTAAAAACCATTGTTATGTAGCAGTCATTGTATAGTTCATTTGAAAATCTTAAGTACTTTTTAATATTATGTGAAAGGATTTAAAGGAAAGTTAAGCTTGTATATCTTATATATCAAGGTGGCGTGAATATTCCTTGAATACTATGACCTACTCTTAACTCCCTATGTGCCTAGCATATTATTTTAAGCACAGGGTTATGAGGTTTTCTTTTGCTCTATTTAAAATGTCTTTGTTTACAGTTGTAAAACCGGTTTTCCAAATTGATTTTTAGCTTAAGTTTCAAACAGGAACATTTCTATTCAATAAATATGGAGCATCTATAGTATTCCAGACAGTGCTGGGGGTTAAAATTAAATGCCACAAATCCTGCCTTGAGTTCCCAGTTCATTGGGGAAGACAGAGAGGTAAACAAATCATTGCAGCTGTGCAATAAAAGCTATAAGAGAAGAACCAATTAGTGCCTCCTCTATTCTAATCTACTTGTTGCCCACCCTGAGAGATTTGCGAAAGTGGTCCTGCTGAATTTATCACTGACAGCAGCTGTAACTTGCCTTTCAAAGTATTGTACTTAGTCTCTGCCTCTGGAAGAGTCTAGTAGATGATAAGTAATTTACTGAGGGGAGTGAGACTAATTTTAGTCAACTCAGACACAGTGATGGTATTTATGAATCCTGTGAGACCAATAAATCAGACATTGTAGACAATGTTTATTTTCTGCTTTTATCAGTTCTATAAAACTGAAATCATGTTTGGTAAATTTAATCTTGTTTATATGTATCATTCTTAACTCACCTGATATAAATTACTTTTCTAAACAAGCTTTATAGTCTTTATGTTCCTTCATGCAGTGTGTGTGCTTTCTTTTGAGCCTCTTAAAAAATGAAAAGTGTGAGTTCAGAGAATATTAAAATTGAGTTATCCCTTGGTTCTTACAGTTGGTCCTTGGTCCCTACAGTTTTGTTATGCTCACGGTATTTCATTAAAACACTCTGAGCATAACAAAACTGTAAAAGAAACGTGACCATTCTTGATCTTGAAGTTTCTGTTCTTTGATATGCATCTTATGGATAAAGCATCTTCTTTCTACCATTAATCTGATATTACACATTATTTCAGTTTACAGCACATTTTTATCATTTCTTCTTAAAAATTGTTTTCATTGTTGGAAGACTTTACATTTGTAGGATGTGAATCAGGTATAAGGTTTTCTTTTGTTTTTTGTTTTTTCCCCTGCAAAGTGACTATATTTTGAATGATCATAGGTACCTCTTGGTAAGATATGGGAGATTAAAGATGAAAAAGGCAGGGTTTTTGCCTTTATATAAATTTAAGTATAATGGGCCTAAATTTACACTTAGTTATATAGTAGTCCTACTATCCAGCCTTCCAGAGGGGCATTCAAAGTGGCAAGTTTTAGGTTGTCCCTAGGACAGAAGATCACTCCTATTATCTAATGGAGCGGTGCGGGCCAGGCTGGATTTCTTCATTGGTGAGCTAGCACTGACAAGAAAGCACCAATAGCAGCCACAGTGAGAAACAGCTATCAAACCTGGTTATCCCTCTTCTCACCAACTACTTGTCTACAAAGGAGGATGGATTAGTTTTTATGTTAAAAGAAAAAAAGAAACTTAAGAAAATGAAGATTCGTGAGTATTCTTTTTGAAAGACTGCAGTCAAAAGCAATTTTTTAGCTTTTTGTCAGTCAAATGTTGTGTCTAACAGCTAGGGTGTCAGTATCCACTTTGAAGCACAATAAATGCCAGCTATTTCCATGGAGTAGCCTCTTTACAACCTGTACATTGTTATGATCTATCCTGTGATTTAATTTTGGTCATTCACTCTTTTTTTTTTTTTCTTTAAATGATTTTGTGAGTATTCAATGCTTGCTTTCTTTTATTATAAGCATTTTTATTCTTTTTGGAAGTAGAAGATTATGGGTGTGTTTGGTTTTTATGGGTATAAAATGAGCAACTGGATTTGATCAACATCCCTTTCAGCTGTTAAATTCTATGATTCCTTTGTAACCATTTTTTTTTTAACAGAATGATGGCCTTTTAAAATTTGTTTGTGGTTAGTATTTTATTTTGACTTAGAAACTTTTAAATAATTATTCTCTTATTAATTGAGCAAAAATCTATCTTTAGCTTCAACTTTTAAACCATTTTTATTTATTTTAAATGTTTATTTTAAGAGTGAGAGAATGAGAGAGAGGGAGAGAGAGAATCCCAAGCAGGCTACACTCTGTCAGCACAAAACCCTACTGGGGCTGGATCCCACAACTGTGCGATCATGACCTTAAGTGAAATCATCAGTTGGTGCTTAACTGACTGAGCTACCCAGGCACCCCCAGCTTTTTTTTTTAAGCCTCAGATCCATAATTTGTGTTCCTATAAAGCCAGTCACAGATTAAAAACCTTTGTGGATACTAATTTTGTACTTTTAAAAATTTAATGAGACATACATTAGAGCTAGAGCTAGGAAATAGAAATTTGACTTAAACCCTTAAGTTATTTCAGCATATCCCAAAGACATTTATTGAGCTGTTTCAGTGTAGATACCTTAAGAAAACTGAATATTTTGGGGAAAGAGTATATGAAATCAAAAGTAACTTCATGTGCTGAATAGTTACAAAATCTACAAGTATTAGAAAATTGAAGAGTAAGATTGAGGAGTACAAATTTTTATGTTTTGAAATTTCGTTCTGAATTTGGGGTGATATAAAAAAATCAAGATTACTTGAGAATCTGTAGTTGATTCAGTGGACATTTAAAGAGACTAATGAAAGTTTAAACAAAAGAATTGGCTTCTAACAAATTACTTTTGATTTATAACCAATTTGTTTAAATTTGGAATTGAAATTAATCAAATGACTTTTCTAAGCTTATGACCACAATTAGCAGATATTCAAATTAGATATTCAAATCTAACTTGAATGTATGTACATGATCTTTCATACATCATGTACAAGAAAGAATACTTTTTCTGTCTGGGGTTTGTTGTCTTTGAAGTAATCTTGCATAAATGGAGTCTTGATTTTTAAAAGCTGAACAGAGTCAGTGGAGAATGGGATGCTGACAGGAAGTCAGTTGTGTATGTGTATAGAACATGCTCAGTGCATTAGACCAGTGGAGTTACCTTTTAAAATAGGAATGGCATTTCAGGAGCACCTGGGTGGCTCATTCTGTTAAGCGTCCAACTCTTGATTTCTGCTCGAGTCATGATCTCACGGTTCAAGCGCCGTGTAGGGCTCTGTGCTGACATTGCAAAGCCTGCTTGAGATTCTCTCTCTCCCTCTTTCTTTCTGCCCCTCCCCTACTTGTGCATACGTGTGTGTGTGTGTGTGTGTGTGTGTGTGTGTGCGTGCTTTCTCTTCAAAACATTTTTAAAAATTAAAATAGGATTGGAATTTTAAAGATTAGAGTTGTCACAAAAAGGGCATGGGCTGTCTTTAGGTATTGAGCACTCTAACCATACATTCTTTTAGTATCTTGCTTGATCAACGCCAGGCCTCTGAGAGAGTTCTCACTGACCTAGGGGCCCTTTACTAGGGTCCTCCAGAGAAACAGAACCAATTGGAAATATATATGTAGAGTGATTTATTATGAGGAATTTTCTCAGGCATTTATGGAGGCTGAGAAGTCCCACAATCTGCCTTCTTCAAACCAAAGACCCTGGAAAGCCAGGGTGTAATTTTCTGTCTGAGGGTGGGAGATGGATGTCTCAGCCAGAGCACGAAGGCTGAGAGGTGTTCCGAAGTCCCTCTTCAAGTTGTATTCTATTTCAGGCCCTGTATGAATTGGGATGCCCACCCACCCTGGGGAGGGCAGTCTGCTTTATTTAGTCTGCCTATTCAAATGCTAATCTCATTCAGAAACACCCTCGTAGGAACACACAGAAGTAATGTTTAACCAGATATAGGAGCGCCCTGTGATCCAGTCAAGTTGCTGTAAAATTAACTGTTATAGACCTATTCCAATTTTGGATAACTTGTTACAAGAGTTCTGCCTTATGTAGCCAAAAACTACTCGTCTGTAGCTTACTCTGTTTACATTCTAGTTTTGTCCTCCAGTACTCCACAACCTCTATCTAGTCACTTTCTACACTATAAAATTTCAAATGTTTGAAGTTTGCCATCAGAGGTCATTCGTCCCCTAGACTAAGTTTCCTCCATTTCTTAAATGCACTAGTTTCTTGACTCTTCAGTGTTCTCTTTATTATTAAAGATTGTTTATGATTATTATTATTGTTCATACCATACCAGTGCAAAGTCTAGTGGGCCTGTTATGTATAATACAAATAGAAGTTGGTGCCTCTCTTTCTGTCATTCATCAGTCTTTTTGATACATTGAGTCACCATATGTTTTATCTGTATAACAGAGTTTCTTTTATATTGGACTATCATCAGAATCCTCTTTTCCTGGGGCTCCTTGGTGACTCAGTTGGTTAAGTGTCCAACTTTGGCTCAGGTCATGATCTCACGGTTCGTGGGTTCGAGCCCCGCATCAGGCTCTGTGCTGATAGCTCGGAGCCTGAAGCCTGCTTAGGATTCTGTGTCTCCCTCTCTCTGCCCCTCCCTCTCTCACACTGTCTCTGTCTCTCAAAAATGAATAAATGTTAAAAAAAATTTTTTTTAATTAAAAAAATAGAATCTTTTCCTTTAGGTTTAGAAATCTTATTCCTTCAAACATTCCTCATCTGAAATGGCTCAGTGGCCCTTCTCATTTGAGGAGAGCGGGGATATTCTCTGTAGAATATATCTGCAAACATTCTTAATAAAAGTAGCTAACGTGTTTACCATTAACTGTGTTCCAGGCTAAGTTCAAATAGTTTTCCATATATTAACACATTTAAAGAGACGGGTACTGTTTTTGTATCTATATTTTATAGATGAGCCAGTAATATTATTGGTGTGTATGTCCAAGGCAAAGCAGAATAGGTCTGTTTCCTAACTTTATTGATGTTAGAGTCCTGTCATTGCTGCCTAAGAACATACTCACTTTGGGGCCCAGTGGAAGCACTTACCTCGTGTTAACTAACATCAAGTTAGTGCATTTTGTAACAATTAAATATATCTTCTCATTCCTACCTGTTTTTCTGGATCCTGATTCTGTCATCAAACATTTGCAGGCTCACCTAGCTTCAAGCCATCTATAGACTGGAGAAACAGAAATACTGTGTTTGTAAATCACCAACAATAGTTTAGAAGTCAGGAATGAGGAACCTAGTAATGTCTTCCAGGTTGTCCGTCTTTGTTCTAATACACTTCAGGAGCACATATTTTATACTTGGTCTGCAAGAATTTCATGTTACTATGTAATAATAATAATAATAATCCTTTTTAGAGCTCTGAAATGAAGCTCCAGCTTCATATTTCATCCCACAATTTACTTAACTGTTTGCCTGTTTTTCTTTGAGTTTTTCTGATATGCAGTCTTTGTGGTTTTCATTGTTGAGTCTAGATAACGTCCATACAACCATTTCATGATCTCTGTAAGTTAAGTGTTCTTGTGAAAGAAGGAATTGAAATTGCAATTAGTGATTAATTATGAGCTCCACTCATTGCTAGGACCTCAAGTCATGTTTTGGTCTTTTGAGGGCCCTGCTCATTCATAGTAAAGCTCATGTGTCAGTTGGATTCCATCTTATCCTGCTTTTTGAAGACTGTAACTGTTTTTGCCTAACTCCAGTCTTAAACTACCTCTGTCTTTTTTCATAATCCCTCAAAGACTAGCAATAGTCATTTGGCTAGAGAGGTCATCTGGGGATCAGGGATAAGTTATGGAGGCCAGTAGGCCCCCATAGAGTAGCTGTGTGTTTTCTTTAAAAATCCCCCTTGTTAGGGCCTCAGCTTCCACATAGCAGGATTTCTTCAAAAATTTTTCAAATGGAAGATCAAAATCTTTTAGACAACACAGAAAAGCAAAACAGATCTACTTTCTGTTGTATCACGATCTCAAATAGTGTGCCCCCCTCTTGTCATTTTGTAGTGAATAAACAACAAAACTTTATTGTTCTAAGCACCTTTGTCTGCTAGTTCAGTGAATGGAGGAATGAAAGTGGATAGAAAGGAAAATAGTGGAGAAGGCTATAGTAGATCCCGAAATACACAACATCCTGATGATATAACTTGTAGGTAGTTACAAATCGCCCTCTTTTGGAAAGTGGCTCGTTTTGCATTTGGTGCTTTTGCCTGGACTTCTTTAAACAGTAGGGGGACTGGATATAATTGGTAATCATGTATTTAACAAAGCTATGTGGTTTGCAGAGTGATAGAAAATTCAACCTCGGTAGGGAACTTACTGACAAATTACTAAAAAAATCCAGGGATAGAACAGCTTTGAGACATGGATTGACCAAGGGACTCAAGTGATCCAGCACTGACAGGCACATTCCTTTCCTCTCTCCTTTCCTCCCCCTCTGTCTTTCCTTCCCTTTTGGATCCAGTCACAGAGGTTTTTGCCATGTCAGATTTAAGTTCAGTAAGAAGAGACAAGTCTCTGCCCCAGAGTCACAGCAGAAGCCTCCTTGCCCTCTTGGCCTTTGTTGGGTCATATGAGCATTCCTGAACCAGTTATTATGGCCAGGGGAATGTTTGGATGTGGGGTGGAACCTCATGAGACTACACTGAGAGTCGGGGAAGGGCAGATCCCTAAACAAAAGTGGGACTATTGCTGAAAAGTGGGGGAAAGGATGCTGAGCTGGCAAATAACAAATACCCACTGTAGTGTCTTGAATTCTGATTTTATTATATAAACTGGTACATTTGGCTGTTTTTGACCTATGACAATTTCTATTTGAATCTAATAAATGTGAAGACCTAAAGTAGAGGCAGTGTAGGGAAGGGAGCATGGCTTTTGAGTCACAAACAGAAATTCAGATCCTAGCTCTGATATGTCCCCTTATTGTTGAGAAATGGAACAGAACCCTTTAACACTCATTTCTCCCGTTTTTGCATTCTGTCAAGAGCAAAGGCAACGACTGACACATAGGAGTAAAAATATTAGTTTTAATATTGACAGAAGCTGAAATGGAGGATTTGTTTTTTGTGTGACAACAGGGAAGCTGTAATGTTGAACCCCAAACTACAGGCATAGTTATTTACCCCACCCCAGCAACTTTGAACGGTGGTAGTTTTTTTTTTTTAACCGGGGGGGTCTGTCCCTACCCTACTAACTCAGACCGATGTGTATGAGTTCTGCAGACATCTGGCTTCCAAAAGAAGGCAGAAAGGTGAAGAAACCACATCTGCCTAGTTACTTTTGGAAAATCTGTCAGGCAGCTTGTTTTACTTCAGTGGTAATTGATGGGGTAGGAAGCCACTGTTGAGGAAAATTCCTCTTTGTGGAGGAAACCAGAGGACTGATGACATAGATGCCTCCGACACAGAGACTTCGTTAGGAATTTATCTCTTGAACAAATAATAATTTATTTAGGATTAGCATAATAATTCAGATGCCAGCAAATTTGGGTTGGAAACTCAGGGATATTATCAAATAACCACCCTCTCTAGATTTTGGAGTTGAGTTATTATAATAATTGATGTGTGAGTAGGAGGGAACCACTTTTCCTAGGAGATGAGTAAAATTGGTAATAATTGGGCAAACAGGGAGGATTTGTGAAGTGGGAGGAAGCAGGCAATGAAAGAAATTGTCTTATAGAATCTATAGCTATCACATCCTTGCACATTTAACCCAAGGCAAGGAAATTTTCCTCAACCAGCTGGTATGAATTTCAAAGTTTTTAACCCATTCTCCTGTCCACTGGTTCTCACAGTGTACTGCATGGACTGACAGCATCTGTATCACCTAGGAATTGTTAGAAAGGCAAATGTTGAAGGGACACCTGTGTGGCTCAGTCAGTTAAGCATCCAACTCTTGATTTCGGCTCAGGTCATGATCTCACAGTTCCTGAGTTCAAGCTCTGCCTGGGATTCTCTGTCTCTGTCTCTCTGTCTCTCTCTCAAAATAAATACAATAAACTTTAAAAAATATTAAAAAAAAAAAAAAAGGCAAATGATGGAGCCTACCCTAATCCTACTGAATCTATACTGTGGAGTTGAGGCCCAGGCATCTGGATGCATATTGAACTATGAGAACCACATACCATTACAAACATTCTCATAACAGCTTAATAAATGAAGATTAATTGTGCTTGCCAGTAATCTTTTCTAGTTCCCAATCACTGAACATCTTATTTATTAAATATTGAAGAGTGGGTACTTGGGGAGGGAGAGAGACTGAATAGATAAAATAAAGGTTAGGTTTGAGTGCCAAACAGGCATAAGCAGTAGAGCTGTATTTTCACCCTGTAAGTTTAGATATAATGGCGTGAAAACTGTTTCAAAAACTAACTGTAGCTGTTGGGTCACCTGGGTGGCTTAGTTATGTGTCTGACTCTTGATCTCAGCTCAGGTCTTGATCTCACAGTTGTGAGTTCAAGCCCTGCATTGGGCTTCTCATTGGGCTCTGCACTGGGTATGAAGCCTACTTAAAAAAAAAAAAAAAAAAAAAAGGTGGCAGCAAAGAGCATGCTGTTGGATAAAAGGAATATTAGAATGAGAGAGAATTTACGGGGTAGTGATTATAATTTGTGGAGGAGGGACTTGACAATGAGAAAGAAAAAGGTTATGTAAAACGGGATTTTCAAAGGAAGAATTAACTCAGTGACTGATTGAAGCTGAAGTGAATGGAATCAAAGATGACTTAGGATTCCAAGCCCAGGTGATTAGAATAATGGTGACTGAGGAAGGGAGTTACCTATTTAGGGAATAAGATGAATCCAAAGGTTGAGGTGATTAAAGGACATGGATGGAGATAAAAGTTGAACACTCATCTTTGGGTAGTTTAGAGTACAAGGAGAACTTGAAATTATTATGAGGAAAATTTAAGTAATGCATCCACTTATTTTTTAAGTTTTTTTAATTTTTATTTTTGAGAGAGAGAGAGCATGAGTTGGGGAGGAACAGAGAGAGAGGAAGACACAGAATCTGAAGCAGGGTCCAGGCTCTGAGCTGTCAGCACACAGCCCGACACAGGGCCCGAACTCCCGAACTATGAGATCATGACCTGAGCTAAAGTGAGACACTTAACCAGCTGAGCCACCCAGGTGCCCCATAATGCATCCATGTATTGCTTAAACACTTACTGAATGTCTGCCATGTGCCTGGCACTGTTCTCGATTCCCAGGATGTACTAATGGGCAAACCTGACAAATAAACAAACACGGTAATTTTAGATAATACTAAAGGCCAGCAAAAAAAACCAGAGTAATAATAAAGAGTGACTCATGGGTAGAGAATTTCTTTGGATGGCGGGTCAAGGGAAGAATGGAGATGGTGACATGTGACAAATCATGGTGGAAGATAGTTTTAGGAAGACAAAAGATGGTGGTGTCACAGAGTGGCCAAGGAAAATTGCAAGAAAGCACAGTGGGGTGTTTGTTGTGCTTTGTGCCCTTTCAAGGTCTATTTTGTATGAAAGGTTTGGAGAGAATGGTCCACGTATTAGAAGGAACAAGGGTTGGAGACATCACAGCTCATCTGTTTTAGGCATTTGTTAGGTGTGCAGAAACTCCTCAAATTCTCTGAGGCTTACTCTTCTCAGTAGAATAAAGAGTTAATAACACCTCGTGGGATTACATTGTGATGATTAAATGGAATGAACTTAAAGAAATAGTGCTTGGAATGTAAGTGCTTAATGATAACTATTAATAACCATAATACTGAATGGAAACATAAAATTCAGTCATGTGAAATGCAGTTTCATTTAATAACGATGGGATCTAATATCTTGAAATACAATTTTATTTAGTGGTTATACTTTGATCTTTTGTCATGCAAAAACTTTACACGCATGAGACTACAGTTAAAAATATTTTTATGATGTTTTTCATTAGCTACTTGATGACATTTAGAAAATATGCTTATATGCATAATGCTGTAAAAGATGGATTTTACTAACTTTTAAATATTTTCTTACAGATATGTACATCTCATGATTGATATGAAGAAACTAGTCATGGGCCAAAGGTCAAGATACTTCTCTGGGAAATGCTGCTGATGCTGCTCTAGAAAGTCCTACAATGAGTGTTTGGTTTAAGAAAGATTTTCATATTTAAAAAATTTTCAACTTGGAAATACATCAAGTGAAAATTAGAGTCTTTTGGGAAACATTTTCCTCCTAATAAATAATACTTGTAATGGGCGACATGGCAAACAACTCAGTTGCATATAGTGGAGTAAAAAACTCTTTGAAGGAAGCTAATCATGATGGAGACTTTGGAATTACGCTCGCGGAGCTGCGGGCTCTCATGGAGCTCAGGTCTACAGATGCATTACGAAAAATACAGGAAAGCTATGGAGATGTCTATGGAATTTGCAGCAGGTTGAAAACATCTCCCAATGAAGGTGAGTTGTGTTATGTTTGTTTTTAGTTCTTTGTACGAAGAGTACTGTAGATTTGTAAACATGTTTATATTGTCTTGGTTATTGTATGATTATATCATAATTTTAGTGACATTAAGATGAGTCAGTCATCAGATTGCAATTAACAGAACTTTAGATCAAGAAATAATGTTGCAAATTAATTTATATATATATATATTTTTTTTAACGTTTATTCATTTTTGAGAGACAGAGACAGAACACGAGTGGGGGAGGGGCAGAGAGAGGGGGGAGACACAGTTTCCCCTGGAAACTGGAGTTAGGCTCCAGGAGTTTCCTGTGGGGCTCGAACTCACGAACTGTGAGATCATGACCTGAGCTGAAGTCTGACGCTTAACCAACTAAGCCACGTAGGCGCACCTAATTTATATATTTTAGGTTGGTGGGAGGAAATACTTGTACTAGTGTGCATGTTATTGCTGCTTGTTTACAATAACAAGTTTGCCTTTCTGCTGGAATTATAGAGGATGGAATCCCCCCCACCCACCCACCCAGGGGATTCAGTGAAAATAAATCCTCACTTATCCTTCATTTTATAAGGTGGCTTAAAATAGGTGTCACTGCCAGTAGCTGACCAATTTGTTTTTACCCTAAACTTTAGTAATTAGTTCAGAAGATCCTAAAGATTAGATGCCAATTTTTTACGTAGCAGACATTTTCTTCAATGAAAACTAACTTTCAGTCTTAGAATTATGTTCAGTTTGCCTTTTTCAAGGAAGTCTTTGCTTTCGTAATTCTCAATTTGTAGTAAGTTTCTTCTTGAGAATCAAGAAAGGAAAAGTTATGACTTTATTGCATTATGGTCTTTGAAACGGTTTGAGATAGATGACCTTTTATACATTCATCAGGTTGAAGAGAAAATTAAGGTTTAGAAAGTTTCAGAAAGGCATTTCCTGTTTACAAACGAAGGAGAGAGATATGCTGAATGTTTGATGATTGTACTTTATTTTAGTAAGGATGGGCAGTTATTAATGTAAAAGTTAAAGTAGACTAGTACACATTCCAAAGCCAGTCCCAGGGAAATTATGCGAAAATGTTTTTCTTTCTTTAAGTTCATTTATTTATTTTTAAGTAATCTCTACACCCAACATGGGGCTTGAACTCAGAACCCTGAGATCAGGAGTCTCATGCTCTTGCAACTGAGCCAGCCAGGTGCCCCCAGAAATGTTTTTCTTGAATATTTTTTTTTGAAGCATCTTATGTAATGCCATACTGTCACAAAATTAAAAGTAATAGCAAAAAGTTACTTCCAAAATTGTTTTAAAAATTTTTTTAATTTTAAATTTCATTAAAAATTTCTTTAACCCTATATATCTATAAAATATATATATACACATTTGAATTGCTGTTTAAATTCCTAATTGTTTTAAAGAAGTGGTAGGTAATTAATTTTTCTGAAGTAGCATGATCTTGACAAATCCAGTATCAGCATTCACACATCATTCACACATGTCTAGAAAGGGCTTCCTTGATCACTTGGAGTATGTTCTTTTTTCTGTAAGACCTGTTAAGTCTTCGTATCTTCTGGATCTTTTCCTTAAGTCAGAACTACTTAGAAACATGAGCTTCTTAGTTATACCTTAATATGCTGTACCATTTTAAGGTAGCTGGGATCCCTGTTGTTGATGTAAATTCTAGGATTCAGGAACAAACCCATGGACTGTAACAGATAGTAATTTAACAAAATTTGTAGCTTGTTCGTTATTCAAACCCATTTTGAAATATTAGCTAACTTTATATCCTGTTTAGAGAATTGTATATTGATGTGCTGTTCTCAGTATATTCATTAATTCAACTATATGTACTTTATCCATTTAACCTAAAACCCAATTGTTGGATGTTTCATAATCACCAAATTAATAGGAAACATTATAAAAAGTCCTCAAATATAATTACATAGTTTGTTCATAAAAGGTGATAATGAACTTCAGTTTCATCACCTAACTACACATCCTTCAACCATGTCTTTGTATTCCTCTGCTATTAGTTAATCAAAATTCTTGTCTTCTAATAACTTAACACCCCAACATGATCTGTTCTCATTTTTAATAGACGTGATTCTCATTAGTTTGTATTGCACTTTCTTTTGTTTATTTTTTGTATTCTTTTTTGTTATTTTGGGCTGTACTCCTTACATTGATTTTAGTTTAATTAGTGAAGTTTATTAAGTTAACTGAAAAATTTTGCATTTAGTACAATAGTTTTGAAATTTGGGGAGGAGATGGTTATGTATCTTTCTTACAATATGATGGGAGCTGTGGGTAATTACTAGACATAATTCACTTAAACACTCAAAATTTGATGTTCATTGTTGCTGCTTTGTGCTATGAAATAAATATATGAAATCTATTTCCCTCTTTTATTCTTAGAAAATTCTTGCTCGTCTTCTTCCTACTATTGTGAATTTTTGTTAAAATTTGTACAAACTTTTGTCTTTACTGGTTGTATATAAACAGTTTGTCATTTTGAAAGATTCTTTTAAAGAATATGAACAAACCATTTTAAGCATTATATTTGTGTTTACAGTTGTAAGATTAAATAAAAACAGCACCAGCCTTCATAAGAATATTGTTTCCAGAGGAACAGTTTTAGTTTAATTTAGAAATAATTTATTAAGAAAGCTAATGAACATTTTGTCACTGATCAACTAGGCAAATGATAGTAAATAAATCATCATCAGGGGTAATCAGCCAGGGGTTTGCCCAAGAAAATGATCCAGACAATAAGTACTCTTTTGTTAATATAAGCTGCTTATCGTGAGGGAAAGTGAGATTAAAATAATTTTTTAAAGAACATGAAGTTTGGTTAGGAAAACTGAAGTTTGTTTCTTTAATTCTTTCATTCATTAATTCATTCATTGATACATATAGTCTTTCATCAGATCTAGGTTTTTAATTGCCATATGGTGTTTATTCCCTCTAAAGAAAGAATTAGTGTTGGCAGTTTTAATCGTAAGATAATTATAAATGTGTAATTAAGTTACATCCCAATCTCATCAGTGTTAGTGTAAGAATATGTGCACCTTAGAATTGCTGGGATATTCTGCCTGCTCTGTGGTAGGTACTTTTCTTGGCTGGGTAGATATATTCGTCAATAAAACAATCCCTGACTTATTTTTACAAGGGGGAGACAAATTTACAAGACAGCTAGCTGAAATGCATAGTGTATTATTGATGTCTAAATGCATAGTGTATTATTGATGTCTGCTTAAGAGAAAAGTGAGTGGAAAAGGAAAATCAGAAATATTGGGGATGTGGCTATTAGATTGCTATAAAATCTGGAGGAGGAACAGCTTAAGACATTTCTTAAGAGCAGTTACAACAAAAATAATACATAGGTAATGCTTTTTTGTTCCCAGTAGGTTGTTGTTAGCACTTACAAATATTAATTCACTTTATCCTCACAACAGCCTTACCTTTTTTTACAGCCAAAGAATCCACAACACAAAAAGGTTAATCGGCTTACTCAAAGTCTCACAGCTCTTAAGGTGCCAGAGCAGGGATTCAAACCTTGACATTCTAGCTACATGCTTTTAACCACTATATTATATCGCCTGTTATGAAAGTTCAGCTCATACAACTTGCAAAAGAGTTGACAATATTAAGAAAGAGGTACCTGTGTTCTGTCTTCTCAAATAGTATTTTTTGTTGGCAGGAGTTTTATAGTGAAAACAATTTTGAGTTTAATAAAGGTTCTGTTGCTCAGTCAGTCTTTTTAAAATATGCCCTGTTCAGGAAGTTGTATCTGTGTGCTTCCTCATTTGGCCTGCTAATTTACTGCTCGTCTTCCAGCAGAGTACTCCTTTAACTGGATTTGAGACATTCTTAATGTGTACTGATCAATAGGAAGCGTTTTGAGCCAGATGTGATTTTCATATTAAAAATGTAGCCATCTCTACTCTTAAAAGAATTAGAAGTATAAATTTCAAGGTTAACTGAAATAAAGACTTGTCACCTCATATTTCTGCTTTGTCTATTAGAGAAAGCACCTCTTAAGAGTCGTCAGAATCTAAGAATATACTTTTATGACAGAATTACCTTCTTACAACATCCTAACTACATGCAATTATCCCTGTAGTTTTTTTCATTATCTTTATTGTTTTCCTGTATTGATTTTCTTATTCCTGTTGTAAATCCTATTTATTGATCCTTTTACTTTTAACCTAGCTTTCGGTATCTTTTCCATTTTAATGTGTTCCTATGTTATCTATGTTATATTTTATATTGGATGGTAGAGGAGAATGTCTAATAAAGAGATTTCTGGAACGCAGGTCTCTAGCCCTGGTAGCATGTTTATCATTCAGTAGTACCACGTTAAATAAGGGGTAACAATGAATGTATACAGATTAAAGACAGGTACTGAGTGGTATTTTGTAAGAGACATGGATGGCTCCATAGTGTTGTAAAGAGTCAAGAAAGTAAATGAAACCCTAAGTTTCTGAAGTAGTAGTTGCTAAAATTAGGTATAAGAGAGAAAAAAAGCAAAGGGAATAAGAAAAGGAAACTGGTAGAAAGAAACAAAAGAGGTGTGTGGTAGAAAGCAAGGTAAAGTCAACAGTAATTGTCTCTGGCTGACTAATGTTTCCATAATGCTGGCAGTTCATGTTCACACTCCTAGAGGTAAGACTGTTAGTAATGGTGTGCTTTTGACCAGGTCTTCATGATGTAATACAAGAAAACTAACATTCACACATGGAAATATATTTTAACTCTAAAAAAAAAATCATTCGCTGCCCAGCATGAATCATTGTTGACTTATAGGCTACTGCAAGAATCCTCTGATGCTCTGATGGATGTGCTTGGTTATACAGGTTGGCACAGCTCTTTCAGGCACTCAGGAAGGATTCCCATTGCCACGGTATGCCAGCCACGCATATTTTAATACTTGTACAGAGTTACCAACAAGGGTTTGATATTGATAATCCTGCATGACCTTGTCCTGGAAATTTATTGCTGCTGTAATAGAGAATTATGCATTTAATTGAATACCTGCTCAGCTCACTAGTTTTCATTGCTTATGAATTTTTTGAAGGTAATTGTAACACTACTTCTCTAACTTTGTTGCATATATATTATTTCTTAAAGTTGTATTTGATAGAGCCTGAAGTAGTATAATATTAGAGTTGTTTTAAGTTCACTTTTCTGAGTGCGATAGACTTACTTCCTTTTTATTTTATTTTTTTATTTTTTATTTTTTTTAGTAATCTCTACACCCAACATGGGACTCAAACTCACTACCCCAACATCAAGAGTTGCATGTTGTTCTTTTTTTTTTTTTTAAGGTTTATTTATTTGAGAGAATGAGCAGGGGAGGGACAGAGAAAGAGGGAGAGAGAATCCCAAGCAGGCTGTACGCTGTCATTGCAGAGCCCCACACGGGGCTTGATCTCATGACTATGAGTTCATGACCTGAGCTAAAATCAAGAGTCAGATGCTTATTAACCTACTGAGCCACCCAGGCACCCCAAGAGTTGCATGCTCTTCTAACTGAGCTAACCAAGCACTTTTATATTTCCTTTTCAAACCATTCTGTTCTGGTTTTCTTAATATTCTTAGGGTTTTCTTTCTTCCTATTTGGCCGGTCATGTATCAGCCTTCTGTGTTTTCCTTTAGATGTTGGTGGGCCTCAGGTTTCCATTTATCTGTGCACACTCCTCTTTGTATACTCTCCTTGGATGATGCCATGCACATCTAAGACTTCACATGTCATCCGGATTCTGGTGTTTCTTGTAGTTCCAGTCCACGTTTTTACCCCAAGCCTTCAGCCTAGAAGCCTGATTCGTTTTAGGCATCTTATTTTCTCAACCTTTCCAGGCTTTACTTTCTGAAAGCATACTCTTTCCCTTTTCTAACAAAATCATTATATACATCTTTTTTTTTCCCTCCTAAAATGTTTGTTTATTTTTGAGAGAGAGACGAGAAGAGAGAGAATCCCAAGCAAGCAGAGCATGACGCAGAGCTCAAACCCATGAACTTTGAGATCATGACCTGAGCCAAAATCGAGAGTCAGATGCTTAACCAACTGAACCACCCAGGCATTCCAATTACGTATGTCTTTTAAGTGGCCTGGACTTTGACAGGAAACTTTCACCCACTCACACTCAGTTGCTAAGACCTAGGGAAAAAAAAAAACCAAAAGAACATAATTCTGAGATTGTTAACCTTAAATAAAACAAGTGGTAATTTAATTAAACAAAGATGAGTTTATTCAGGAATAGCAGGGGAATTGTAATTCAGGACAAGTGAATTATGACAAACTGTAGATAAGTCTGAGGAAGACAGTACGAGGCTCTGGGAGGAAATTAAAGAGGGTTGTTCTGAACATAATTGTATTAGAGAAGAAGAGTTTAAGACTGTGGTAGTTTCTCACTGGCTGCAAGTGGTGAGCAGTTTGCTATTACTGAGGCATGTGGAAACCTTCCTCCTTCCTGATGCTCATGTAAGCTGAGATGAGCACTGTGTGCATGGGAACTCTCCCTTCATGGCTTCCCAACTGCATTTTAAATCCGATTTCCTTGATTTGTTTTCACTTTTCCCCCTTTTGATTAAGATGTTTCTCAGAAAGCATCACTGATCAAGCATCAGATCATTCATTTTGATTGAAATATTTTTCTCTATTTGTCAATTGGTGCTTGGAAGGACCTTTCCCAGGAGTCATGTCTCACATGGGGGTTTTGGTGGGGGGAGGAGGAATGGGTAGAAAGTGGAAACCATGGATGCCACTTTTGAGTAACAAGGCAAATAGCAGGAGGAGCTGTCAGGCATTTCCCATGCATAAATTTATATCTTATTAAGCTTAGAAACCTTGGAGATCATCTCAAGGCATTGGGCTAACATTCTGTTTGCTATATTATTTTCATGGCCTTCGGAAACAGCAGGAAAGACTAAACTCAAAAAAGGGTTTGCAGGTACCACGCCTGTATTTCTCTTTGTCCCCAAAGCTGTTGGAAATCTCCTTTGGTCCTACTGCCGCCACCAAATCTTCTAGTGCTGACTAGGAAATTCCAGGTTGGCTGGTCAACTTCCTTTTTAAGCCAAGTGGGTTGCTCAATGATCTTACGTAACTGAGTTTTAACTTCCCCAGAAGTGTTAATCCAGGTGCAGCAGGTGGTGTTGGCCACAGTGCAGACACCTCCTTGCTCAGCTAAAAGCTAGTCAAGGACTGACCTATTATCAACTTTGGTCAAAGAGTCTAAGGCTCTTTTTTGGGCAGGTGTTGTCTTGGCACTGATTCTGCAGTATCTCTAAGCGTTAAGGAGAGATTTCTCGCTATATTCCTGTTCACATTTACTCCTAACCAGGGAAGTATGGCCCTGCTAACAGAAGTGAACCCTGAATCATAAAACCTCCTGGTAGGTCCTTTCTGATTTGACAGTGCAGGGGATTCAACTAAGGAAGGTGCTTGAGTTGGTTTGTGAAAAGTTAGGGGTAGCTTAAGAGACCTTGCTTTGCTATATGCTAGCTGTATAGGCCCAAGGTGAATGAATGATAACCACCCCAGATAAACATAAATCCTGTTGGGGTATGAATCACTCTCACTAAGGTGGCACTGTTAATAGATAGATAAGAGTTTTAAATGACAAATCCGACAGTCTGAAAGGCAAAAGTTACCCCTCTTTAACAAAGGCCTGGGAGAAACAGATGAAGATGTTATCTTTCCAGGCCAGTGCCAGAGTTGAAAAAATAAAGGGAAAGACAAAAGTTTCATGTTTGAGATGAAGTCTTGATTAAGCATCAGGGTGAGTAAGTAGTCATCCTCTATGTCAGCTACTTCTTTTTCTAGTCAGTTTGATTCAGAGGTCTCTATCTGTGTAGGGCCAAATGTCAGGTGGAGCCTTTTTCATCTGTGAGATACATATTCAAGGTTTAAGTCCCTGAAGTCTGGCTGCCATCTGGGTGGTGAGGAGGACCTGGTATAGTCCTTTCCAACTAGATTCTTGGGGCAGTCTTTGTTCAAACTGATTCCAAATCAAAAGGGTGGGAGAAAATTGGAAATGTTACTTTGGAGAGTTGTAGCCAGATTTTTGAGGAAGCTAGAATTCAGGATCCAGTTCAATTTACAAGTATGTAACAGAAACTCAAGGACAGTTGATAGGATTAGAATCTGATACAGACAAAGAGGTAAATATAATTTCTTCAAGTACCCTCATTTTTTATAGTAAAAATAATTTCTTTGCATGAAACATTGCTTGATTATTTGCATTAGTGCAGCAAGAAAAGTGATTAACCATCTAAGCTCTTTTTAAGACTGCTTTCCTAGAATTTTGTAAGCAAGGTACCAAGTTGATTTTTCCTTCAAAGGGCTTTATTTATTGGCTCTGTAAAGTCAAACTGTGTTCTTTAAAACTCTCTGGTTGTATCTGAATCTATGCACATTTCTCAAATATGATATTCCAGTCAAAGCTTTGGTAATACAACCAGTGTTTCTCTGTCCTGATATAAAGAGAAAAGATTCTTACTGAATTTATGCAAATTATTATCATATAAATAAGAATACTCACAAAGAGTTTGCAAATTCTGGAGGGATCACATAGAGAGAAAAAGTAAATGTTTTGTCTTTATTCACAAAGGTGTATCTTACCAAATTATTGATAGCTTAAGAGAGAAAAGGGTTTCCTAAAACCTGGGAAAGCAAAATATTACAGAATCAGTAATGTTTTAAACAAGAAGCTATAAAAATTATAACAATCCTCTCAGTTCATTTAGTCCCATGTTTTTAATTGTTGTTCTGCTTGCATTCAGTTTTGCCACTAGTTCTGGAAATTCTTACCAAGTTCAGTTCTATTGTCTTAAAGTTATCAGAAAACCATCCTTTCCTGAAGCTTCTTGAAGATGAAGTACTTTTGCAGAAACACTGTATAAGCATCAGAGTAAAACGGTAACTGTCTGTAAATGGCCAAAACACTTAAAAGTGGCCATGGTTAAAAACCCGATGAGAGTTCATTATAATGCAGTTGACAAGGAAATTTGGTAATTTTGTGACTTACCCTTTATGATAGTAACCAGAATTACAAATGTTAACGTGATAAAAAGGCATATAAGATCTTTAGAAATTTCATGCTATTATTGGGACACATTAATAACATTTCCATGCAAATTTATTCTAAGAAGGTTTAGCATCACCTGTTTTTAACAATGCTTCCCAGGTAATTTAACATATCAAATAAGTCTAATTAATTTAACATATCCTTCTTTATAAGGAGAACAAGTCCTTTGATATGTTCTAGGGGCCCTCTGTAAAAACCTAAAGTTAGTTCAAGATCAAAATACTTCCTTTTGAATTTGATTTTTTGGGAAGTTTGTCAAAAATATCAAAAGATTTCAGGGCACCTGGGTGGTTCAGTCAGTTAAGTGCCCGACTTTGGCTCAGGTCATGATCTTGCCTTTCATGAGTTCCAGCCGGTACTAGGCTCGGTGCTGGCAGCTCAGAGACTGGAACCTGCTTTGGATTAATTCTATGTCTTCCTCTCTCTCTTTCTCTGCCCCTCCCCCACTTGTGCTCTGTCTCTCCAAAATAAACAGACACTTTTTTTTTTTTAAATATCAAACGATTTGGACCTTTGGGCAAAGAGGATCATATGTCACTGTGAAACAATACTTTAGGTATCCATTTAATCAAAGTGACAAAGACTTTGCAGAAAAATACAGAAAGTTAAATAGTTGTAAAAAGCCTTAGCTTCTTTAATATTGAAAAGACTCAGCTTTTTTTTTTTTTAAGTAACCAAAGACTTGATGAAAGCAAAACACACAATCTTTGTATTTTCTAGGAAGATTACATTAAAAGTAAAGGAAAACCTTTGTTTACAATTTGTTCTTAAGAGCAGATCAATAATGTAAGAAAACATTGTTCTTTTTTTTTTTAAGTTTATTTATTTATTTTGAGAGAGAGAGACAGCTTGAGCGGGGGAAGGGCAGAGAGAGAGAGAGGGAGAGAGAATCCCAAGCAGATTTCATGCTGCAGAGCCTGACACAGGGCTCAAACCCACAAAACTGCGAAATCATGACCTTAGGTGAAACCAAGAATCAGACACTTAACCTACTGAGCCACCCAGAGTCCCTGAAAACATTGTTCTTTTGACAGGAAAAAGAAAAAATTCCAATTTTGTACCACTGTACTTTTGAAATTAAAACTCATTTTTAAATAAATTTATTTTAATCTTAACCAGATTGAGTGTACATTAAAATGCCCAAAGATTCCTTTTCCACAAACCTACAACTTTCGTTTTACATTCAGATTTTATCCTCTTTTCTCTTTTTAAATAATTAGCCTCACTAGGACAAATTTTCCCTCTAAAAAGTGCATTTATATTCCTTATACCTTCTTTTACCAAAAGCCCATGTCATAATTTTTTTGCATATAGAGGTGTTTCCCTTATTATTTCTAGTAGCTTTAAGCACACATATTAATTAGAATTCTTAACCCTTAGCAACTAATTAAGAAGTAAACAATTAAGAACTGGCCTTTACATTAGCATTCTGTGAATTGGCAGATTTATAAATTCTTTTTATGATTTCTGAAAACATGCTTTTTTCATAGAAAATTTTTAAGCATGGCTAAAACATGTTTACTGTTAGACTCAAATATCTTTAGTTCCTCTGTAAAAGGAAGCAAAAAAACCTATGTTCAGTAATCTGTGTTGCAATATTTTATCTTACTTGGAAATGATCTGGATATTTAATGAATTTAACTCATATTTAATGCAGCAAAACTTTAAGGTTCCCCAAAAAGACTTGGGTAAATTATTTGAAAAGTTCACCTAAAACCTTTTTATCCTACTTACTTCTATTTAGTTTACTTGCTCTTAACAATTATGTTTAGGGGCGCCTGGGTGGCTTGGTTAGTTAAGCATCCGACTTCAGTTCAGGTCATGATCTCATGGTCCGTGAGTTCGAGCCCCGTGTCGGGCTCTGTGCTGACACCTCAGAGCCTGGAGCCTGTTTCAGATTCTGTGTCTCCCTCTCTCTCTGCCTCTCCCCTGTTCATTCTCTGTCTCAAAAATAAATAAATGTTAAAAAAAATAATAATAAAATAAAAAAAACAATTATGTTTAGATCCCACAAAAACTTCATGAGACATTAGACAAAATTAGCCATCTTCCCAAGCTGTTATTCTTGTTGACAGATTTTGTAACAGAGATAACGTGAACTTACTTGACTACTAAAACCGGGTAGAATAAAAGTTGTATGTTTACATTATATTTAATCCTGGTAACTCTGAAGACATGCCTATTTTAATTAAACCAAACTTAAGGCCAGCTTTTGTTTGCCAAACTCAGGGGAACCTGAAAAACATTTAGGTTACTTTCTATTACATTTTTGAGAATTTCTATGAATACTTAATTCACATTTGAGTCAGTTAAACAGAAGTCTTTTACAAATTGATTGTAGTAATACTATTGGAGGTAGACAGTACTACATATATACAACACACATGCATAGGCACACTTAAACATACAGACAGACATAAACAGAGGCTTCCATTTCACTCATGATAAAAGTTGGATCTAACTTTTCTGGTAGATGGAATTAGTTAAGGCTACCTGCCCAGATAGCTAAAGCTAAGTTTTGAAGGACCTTTCCCCCTTTTGTTTTTCTTCTGGTAAGAATTACTTCCCTGAAGTTTGCACTTTAGCATTTACATCTCAGAGGCACAAGGAAGAATGCAAGTTACAAACCTTTAAAGATTAGTAGGGGAGGTTTGGGTATTGGCAAAAAAGAAATGGATAAACTTTGAATTGTCTCTAGAGTTGCATTTCTAGTTTCACAAGGATTTGCAAGATAAGGTTTGTTGTTCTCAATTCCACAACGAATTGAGTTGCAACTTAAGTGACATTATAGCTTGTTCCACTGATCCAACTACATTATCCACAATGAGCAGAGGGAAGAGTGCCTTAACAAAATTTTCTGTCAGGCTCCGACTAGTGCCTCTCATCTTATTTTCTGCCTTTTTATGTTTCCAGTAATCTCTGGAGTTAATCCAGTTATTAAAACTGTTAGAGAATTTTCTCTTGAGTTCAAGAAATTAGTTAACTATAGCCCTAACTTCATTTGGCCTTTAGCGTGGCCTTTGACCAAGGAGTGAAAAGTAACTGAAGAGAATCACCTGTAGTCTCAGGCGGTGTTATTTTAAAAGGTAATTTAATAGTCTCTTCAGAGTGTAAAGGCAATTCAAACAGGATTGCTAGAATGAGTACTCAGAGGAAGAAAGAGGGGAGCAGTAGGAGTATTATGTCACAGTAAGAGTATTATGTCAGTCTTAAAGCCTTTTGTTTTTGGTACCTCTTATATCTTTACTTTTTCATTAGCCTTTTACAACAAATCTTTCAATGAAGCTATTTTGGAATTTTGAACTTTGGAAACTTCTGCATACCAATAAAAATAGGTGCCCCATTCTGTTTGATTTGGGACTCCTTTGCTTTCAAATGCACTTCTTAAATGATCCTATCTAACTGGAACATTTCTCATAATGGCCATTGTGATTTTGGATTGTCTTTAGTAAGATTTTGCCATTTTTGTAGATATTTTACAACTTCTGAAACCATAGTTTTTAGACATAAAAAAGATAGGTATGCCAGAAGGTGACCTGCTAAACACTTTGGATTTTATGGATCCCATTACTCAAAGTAGAAGTACAGAAAACAAAAGAGAACTCACCAAGAAGGGTAATGCATTCACAAAAGCAGATAGTCAGGGAGCTGAACCAAAGAGACTAAATTCGAATCCAAGAGGAAACCCACTGAACCAAAAGGAAAAAGACGGCTCACAGAAATGGAGAGGACAAGGGGCTCAAGTGGGACCCACAAACAGTCATTAGTTCCCCAGGGGTTCTGCACCTTCTGATCCCACTTCATGACACCATGTAATCAACCTTAAGTGAAACAAATGGTAATTTAATTAAATAAAGATGAGTTTATTCAGGAATAACAGTGGCGTTGCCATTCAGGACAAGCAGACTGTGGCAAACCATAGGCAAGTCTGAAGAGACAGAGGGGAGGCTAGCTTTTATGAGGTGCTGGGAGGACATGGGGTGAGTCATTTTGAAAATAACTTCATTGGGGAAGAACAAGAGCTCCAGGTTGTGGTGGTTTCTCACTGGCTGCAGGTGGTGAGAAGTTTGCTGTTACTGAGGCATGTGGAAATCTTTCTCCTTCCTGCTGCTCATGTAAGCTGAGAGGAGTGCTACATGCCCAAGAACTGTCTCCTCATGGCTTCCGAACTCCATTTTAAATCGGTTTCCTTGATTCATTTTCACAGCTGCTTTGATGGTTTTTTTAAATATATTGTCTCTTTGTGAAGCTAATTGGGGCATAAGGAGATCAGATGCCACACATGCCCTTGGCCTCATTGCCACTATTCTACAGTCAACTGAGCCAATGGGACCAGGCAGAAGAGTTGTCAGTATATTTATTCATAAGTTATACTTAATGATTTCATGTCATATCTACTCTATTTTCAAAACTAAGACCATGTAGTCTCATTACCAGTTTTACCAGCTTGGCTATTTCCCTTCCCTCAAGAACTTTGCTTTCTCTCTCCTAACAATGGAAGCCTCTTCCTGCCCTTAGAGGAGGCTAACACCTACACCCTGGATTCCATTCCCCTTGCCTCTTCAGAGGCTTTACTCCAGCGTTAGCCTGTGTCTCTTGTATCATCAGTGTTGTCTTCTCTGTTTGATTATTTCCGCTGGTAAATTACTTGCCTTGATATCTATCACTCATCTTTAAAAAAGCATAATGGGTTTATTTATCCACTTTAATTCACCTTTACTGCTTTATTTTTCTCTGCTGCATCATACTCGTGGAAAAAGTTGTATAATCATAGTTTCCATCCATTTTCTAATTCTTATTCTATCTTCAGTTCTTTCTAATCAGACTTGCTTCACAGCATTCCACTGGAAAATTTCTTCTCAAGGGCATGGGCCTCCAGCTAACCAAAGCCAGTCTTATTTTCTGGCTTCATCTTACTCATTTGATGTCATCATCCACATCATCTTCATCTTTTTTAAAAAATGCTCCTTTTGTAGGCTTCCATAATTTTACACGAGCCTGTTTTTTGAGCCAGCCACCTCCCCCTGCCCGTTTCTTTGGGTTGCCTTTTCTTCCCCCGTCTGATCATTAAATGTTGGGGACTATTCCAAGTTTCTAGCCTTAACCCTTCTCTCTTGTCTGCTTTCTGGGAGCTCTCTTTGGGTCCATGACTCCAGAATCATCTGTGCATTGATGATTTTCTGGCGCAGACCTCTTCTGAGTTCCGAATATGGCTAGCCAGCTGTCTACAGACCTCTCCACTTGTTTATTTAAATAGGCATCTCAGGGGCGCCTGGGTGGCCCAGTCAGTTAAGCGTCCAACTTCGGCTCAGGTCTTGATCTCGCAGCTCGTGAAGTTCGAGCCCAGTGTCGGGCTCTGTGCTGACAGCTCATGCTCTGTCTCTCTCTGTCTCAAAAATAAATAAACATTAAAAAACAAATGGGCATCTCAGGTGTAAATCTGTAAAATGAAAGTGTTAACTCTTGCCTCTCTTTTTCCACTTAATTCTGCAATTCCTAAAGGCCTGCTCTATCTTGGTGAATGTCTTTACTATCCAATCATTTAAATGTATAGACAAAAAAAAAAAAAAAACTTAGATATCATTCTTTATTCTTTTTCTTTCATCCACATCCAGTCGTTTAGCAAGTCCTGTCTGATCTTTTCACAGGATAATTGGCAGATTCAGTTAAAAACCTCAGATACTAGCCATGATCACCTCTTACTTTCTACTTAAACAGCCTCCTTACTGGTCTTTTCCCTCCATTCTTGCTCTCTTCAATTTATACTTCACACAACAATTTAAATGAGATCAATTATTACTACCATACTCTATGGTGCTTTAAATCCCTTCTGTTTTAGAAAGGTTTCTGTTGCACTTAGAATAGTACTAGTCTTCTCGCTATGTTACTTTAATAATCTCTTTCTTTCCCTCCAGTATAAGATTGCTGAATATATAGCGTGTTTATACTGACTCCTCAGGATGTAGAATAGTCCCTGCAAGTAGTAGATGTTAAGTAAATATAGGGTGGGGAACAGACTATTGTTACAAAACTCTTAACTTCATTATATTTAGATTATGTGAGTTTATTATTCTGCGTTTATGGAAATTAATTTCCCCCAAAGTGGAATTAAAACCTGTAATGTCCAGTTTATAACTTGTCATCCCCTTACTGAGCTCAATCACTGTTACTCTGTAGTATATGCTTTGATCCATTGTACCTTCTTAGGCCCTTCCAAACAAGTTTGTAAGATACACCAACAAATATTAATGCCTCTACCCCAACTGCCACAGACATTAAGTGACATGCGTAAAATTTCAGTAGGTGAACTGGAATCTAGGTCTTCTAAGTTTGTAACCCAGATGACTTTATTGATGTAGTGTCTTAGGTGAGTGCTTGTATGTGTGGTAGTGGTTTAGAAGAATTACAGTAACCTTTAGGACTGGCTGCTTTTTTAATTCCCAGATTCCCTCCAGATACATTTTTTTTAGAGTTTATTTTGAGGTGGAGGCAGAGAGATTGGAAGAGAGAATCCCAAGCAGGCTCTGCACTGATGCTCCTGGATGTAGGGCCAGATGCAGGGCTTGAGCCCACCAACCAGGAGATCATGACCTGAGCCCAAATCAACAGTGGGACACTTACCTGACTGAGCCACCCAGGCACCCTTTCGGATAGGCTTTTAAGCTCTCTTTAGCTCTGTGGCTCTTTTTATCAGCATTAACATAAAATGTTGGCCTCCGTTATAATTAATGTAGGTTTGGGTCAATTATTTTTATAGTTATAGTGGTGCTACTTAAAACTACTAGGTGTTATATACTTGTAATTAATAGTAGGTTCTATTAAGTGTGAGTTAAACTGATAAAACCAATATCTTCAGATTTCATAGAAAAAAAGATTGGAGACTGACAGCTAGGGAAGGTTGTCTTATTTTTTCTAGTAACGTCATTGAAATACAAGATATAACAAACTTACTATCTTTTTATAAGAGAAAGGGCACTTAAATTTAAAAAGCGGCAAGCACATAATCTCAGAACATCTCAAAGTTTAGTCCTTTAAAACAAATTTTGTTTTGTGGAAAACCTTACTGCATTGATTCCTCTGTCCCTCAATTAAACCATGGACCAGTGTTAACTGGTTTCAGCCAGGTGTGATTGGGGAGCATTGCTCTAGTCTGAAGAAACTGTGGATTCTAAATTACAGTTTGCAAGTTTCTTCTCTCATATTCTCTTTCCCTCAGTCACGATTACTACAATCCTTTCATTCCTTTCTTTCTATTGAACTGTCTCAAAGCCTGGAGCTCTGTGGAAGCTTTCAGATGATGACTTTGTCATCAGAAATCTCAAATCTTTCTGCCCAGTATGGACGGACCTTGTTAACAGTTGCTGATGAAAACATTCTCTGGAATCTTATTGATACCTTTAACCAAATAAATAATTACTTTAAAATGTCTGTGTTCATTTCTTATTGTTTATTCTAAAAGCGTACTTTCTTTGTTCTCTCTCTTCTACTCTCTGCCTGCCTCCACACTGAGATTACTAGTCGAAACACCTAAAACCAAGAGCCTCCCAGTAATCTGCTGTTTTCCTGTCTCGCTCCTTTGCTGTTCTCTTGGGATGAGCTCTTGCCAAAAAAAGAGTTTATGTTAACTAAATTAGTTATAAATTTAAATTTATGATGATAAATTGAAAGTTGTATCATTCTGATATCTTTGCCTTCTTTGATATTTTTAAGCAGACTCAGAAACATGTCATTTGTCACTCCTGCCTGTTTTCATACCTCCCACAAAAATATAAATGTGTATGTACTTCGCTTTAGCTATTTGGGATATATCTAGGTTTGATTGGATCAGCACGGTTAAGTTTGAGGAGGACCTGCTTGATGGGGTAAGGGAAAGGCAAAATTCATGTCATCCAACTCTCTCTTAACCTCTTTCCTCATAACCTTCCAACTCCACATTCCAGGCAATAAATATTATGTCCTATCATGCACCTTTTCCCTTACAGTGACAGTGGGCGCTATTAGTCAATAGAAGTACCTGTTTCTCAAGCTGGAAATCCTAAAAATAAAATTCAAAAGAAAGGTCATCCCATAATTTCCTTTTTTGTGTGTGTGTGACTTGCAAATCATTTATCAGTCCATGTATAACAGACATTTTAATGGAGAAATTTTAGAGCTTGTGATAAGTGTTTCATTGTTCTTTAGTAAATAAGAGTGAAAATCAAAGACTTTCTCTGATTAGGGTGACCAAAATGCTGTAAGTAAATCAAATAAATACATAATTCCCCATTTTGGGAGGGAAAACATCAAAATAAAGGTCAGGGAAATTTTTAATTCCAATATAAAACCCATCCAACTGTCATATCACTCTGGTCTCTGGCAGCCTACAAGATGGTATAAGGTAATATGATCAAAAATGAACATTTTGGAAAAGTGAAAATTTTTAATCCAGTCTTGACCGGTCTACGTGAATTGTTCTTTTAAAGCACTGCATGTTTTTCAGTGATTTAAATTCTGTTCATTTGATATAATGTGTAAAAGTCAGTTTGATTGGGTCTTATGAATTGGAATCTGAAGTGCAATGAATGAAGGGGCACCTGGGTGGCTCAGTCGGTTGAGCATCCAACTTCAGCTCGGGTCATGATCTCACGGTCTGTGGGTTCGAGCCCTGCATTGGGCTCTGTGCTGACAGCTCAGAGCCTGGAGCCTGCTTGGGATTCTCTTTCTCCCTCTCTCCCTGCCCCTCCCCTGCTCATGCTTTGTCTCTCTCTCTCTCTCTCTCTCTCTCTCTCTCTCTCTCTCTCTCAAAAATAAGTAAACATTAAAAAAAAAATTTTTTTAATAAAGTGTAATGAATTAATGTTTTGAGTAAAATAGGTATTTCCTTTTGTAAGTAGTGAAACTTTTCACTGAAATTTGTTTCTTTTCACTAGGTTTGAGTGGAAACCCTGCAGATATAGAGAGAAGAGAAGCAGTGTTTGGAAAGAATTTTATACCTCCTAAAAAGCCAAAAACCTTTCTTCAATTAGTATGGGAAGCATTACAAGATGTCACTTTAATTATATTAGAAATTGCAGCCATAGTATCATTGGGCCTTTCTTTTTATCAACCTCCAGAAGGGGATAATGCACGTAAGTAAATTGGGGAGGGGAAAAAAAAAAAAAAAGACTTTCATGTGTGATGTTAATAAATTCAATTCATTTGTTTAATTAAAATATAATAATAGGTTGGCATTTGGGAGGGAAAACATAAGTAAAGGTCAGGGAAGTGTGCTAGATAGCATTCTAGCAGTGTTTTTAATTGTTCTTTAAATATACCATCCCAGATAATTTTACAATAACCCTATGAGCTAGTGTCACTTCCACGTTTGATACAGAGGTTAAATAACCTGCCAATGTGTGTATGCCACGTGTTGGCAAAGAGCTAAGTCACATATACAGTGTGGTTTGTGCCATCATGGTTTTTAAGGTCTTTGAACATTAAATTGAAATAATTACAGTTTTTAATTTTGGGTTTTTTTTTTTAATCTTTTGGAAATCATTATGAAAGCAAAATTCTGTTCTCTTCCCTGATTCATTATTTTTCAAGTTCTTAAATTGTTATTATAGGCATGATTCGGGTAATTGCCTTGCCATTCTAGAAATGTTTATACTACAACTTATCTTGACCAAAGGAAAAGTACATCATACAGTGGTAGATCTGCTTTAACTTGTAGCTACAATGGTTTTGTCTTTCTCCTGCCTATGTTCTTCATTTCTCTTTTAAAATTTCTTACTCTCTTTTTAATCAATTTATTTAAAATAGTCCTTGACAGTACATTCTATAACTGCTAAGAAACCTAGCTTGGGTTTTGGTCACTATATTTAAATAGCTATAGAATGAACCAGTAGTATTTTATATATCAGGAGAGTGATATACCAATATTTTTCTTTGTAAAAACTTTATTCTTATGCCTTTCAAGTTATGAAGAGTTAAGTAAACATTAGCTAACTCTAAAAGTTGGGTTAAGTAAAAATTTAAAGTAATGCCATTAAAGGTATGCCTGGAGCTCATGTGAGAGTTGTGTTTTTTGTTTGTTTATTTTAGAAAGTAGGTCACTGAAGAAGTCAGTTTATCGGAGAGCAGGGTTTTTCAGCAACAGCTTTGTTTACATTTTACACCAGAGCATTCTTTGTCACCCTGCACTGTACTACCCTCCAGTTGAGGCCACCAGAACTTTTCCAGACATTGCCAGGTTTCTGATAGGGGGAAAAATTGTCTATGGTTGAGAATCACTTGTCTAAATAAGAAAAAATTTAGGCAATATTCTTGTCAACATTGAGCCAAATTATTTTTTAAACTTTTGTTTTTATTAAATAAATAATACATATTTTGCTGTAGAAATATTAGGAGGGAAAAATGACAATTCATAGGAAATAATATTCACCGAAAATCTCACTTCTTAGAGATTACTGCTATACCATTTTCATATTCTCCCAGATTTTAAAATATGTTTTGTATGTCTGTGGGTACTCACGTATGTGTATGTGTGCATATGTGGGTAGGCACGAGGGCGTGTAACTGTGTGTATATGAAATGTTTTATATGAAAAGGGAAGGTCATACCATGTTCATCAACATATAGGTAAATTCTGTAGCGTTCAATTTACCCAACTATCATTATAGAATATTGGGAATTGGTATTCTAGAATTCAGCGAGTTCGCAGATTATGAAATGTTTCTTTACTTTTAACATTTTTTTCCCTAAGATTATAAGAAGACTAAAGAAAAATATTTTCAACAGGAATGGATTTTGTTACTAACAAGGACAAATCTTTTTGGAATTTGGACTGCTTCATTTGTAGGATGTAGTGACAAGCCCTTTCCCAAATTTGCTTAAGGAGAATACTGGCATTAGATCCAACTGGGAAGATACTCTAAAATTGTCAGTGTCATAAGACACTTTAAAAACAGTCAAAATCTGCTAGAAGGTGTTAGTAAAACATACAAAGATATTTTTGTTCCACGGTGAAATGTTAGTATTTGCATTTTTTTAACATTTATTAGTGTACTTCATGTGTCTTTTCATCATGTATATTTTAACACTAAGTAGTAAATCTGTAGTCATAGACTATATTATCAAAATTTCTTACTAGTACTGATGGTATAAAAATAAGCATTATAACCCATACAATAAACACATCTTTAGTTACTAATATAATACCAAGGTTCTCAAACCTTTTGGTCTGAGGGCCCCTTTATGCTCAAAATGCTAAGGACTCCACAAACAGATTTTGATTATATGAGCTATATGTGTAGATATTTACTGTATTCTTAATTAAAATTGAGAAATTTAAAAATACTGTATCAGTGCATTTAAGTTGTATCTAAGTGTTGTATTATAATAAATATAATTGCTATAATTATTAATGAAATCTTAAGTGAAATTATGAAGAGAGAATTAGCAGTATTCTTCATTTCCTTGTATCTCTTTAAGGTCTGGCATAATTGAAGATAATCTGCTTCTGCATTTAGTGTCTTGTGTTAGCACATGTAGTGTAGTCTTTGGAAAATTCCACTACACATTCCTGAAATAGAATGCAAATTATATCTTGGTATTATTACATAGTTTTGACCTTGGGGGATCCTCCTGGGGTTCCTAGACAACACTTTTTAAGAACTGATTCTTTATACTGTTAATGTACATACTTGATGCACCATCCAAGAAATAGCCCAAATGGAGAATTTTAAGAATGGAATATTTGCCTTATGGTAGAGCACAGACTGAATTTAGATTGTGCATCTCTCTCAGGTGAATATGTTTACAGGGGAACACCTTTGGTTAAATACATTTTTATTGTATTTATACTCCAACTTTACTGAAAGCATAGGACAGTCCTTTTGTAACTTTGATTTTTGCAATTATTTTTTCACTGCAGCTACTCTAAAAATTTGTAACGATCAGCAGCAGGAAAAGGATTTAATTTTTGGAAGTATTTTACTACCATCTGTTTCAAAATCATTCTAAATTTATCTGTAATTTAAGGTAGAACTATATATGAAATGAAATATGGCATCAACTTGTTTCATGTTCTCTTTTGAAATATTTAGTCATGTAGTTCTAAATATGCATGTGAGATTTAAAGCTGAAAATGATATAATTGTCTCATAATTCTTTTCCCCTTAATCTCTGTTGCATTGATCTTTAAACTTTTTTTGGTTGTATACCTTATCAGGAAGAAATATGAGCATATATTCAAAGGATGCATTTATGAATTATATATATGTAAAGCTATCTACATAATGTATGTATAATGTTTATACTTTATAATATGTATAGTTTTAAACATATGCAAAAATATAAACTGAAATGTTAAAAAGATGAAATGAGGTTTAAAATTTTGATGTTTAGTAACCATAAAATATCATTATTGATAGCCTGATTGAATATACATTATTTTATAATTTTGATTTAACCTTGATTTCCCTTGATTTGGGTCTGAGTTTGCTTTATTTCAGAACTTGGTTTTGTTTTTGTTTTTTTAATTTTTTTTTAACGTTTTTTTTTTTAATTTATTTTTGAGACAGAGAGACAGAGCATGAATGAGGGAGGGGTAGAGAGAGAGGGAGACACAGAATCAGAAGCAGGCTCCAGGCTCTGAGCCATCAGCCCAGAGCCCGACGTGGGGCTCGAACTCACAGACCGCGAGATCGTGACCTGAGCTGAAGTCGGACGCTTAACCGACTGAGCCACCCAGGCGCCCCTAGAACTTGGTTTTAATGTTTCTCACAGCTGAAAAGAAACTTACAACATTTTGTAAATCCACATGTAAGAAGTGTACTCACTAATGATATCTTCACTCCCATCCACCAGTTACACAAAATTTTTTTGACATATGACTGGTAAATTCCATCTTCTTTTTAAAATTTTTTTTTTAATGTGTATTTTTGAGAGAGAGACAGAGAGACCGTACAAGTGGGGGAAGGGCAGAGAGAGAAAAGAGACAGACAGAATCGGAAGCAGGCTCCAGGCTTTGAGTTGTCAGCACAGAGACGAACGTGGGGCTTGAACTCATGAACAGTGAGATCATAACCTGAGCCGAAGTCAGACACTTAACTGACTGAGCCACCCAGGTGCCCCCCCCCCCCCCCGTCCATCTTCTGCTTTCAGTGTATTGTTCTTACATACTTTTAGAAAGTATTGCATTTTTACATTTTTAACCAATGAGATCAAACCCGTTGAAATGCTTCATTGGGAAGATAATATTTTAGCTATATTTCAAGTTGGTGAAAGTGGTCAACATGGCATTTCAACTCTCATCCTGACTTGGTCTACCTGGAGTACATCTCGAGTCTTCTGGGCAGGTGGAAGGGGAAGGAGAAACTGTCCTACCACTTCTGTTTCGAACGTTGTAAACCATAAATTCATTTAACTGGTTATTGTGTACAATGGTACGTGGTCATTTCTTCGGCCTGAATGTAATTCAAAGAGAGGTTTTAATATTTGGATGGAGAAGCCAGCACTCTCGATGGATTGTCCAGCCATCTCCTTTGGAGAACATGCTCTTGTACCTATTGATGGCTGAATCCTGCTGATGGTCCTCAGGATTTTGTTTTTTTTGTTTGTTTGTTTTGTTTTGTTTTGTTTTAATCTCATCATTCCTTCCATTTAACCACCACCAGTTGATTTTATTCTAGTCTCTGTCTTCTCTGACCTCATCTGTCCCACATACTTCTCCTGGATTAGTCTTTATTCAGCATCTTTATACTTCACATCATTTCTTTGGCTCATGCACTGTATTCTGGAACATGCTTTAATCGTTTCTAGTATCATTCATTTACTCATTCTTTTCTTCTGAATAATTTTTTTCCTGCTTTACATGTCCTAAGAGAACCACTGATTTTTCAGACTTTTCAGCTCAACCCTCAATAAGAAAGAACTTTAAAGAGGAATGCAGAACCTATTCATTCATGTGAATTTGTAAATACCCAATGGAAACTTTCAAGAAAAAAATGCTTACCTTTATTATATGTATATCCTTTTTATTTTGTTCTGTTTCGTTTTTCAAAATGCTAGTCATGAGCCACTGAATTGATTTTAGACTCCAAACAGATTATAACCCGCAGTCAAAACAGCACTATTTCACTGTTCTTTCTTCAACATTTTTTACCTTAAATTTTGAGTTTTGGGGGGTTCTTCCTCCCTCCATTCTTCTGTAAACTTTTTTGTGCCATAAAGCCTTTTTACTGATTTTAATCTTTCCCTGGAATACTCTTTAATCTTTCCCTGGAATGCTCTTCCTGGAATGCTTTAAAGCGATTATATGGCTAGTTCCTTTTTATCACTTGGCTCCTAGCTCAAACATCATGGACACCTCAGAGGGACCTTCTGTGTTCACACAACCAGTTACTTCCTTTCTTCATTTGATAGCATATCACCGCCCTTTGTTTTCTTTATGGCATTTACCATATCTGAATTTGATTATTTGTTTTATTACGTGAATTCTTCATACACTGTCTGCACCTACCAATCTAAGTATGGGTTTTGTGAGGAGAGGGAGCTTGGGTCTTGTTTACTGCCATGTCCTCAGATCCTAAAATTATGCCTGGCATCTAGAGTAGATGCCCAAATAGTTGGATTGAGTAGCACTTTGCTTACCTTTTCATGTTATGGAAACCAAGTTTTGCTTGTACTCCTGTAAAATTTATACAATAAGTAAGCATGATTCGTGGGTTTTCATGTATATCTTGTCTAACATATGTAATAATTAATAGCATTAACCATTTTTCTCAGTCACTGGTCTACCTGCTTTCCAAATGTTCTCTCCTTTAATCCTCAGGACTCTGGGGTAGGTGGTGTTGACAGATTAAGAACTTGCCTTGAGGCCGAGGTTTAATCTTCCTCAGTGTCCTTATGCTTATCTTAGTGCCCTAGATTGCCTCCCTGTCCTGAGGGTGAGAATCTTCATATGCAGGGAACTTGAAATTGACGTAGTTTGCATTCTTGCCATTATGGAATGCTTTGAGTTCAGTAAGGTACTTAGAGTAAAATTAGCAAGGTATGTAAACATCATAATTAACTTACTGCTTGTCTTTGCCATCAATTCAGAATCTTTTTTTGATAAGCATTTTCTTTCTTTTCATATAGTTTGTGGAGAAGTTTCTGTTGGAGAGGAAGAAGGTGAAGGTGAAACTGGTTGGATTGAAGGAGCTGCAATCCTCTTATCAGTAGTGTGTGTGGTGTTAGTAACAGCTTTCAATGACTGGAGTAAGGAAAAACAGTTTAGAGGTTTGCAGAGTCGAATTGAACAAGAACAGAAGTTCACAGTCATCAGGGGTGGTCAGGTCATTCAGATACCTGTAGCTGACATTACTGTTGGAGATATTGCTCAGGTGAAATACGGTAAGTGAAAAAGAGCAACCCCTTTTAGGTTAGAGGTAAAGTCATTGTAATCTTGTTTACAGTGTGCATTACAGTTGCTCTTTGTTTTAGGTGATCTTCTTCCTGCTGATGGCATACTAATTCAAGGCAATGATCTTAAAATTGATGAAAGTTCATTGACTGGTGAATCTGATCATGTCAAGAAGTCTTTAGATAAGGATCCCTTACTTCTATCAGGTATGAATTGCTTTTGTATCTTTGAACTTTTTTCTCTTCCACTGTCAGCAAACAGTTTTGCCTAAGAGCCTACATGGTGAAGGATTCTGTATTTTATGTTAGCTTCTACCCTTATAATCCTTAGGGAGTTGTTTTGGGTTTTTTTTTCCTCTAAGTTGCCAGAGATATTATTATCTTATTGCCAGAGATATTAGAGGTCTTTGAATCCAGAGTCATATTTTACAAATGAGGAACATGAAAAAAAAAAAAAAATCAAGAGATTTTGAGAGTCAGTGATGTTAGTTAGTGATAAAACTAAAATATAAGCCTGATGACTTCTGTTGTGTTTTCCTGTATTACATTTATTCTTAAGGCCTGTTGATGTGTAAAATTAAAGAATGATTATTTTTCATTGTTTATTTTTGGTAATGTTTATTTTTGAGAGAGAAAGAGAGAGACAGAGCATGAGCCAGGGAGAAGCAGAGAAAAAAGGAGACACAGAATCTAAACAGGCTTCAGGCTCTGAGGTGTCAGCACAGAGCCTGATGTGGGGCTCAAACTCGTGAACAGCGAGATCAGGACCTGAGCCGAAGTCAGACGCTCAACCGACTGAGCCACCCAGTCGCCCAGAATGATTGTATTTTTAAAGCAAATTAATGAACTGTCTAAGGTGATCTATAAAGGATAGGGTTTTGTTGTGTTTTTTTTTTTTAAGGAACCGATAAAATCCTTAAAATTTGTCTAATCCGACTCCCGCATTTAACTGTCAAGGAATAAATCTGAGATAAACTATTTATTGAAGATCACATGGCTAATCAACAGTAGGCCCAGAAGTAGCACCACATGTACTAGGGAGGATTGAATTTGCACACAAGTAGGACATGTTCTGAGAATGAAGAGGATTGGTACAGGTGAGGGCACTATTTGAAATGGGGAGCTGGGTATCAACTTGGGAGGCTCTTGTAACAGTAACTGTGATAGCCTGACCTGAGGTTAATGAGAAATGAAACGGAAGGGATGATGGGAAGATTCACAGGCAGCCTTCTAAAATGTCACGTGAGCTTGTCTCCAAAAGTATGCCAGTTCTTTTACGTTGGATTTCCAGGTTTTTATTCTTAATTTTCTAGTATTCTTTATAGAATTTACAAAATTGCCTGTAGGACAGTTGTTTACATGTGTTTATTAGATCGAATTATACCAGAATTTGGAACAAGCAGAAGGTTGCCTATTTGTCTTCTATTATCATTTTCAGATGTTAGTGGAGGGCTAACATTTTATACAGTCTAAGGAGATTTCTGCTGATTTAACTGTGTAATAACTTGGCAGCTATAATTTTTCAGTTCTTTGTGAATTCTATGTTTTGATTGATTGAACATGGCTTCAATGAAACCAGAGTCACTGTGACAAGAATGAGCTAAGTGAGAATCACAACTTCCAGGTGTATATTTAAATTTAACTGTTACCTTTTGAAGACTGGCAAACATGTGCCTAAAAAGCTTATTGCAAAACATCCTACCACTAAAAATCAGAGTAATTACATATGTATGCATTTATAAACACCATTATAAAAGGGTAGCGTTCCCAATTACAACAGACTTAACTTCTTCAGAAATATCTTGGGATTTTGTACGTACACCTTCAAAATCCTGCTCTACCAAAAACATTCTGTTTAGCCTTTTCTTTACATGGGTGTAGTTGTAATTCATTTCAAATAGATGGAAATATTCTTGGATATGTAAGTATGGTGTATTTAAGTATAACGTATACTCATTTTACTTACTCCTTGCTATACCTCTAAGAAACTATAATTATTAACCAAATAAAAATCTGTAGTTTTTCCAAGGAAGGGAAGCAATCAAATCATACCTTCACCACCGTAGACTGTCTGGACCATGATATTTGGCAACCTGAGATGGTATTCTTGCCATTTTGCCATATATACTGCATGGACTTTTATGTACATCCAGCTCATTTACAAAGTGCTTATTAGCTTTTCAGGTTGATGTTCTTTAACTGAACGTTGGTCCTTTTCTATTTTAACAGAGATTGCTAGTAAGCTTTATGTCGACTCAGGTCCCTAACACACCAAGGGTACCACAAAAACTCTGTAAATTTTCCATGGTTAAGAAAAGACTGAAATAACTTTGCAGAGTCCCTTATCGTAATGTGGGTGGGAAAGTTTTTCTGCATTTATTTCCCTATTCCAAAAATGTAATAAAAAACATAAAATGCATTTATTTTTAAATTTATTCTCATGATGCCATCTCTCACTGCTGTTCTTGGCTTTTTAAATTTAGATTTTTAAAGGCAGTTATTCAGTTAGCCATGGGGATATGACCAGAACAAAAACTGTTTACTTTGCCTGAGCACATTAACTGCCATCATCTGATTACCTGTGGTAAGCAGGAACAGAACATAAAAAATTGAAATCTGCCAAAAGACTGAATTGTCAGAAGAAAGAAATTGTCTTTTACATGTAGAAGTTCCTCATTAAATACTATTTCACTATCTTGAACTTCATTTCTTGTTTCCCTTGCCTTTTCACTGGCAGAGAAGCTAATAATTAGTGAAATATTCAGAATAGAGATTTTTTTTAAAAAGCAAGAAAACCAGAGGCCTAAAAAATTCACATTGGAGAAGTTCCCCAGTAATTAATAGACAAATATAAGTTTATAACTTCTGGAATAAGTACATATGCTTTATGACTTTATTTAACAAATAACCTCAGTGTATTGACTTGGCCTATTAGATGGTGATAGGGGCTATGGAACCTGTCCTCCACATGGTTGTAAACTAGGAGATCAAGGAAATATGTGATAACTATAAAGAAGACTGTTGAGAGTTCAGAAAAAAGAGTTGGTTTTGAAAGCTACTTAAAATTCACAAAAATATTGCAGTAGAGAGATGAGAAGTCTTTTAATTAGTAAGGAAAGATGCAGGGATGTGGATATACAATTTGGAGAACAGTACCCTTTGGAGAGGGTTGGAGAATATGCCCTTTGTCTCCAGACAGGACTGGATTGAATCTTTGTCTTGCCACTTAATAGTTGTGTAACTTTGGGAAAATAGGAATAATAATGCCTAACATCTTGCAAGGTTGTTGTAAGGGATTGTCAGAATACAATCAGTGTTCCCATCCTTGTTCCCAGGCTTTCTATAATGGAATTTTATGTTAGAGTAGTGGATGAAAGTTTGAAAGGTTGGTTGGTCTCAAGGTGAAGACCTTGGACTTAATCCAGTAGGCAATGCAGAATCAAAGGTTTTTGAGCCATGAGACAATTATGATAACATTCACATTTTAGGAAGATTAAAACTGACTTCAGGATGAACTGGAAAGACAGAGACTAGCTGGGAGGCTGTTACAGTAATGTAGACTGGCTGGGATGAAAGCTGGCTTTAGGTACAGGTTTGGGGTTGGGTGTGGTAAATGGGACATTTGTTTTTCTCAGAGAAATGTCAATAATGATCACTGTAATAATTTTATAACTAAAAATAATGTGCATTCCTTGAACCCCCATGAATTCCAGGCAGTGTGCAAAGCACTTTACATTTATTTGTAGGCTTATTTGACTCTCATTGTTTTTATCAACTGCAGGTACTATTATCCTCATTTTATGGGTGAGGAATTGAGGTATTTTAATTTGCCCAATATCACATGGCGATAAATGAGTGGTGGAGTGAGCTTTGAATTCATATAACATGGATTACAGAGTTTAAACCTTAAACATAAGAATTTAGGCTTTATTTAATATCTTATTGAGTTTATCTTGTTACATACTAGATATTAAAGACAATATGACTAAAATTTGAAATATGAAAGTGGGAGGAAAAAATCCATAACGAATTTTCTGTCATAGGTACTCATGTAATGGAAGGCTCTGGAAGAATGGTAGTTACTGCTGTAGGTGTTAATTCTCAGACTGGAATTATCTTTACCTTACTTGGAGCTGGAGGTGAAGAGGAAGAGAAGAAAGATGAAAAGAAAAAGGAAAAGAAAAGTAAGATAAGCAATTTTCTTTGAGAATCGGTATTTGGAAATAAGGGAACTGGTTATAAGGACTGGTACAAAAATTTCACTTCTCTTAGGAAGTTCTGATATGAAAAGTTGTACAAAAAGTTAATTACGCACTGTAGTGCTTTCGAGTGGAGTGGAGTCCTCTCCATTTCTCAGTTTTTCTTCTTGACTTTACAGTCGATCAGGGGCCTTTAGTGACTACGTCAGTCCCCTTTACCATAGCCAGACAAATTCACCATCTCCTTGAACACTTTCATTGGCTTTGTTCTGTTTATTCTTTAGTTTTAGCATCTTTCTATTATCTGACCAGCAAAATGAATTAAACTCTAACTTCCTGTTTGGTTATATTTTCTGCAAATTCATTGATAGCTTTTGGCCTCAGTGAGCTTTTAATCTATTTCAGGTTTTCTACTCTTCACATTTCCCAGTCCATACTTAAGTAGCTGGATTTTGGATATAAGGTGAAGACTTTACTTTGACACCTGTTATGTCTATTTTGTTACATTTAGTCCAAAGTGTTAGATAGGAAGTTTTTAGAAATTTGATCTTGACCCATTGTATCTGCTTGCTATCCCTACAAGTGATCTATCCTCAGCAAAAATTGATAACCATAGTATATGCACAAGGATCTCACAAGTAATAACTCCGTCGTATGTAAGGAGACAGCTCAGAATTACTTAGCTGGGGGCATGTCACTTTTTTGAAAAAGCCCTCCCCAGCCTGCTTCTAAGTATCTGCTGTACTACCCTTTTCTCCCACTCCAGATTGCTCCTCTACAGGTTTTTCTCTTCAGGTTGACAGCAGTTTACTGTGGCTTAACCACTTGGATTTGTTTAATTTTACCTAAGATAGTAAGCCCATATTTCTCTCTTTCACACAAGCACTTTGAGTTCTTCTAAAATAAAAACCTTGCTAAAACCATGTTTTTGATATTTGGATGTTTTGTTCTTTGGGTTTTGTCTTCAGTTTTGAAATTTTTAGTTCAAACAAAAGTGTATCTGAAAAGTGGTGACTGCAAATGAACGTAACAAGACCCTCCTCGTAAGTTCTCCTGTCCCCAGTCTTCATGGCAGCCCTCGCTGTACCTCCCTAGGCTTAAGGTAGAGTAGAAGGCAGTTTAAATGTTGCCATTTACTGAATGCTATGTGCATTATCTCCTTAATACTCCCAGCCATATGACAGAAAGACATTATTCTTTTTATTGATGAGCAACCTGAGGCTTAAAGAGGTTAAGTACTTACTCCAGGTCAAAGATCTAGTAAGTGGCAGATCAGACCTGCTTATTTGGCTCAAGAGTCTGTGCTCTTAACCATACACTGTGCTGCATCCTAATTTATAGGAGTCTGAGGTCAGTGGACCCTGTTTGAAAAGGAAGGGAAGTTTGTATCATGACTTTGTTTATAATTCACCCCACAGTGTCTTTTCCAATAAACGCTATTTTTTCTGAGATCTTTTACCTCTGTTTTTTTGTTAATCCAATCAAAAAATATTCCCAGGAATGAACATCTAACTCATTGTGTATCATTTTTTATTCTTTTGTTTTCTTCATTTGTGTTACTCATTTGTTTTCTTCACAGAACAGGACATTTTTCTATCTGTGGACTTCAGCCCTTCTTCCATTCCCTTGACGGCTTTGGCCGTTACTCAAAAGCGGTTCAGGGTAATCTGTCTGTGTTTCCTTCCTAGTCTGGAATGTAGCCGTCTGGTATCTCTCCAGATTCAGAGCTCGTTGAAAGTAGCTAGATATTCTCTTACTGTCTCCTCATCTATCTTGAGCATCTGTTCCTTTCTGTTTGTTCCACGTTTCCCAGTTTCAAGATCACTCTTCTAGATAGAAAAGTTGGAAGAAAAATTAGGCGAATGGCTCTGCCTTCTCTTTGCCATTTTCAGTATTCCACTGCCTGCTCCGAACAGTAGACTCATTCCCTTCTTGATGATTTTCTTGCTGCAGACATCATCATCTTTCTCTTCTGTCCAAATTTAAGCTAACTTGGGGAATCCCCGTCACTGGTGGCCTCACTGGCCTATTCTTTACATGCACATTCCGGGTTTACTTACTTGCATCTCCTCTGTCTTGTATACCTGGTGTTTGCTATCCTCTTCCTCACAGCTCTCTCGTGTGCCTGTTTTCTTGATGGCATTGCTCCCTCCCCCTCTACCCCTGCTGTTTTCTACTTTCTGAGAATTATATGTGTGTTTAGTTTGAAACCTCTTGTACTATTTCTGGGTTCATTAGAGCATATAAAGGAGTAAAGTCTTACAGAGAATCCAAACAAGAATAGGTGCCCCAAAATGTATTGGGGTACTTCCGGTTGAGCCTGGGGAGTGATTGACCCAGCGGGTCATTACAGGCCAAATGCTTTCTAATCTGTACCAGCACACACCGTGGTGTAACAGTGCCGTTACACAGATGTGGACTGCCTTCGCACAATTTAGCATGGCTGCCTTTATTTCTTTTGGAAAGCTTTAATTCCCATTTTGTTCCTACAGATAAGAAACAAGATGGAGCTATTGAGAATCGCAACAAAGGTGAGTTCGCAAGGATTAAAAGTACAGTTAGCTTGTTTTCATTGTATCCAAAAATGTATCTACCGTGGACTGTATTTATCCAAAAGTAGGAGACAGGTAGCAAGGGCAATCAGTTTATGTTAACTTGGGTTATTAACGCCTCTTCCTGCCAGTGCCTTAGTCATGCTGCCTTTACAATGGTAATAAGATTTTAACTGTGATTTGTGGTAGTAAACTTAGAAAAATCCAGATGTGAGGTAACTCTCAGCTTAAGCACGTCAAGTATTTTAGCATTGGTTACTATATTATTGCCAGGAAAACTGTAAGAAACAAAGTATACAACTTAAATGGTTTTTTGCATTTATTTAGATTTGTAAACACACGTACATTTCTCTATCTGTGTGGTTATACATAACATTCTCCATTATGGTCACACGTGGGCAGGTTTTATAGTGTTTGGGATAAGTCTTATCAAACACAACACAAGGGAAGAGAAATGGTTTGGTGTTTAGTTCTCGGTTTAAGGACTATGTTTCTTCTTATGCCTCATCCCTGTTACCGGCACAACATTCTCAAGTCTGGTATGAAGATTCGCAACCTAGTGTCACTATTGTCTTATTTTCTCTGGCGTACATTTGTCTGTATGCCAGAGAAAGTAAGACATACAACCCTGCATACCCAAAGCTGAATGTTTAAATCTTTTCTAGTTCCTATATGAAACTGATTTGTTTCAAAATTGTTTCAAAATATTAGTAGTTATGGGTGCCTTTAAAATGTAGTGAGGTTATATTTGCTCTTAAATGTAGCAAAAGCCCAGGATGGTGCAGCCATGGAAATGCAGCCTTTGAAGAGTGAAGAAGGTGGAGATGGTGATGAAAAAGACAAAAAGAAAGCAAATTTGCCAAAAAAGGAAAAATCTGTCTTACAAGGGAAGCTTACAAAGCTGGCTGTTCAGATTGGCAAAGCAGGTATGATAAACAAGAAAATACGGTGTTTTGCTTTTAAAATATACTGGCTTTATGCTTGAAAATCGTCTTTTGACCCACTTAAGGCTACAAATCATTGCTTTTGTGAGTGGAAGGGGAGCTAAAAAGTATTTTCACTTTTATCCGCAATATACCAGGTCTTTTGAGTTCTTGCAGATCCTCACAATATCATGGCAGCTTGGGGGGCTCTTACCCCATCTCACGTGGAAAGAGGTGTCCTCTGTCAACCAGCTAATAAGTGGTCGGGTTAGGATTAGTACCCGAGTCTGCCCAGTTTATTCAGAAGCCCATGCTCTCATCTCTGAATTTCTCAGGATTTCTGGAAGCAATAGAGAGAGGGCTGTTAAGATACTCAGTACAGGTACCCAGCTACATTTTAATAAAAAGAAATTTCACCACCCATTTTCTCATCTTTTTACTGACTATGAAAAAAAATTAGGTATATATTTTTCTAAAACTTACAGCTTAGTTAAATTGAATGGATTAGTTGGAGCACCATCCTGCTGAAGCTGAAATTTACTAAATTACTATCTTCACTAGAAAACACCTGTTACGATTTTATTTTTTTAATTTTTTTAATGTTTATTTTTGAGAGGAAGAGAGAGACAGACAGAGTGTGAGCAGAGGAAGGTACAGAGAGAGAGGGAGACACAGAATCCAAAGCAGGCTCCAGGCTGTGAGCTGTCAGCACAGAGCCCGACGTGGGGCCCGAACCCACAAGCTGTGAGATCATGACCTGAGCTGAAGTTGGATGTGTAACTGACTGAGCCACCCAGGCACCCCTAGAAAACACCTGTTACACTCTTTAGGGGGAGAAAAAGCGGAAGCAGAGCTTTTAGCTAAAAACAGAGCATGCCCTCCAACAGTATCATCTGTATGAAAGATCACATGTGGATAAATCAGCATATATTAAAATCACTTAAATTCTATAATTCTGCTTCTTAGGAGTATGTCGGAAAAAGTGAGGTTTTTGCTTCTGTTCTCAATAAGTTTGTTTTCCAATAGCAAATATTTGCTTCCTGTAACATATAGCCGTATGGTAATACTGACTCCATGTTGGGGAAAAGGGTGGATTTTAGATGGTGGTGATATAGGTAGCAGACACTGGGTTGGATTATCAGATGCAGATATGTGGATTTGTCTTATCTTTTAATATTCATTTGTAAAAGGCTAAATAGTCCACAAAATAGGGAAATGGTTTGTAAAACATGATTAACTCTTGGTTTTTTAACTTAATGAAGCACTAAGGATAGATGAAAAAAATAATTCAGAAAATGTATTTTTTTAATAAAAAATAGGGTTGAATGTTTAATTCCAAGTCTCCCCATTGATCAGACTTTTACCAGCTTCTTGTTCAGCATTAAGCAGTTGGCAACATGTAAACTGCCCGCTTATTCTAAGCTTTTGGTGTTTCCTTGTCATTGCCTGTTATTTTGTCTTAGCTTTAGTAGAAGGCTGAAGATACAATTAAGTCTAGGAAAGAATCATAAATGCTTTTCTACCAGTTCTCCCGGGGACAGGGCTAGACTTGGAAGCAGAAATTAAATCTGACAATGCTGAATGATGAGTTAGGTATAAGAAAAAACAAAACAAAAAGGTAACAGTTTATCAAAGAAGTTAAAGTAAGTATTATCTAACCCATGGTAATTCTTCCAGTGGCTAATATGTAATTGGCAATGGGTAGTGTCTGGACTACTGAAATAATCACAACTTTTTTCTTTTCTTTTCTTTTTTTTTTTTTTTTTTTATATACTGAAAGGTTTGTTGATGTCTGCCATCACAGTTATCATTCTAGTGTTATATTTTGTAATTGATACGTTCTGGGTTCAGAAGAGACCATGGCTTGCCGAGTGCACGCCAATTTATATACAATATTTTGTGAAGTTCTTCATTATTGGAGTTACAGTTTTAGTGGTCGCCGTGCCAGAAGGCCTTCCACTTGCAGTCACCATCTCCCTGGCTTATTCTGTCAAGGTAAGCAGAAAAGAGCTAAGTACACTTACTAAGTTTAAAGCCTTAGTTGGTGGAGAAAATTCACATCTGGTTACTCTTTTTCCTGGTTCTGAAAGTAGGAGCTTTCCATAAATTTAGTTTTCCTTTAGAAATGTTGTCACAGGATTCCTCCTCCCCTCGCGCCCCTCCCCCACCCCCCTCTCCCTTTCCCACCCCCCACTCCCCAAGGTGAAGGTCTCTGTTCATCAAGACTTCTGTATTTCCTCCCAGGGCAGCCTGGACACGACACTCAGTGCAACCCTGCTAGGCAAAGTTCTAGTTTAATTTTCACTGTATGATAGTTATGTTGCAAGTCACATTGCCTCCTTTTTCCCATCTGTAAAATTCAAGTGTTTGTCATTCACCTGTGGGACAAGAGCCAAGAGGCTTCTCTCCAAGTCCAAGCTTCTAAGGCCTCCTTGTTTCCACTCTTCTGCCCTCATCACAACACAGCCGAGCTTCCACACAGTAGGCAGACTCCTTTTAAAATATAATCCACCCATGTTATTTCCTTGCGTAAAACTCCAGTGGCTTCTCGTCACACTTAGAAAAATCCAAGCTCACCGTAGCCTGCAGGCCCCAGGCAGTGTGGCCCTGCTGACCCCTCGGTGCTCATCTTGTACCTCTGTCCCTCTGGTCCAGCGTCACCAGCCCCCCTGTAGTTTGTCACATACTTCAGGGCCCAGTCGTTCTTCCCGTGGATCATCTGCTCTTACTTTATTCAGGTGTCTCCTGGTGTCACCTCTGGAAGCTCGATTCTTGTTTTCCAGGTAGAATTCTAAACCTGAGCTTTGACACCTTTGCCAACTACTGTTTACTAAAGTCGTCATCTGGTTGACAATTATTAATTTATTTTTATTAGTTTTATATCTTAAATGGAAATGGTGGATTGGATTTTTAGAAAGGTTTAGTTTGGATAATTTTGATCTTTCAAAATGACTTTGCAGGTAAAATTATACTTAATGGAAGAATGCTTCTGTTGTCAATTTTCTGATGTTAATTAGCTCTTCTCCTTAAGCAGTAGTGATGGTGATGAGCAACAGAAGAAACAGTTTCAGCTTTAGCGCTCTGATCTTCAGTATTCCAGCATGCTTTGCAATAAGCCTATTAGGATAAGAATATTTTGCTTACTGTTTGGGTTTATTTTCTTTTCAGCCATTTAACTTCTTCCGTTTCAAAAATAAAATAGTAAACGTTTTCAGGGTGATGAAGTGTAATCATCTATTTGTCCTGTTTTTTGATATTTTGAAATAATTGGGGTAAATAAGTTTTAGATGATCATTTTATCAGTACTGTCAGTTCATTTTGATAGTCACCAATAACATTAATTTTTCAGTTGATCAAAAGATGTAGGCAGAATTTACATTTCTTTAATAGAAAATGAGTAAGAGCATTGTAACTACTGTTCTTTAGGCTTTTATTAATGGTTTAGCCCAAATGTTACCAATTACTGCTCTTTTTCACGGAGCTGTGTCGTATTTATGGATGCTTTGTTAGTACTTTGCAAAATGAAACAACTTTTTTTCACTGTAGAACTTAGTTTTTTTAGTATTAATATTTGCATCAATATTAATGCAAATCGTAAGTAATTTCAGAGGGTACACCTTTTTCTTCCCCATTTTTATTTCTTCCAGGAACCAGTTCTTGCAGTATCTAGCATGTTAGCAGTCACAGAACATACTTGGTGAAACAGCTCTGTGTGGTTTTTAACCCATTCTTCATTTTTGAGAATGAAATATCAAGCATTTTAATTCGAATGCCTTTTGGGGCTACTGTGAAAACTCTTGGTTGTTTAGAAAGTGTGTGTTTTTGTTCGTGTAAATTAGAGGAGGAGATTATCCTAAGATGAGAATACCAGGTGTCTAGTATATGGAAAGGATAAAAAAGACCCACTCTGGTTTTGATCTGTTATGTCAATCTATCAGAGTCAAAAGAAGGGAAAAAAAAAAAATGAGACAACTGCGTGCCCACAGGCTCTGTATTTTAACTGATAAAGCTACTTTTTCCTTGGTGATTTATTTTCCACTTTGTAAGGAGACTTAATCCTTAAATGTAATATATTTTTTACAAGGTTGTAAGTACCTTTGTACTTGGGAATACAAATTGTCAATGCTCTTATAATGTGAAGACACTTACAGAGGCTGTTGGGGGCATATAGTCAACATGATTTGCATATGAGTACAGGTATCTGTATTCATTTACCAGATTATGTTATATAGTGGTAAAAAAAAAAAAGATTGAAACCACAGAAAACTGGTATGCTCTTTAGCTTTATTTGAATAGGTCAAACATACTAAAATTCTTCCAGTTGGTGCTTTATACTGTGTATTTGTATGTAGCTGGGAGTTTTTGTTCTTATTTTAAAGCATTTTACAATTTTGTGTAATGAGGTGATTAGTTTTGTATGTAGCTTAACTAGGTTTTTGTTTTTGTTCTTTTTTGTCACCATAGAAAATGATGAAAGACAATAACTTAGTAAGGCATCTGGATGCTTGTGAAACCATGGGAAACGCTACAGCTATTTGTTCAGATAAAACAGGGACATTGACAATGAACAGGATGACAGTTGTTCAAGCTTACATAAATGAAAAACATTATAAAAAGATTCCTGAACCAGAAGCTATTCCACCAAATATTTTGTCCTATCTTGTAACAGGGATTTCTGTGAATTGTGCTTATACATCAAAAATATTGGTAAGGTTTCTTTAATAATTAATTTATATATGAAAATTAATTTTTAAATGTGTAATGATTAGACTATATGTAGCTCTTCAGACCTACCCTTATTATATATAAATTGAAGAACTGAATTATGTTATGTTTTTAAAAGTCATGTGTTCAGTTAATATAAGTTTCTTTGATACAATTTGTATTATGAGTAAGATCTGTTGATGGACTTCTATCTTCTATTTACTTGTATTTTCCTCCTATGTTTTGAATGTCCCATGTTTAGAAACTGTCAAGACTTATAACCAGAGCAAGTTATTAATTTTAAATTCTTACTAAGCCTATTTTGTGAAAGTCCAGATTATCTTACTGTAGAATTTTCTAGAGAAAATTTTGAAGCCAGATTTCAACTGAGTATGTTTTTATATATGCTTGCCATATGCTCTCTTTGCTTTCTCAGTAGATCCTACCCCTGAGGTCATCCTTAGACCTTTTGAAACTAACTCAGTAAAGTAATTCTAGACTTTGTGCTGCCTTAAAATAAAATATTTTTAACTTTGCAAGTTAAAAGTCTTATTTACAACATGAAGTATGAAATTGCTTGAGTTGGTATGTGTTCTATTGATTTATGGAGGAAGACCATGAACAAAATTGATATTGCAAGTTGTCTAGTGAAGATATGCATGAATTAGATTATTGGACTGAAAAGTTATGGGATCTTGGTTCTGGATCTAGCTTTGCCTTTTACTAGCTAAAAGTCCGAGCTTCACTTTCTTCAATTGTTAAGTAAAGGCTATCACATCTGCCCTTATTAGTGCAGTGGCAATTATATAAGGTGGTATTTGGGAAGATACTATGAAGAAGTAAAGCTTTTATGTATGTTTAAGGCAACAGTGCTCTATTTTAATGCATTACTTTTATTTTAAGTTAAAAAACTTGTAAAGTAGACCGAATTTTGAGTTAATGTAAATGTTCAATGAAAACAGGAAGAGAAAAGGAAAGGAATTAAAATTTATGAAATCCCACTATGTGTCAAGAACCAACTGTAAGCTTTACATGCCTTATCTCACTTAATTCTTGGGTCATAAGTGCACCTGTTTTCCAGATGCTGAAGCCAAGGACCACAGCAGTGGGGTAACTTGCCAAAAATTCACATAGCTAGTAACTGGCAGGGCTGAGATTGGAATTCATGTCATTCTTGCCCCAGAGATCCTTTCTACTGTACCTTTTTGTGTCCCTCTTTGAAATGCTGCTATTAGAAGTTTCCTATATAATTTTGTTTTAGAATGTCGCATTCTATTTTACATTATAAATTAAACTGTCATAGAGAAACAAGATGATACTAGCTTCTAAACCTTTTTCTCTTATAGCCACCAGAGAAAGAGGGTGGATTACCTCGTCATGTTGGTAATAAAACTGAATGTGCCTTGTTGGGACTTCTTTTGGATTTAAAACGAGATTATCAGGATGTTAGAAATGAAATCCCAGAAGAAGCACTGTACAAAGTCTACACCTTCAATTCTGTTAGGAAGTCCATGAGTACTGTCCTGAAAAATTCAGATGGAAGTTATCGAATATTCAGCAAGGGTGCATCTGAGATAATTCTGAAAAAGTAAGAGTAAAATGCTTAGATGAATAAATTGCTCACTATAGTTGCTTTATGGAATACCTACTATGTTGCTATTGTTGCTATTTCATTTTTTTGTGAACATCAGGCATTTGATAGGACCTCAGAGCTTTCCAGTATATTTTAACGGTATCTAGATACTTGCCCATGGTGTTCTGCCATTTTCATACTTCAGCTTCTTTTATTTCATAGTATTTTTCTATAGGGAAACTCTGCCCATTACTTTCAATCTGGTGGACTTTATAAAGTAAACCTTGCTCTTTGTTTTTAGACATGTTGATTCCGTGGTTATAGAGGATCATGAAAAATAAAAGCCTCCTGGGAAGAAAAACTCAAGTTTACATCTTCAACGCAGCATTGTAGATAGTGAACTCGAAAAATGTGATGGATGAATTATAGATTAGTTTTTAGAACAGCAAAGCATTAAAACTAGTAGATCTTGAGAATTCTCCAATCAGGTTTCATATTTATGCTGCTGCATTGTCATATTTAAATATCTCCTGTCATTTTGAGTCATTATCTTTCTTTTTTATTGTCCTTTTACAGAGCAGTAGTTTCAGTTTTGACATTACACATTTATGTATAATTTCTCTGGTGTTTATATGTTATTACAGGTGTTGCAATTATTTTGGTTTCCTTTATTCCAGAGAGAAGTAGAGAATTTAAAACCAATTTTTTTTTTTTTAATTTTTTTTTTTCAACGTTTATTTATTTTTTTGGACAGAGAGAGACAGAGCATGAACGGGCGAGGGGCAGAGAGAGAGGGAGACACAGAATCGGAAACAGGCTCCAGGCTCTGAGCCATCAGCCCAGAGCCTGATGCGGGGCTCGAACTCCCGGACCGCGAGATCGTGACCTGGCTGAAGTCGGACGCTTAACCGACTGTGCCACCCAGGCACCCCTAAAACCAATTTAAAAGCAGCTTTGGAAAATTAAAGCTCATTTGAAATTATAACGTTTAAAAAATTTTTACTTTTAATTTGCTTATGTGTAGATTATAATCCAGCATTAACCTTAATGAATACTTGACAGATTGTACTCTAACAAGTTTAAGAGACAGGTCTGTAAATAAATCACTGAAAAGGCAGCATATGACAGATAGGTACAGTTTTAGGATGAGTTCATATTCTTAAGAAGGATGTGACACTTCGTTGTTTTTTAAAGAAATCTCAGAAGTAGGATTAACTTTAAGAGTCTTTTATTCCAAACATGTGGCACTTTAGAAAGGTTTTGGCATAAAGTAAGAGCACAAAGGGAAAGGAAGCCACATCAAAGGGAAGGAGGTGGGAATATGCTGGCCATATTGGGGAGGTATCTAGGTGCACAGTTCAGCTGGGTAATAATGGGTTTTGTGACACACACACCACGTAGAGCTTTCTTCCCTTAACTATACACTTGGTTATCTGATTTCAGTATGAAAGTTTAGAAATCTGTCTCATCCATGGCTTGCTGAATACCAGATAGGTGGTACAGGGAGGTTTTTGAATCAAAACCGATCAGGCTTTTTGACCACCAACTCTGCAACGGTGAAATAAAATGATGCATGTGAACCATCTAGCTAGGAGTCTGATAGATAATAAGTATACAGTAACTAGTCCTACAGTGATATTTACATTTTGTCATGGGGCTCTTACACCTTAGGCTGAGCAGTAAAAAGGAAGTGGGCCAGCTGATGTAACTGGAGTATGTTTTCCATCATCAGGAAGTGGGGGGGAAAGAAAGGATGGACTGGAGACATATAAATTAAATTAAAAAGCTATTACAATAGCTGTAGCTCAAAGTAAGAGCCTGAAGAAGGCAGTAGCAGGGGGAACAGAAAGAAGAGGCACCATTCAGGAGGTACCATTCAGGAGACTGTTACAAGGACAAACAGGAGACTCAGGAGCTGATCATATATAAGTGGCGAGGAAAAAGGAAGTGTTCAGGTGAGATTTAAGATTTACATTGAAATTACTGGGCTGACGTTGATGTTAATATTGAAAAGGCAGCGTTTAGACTTGCATGCAGTAGATTTAGGTGTTGGTACAGCATCTGAATGGAGTTCCCGAGCAGTGATGGAGAGCTTTGGAAAACCATCAAAACAGAAGATGTGGATTTGACAGTCACCTGCCTAGAACAGGAGGAGGTCGCATCACCAAGGGAGAGGAGCAGAGAAAGGAGTCATGAAAAATAAACTTTAAATAGGGAAGTACATAGTGTGACCTTTATTTACTACATAATTAAAAGTTTGTAGTTAGTGTCACTGAAATTGAAACTATTTTGGCATTATCTCTCTCCTTCCAATAGAATGCTTATTTTAACAACAAGTTATTTTTTTTCTTTCATGGTTAAAACAATATAGGTGATGAAACAACATCTCAGGTAAGGGGTTGATTGAACTTGGCTTTTTACTTTAAAAGAAGAATATTTGTGAATTTTTTTGTTAAAGTTAATGCCTCATTCTGTACCAGAATGGACAGGTGTATCGTGTATTCTCTTCTGCCACTAGGGGTTCTTTGCAAAAATGTAAAAGCCTTGCGTTTCCAAAAGAGAAGGTTTAGAGAATATCTAGAGTAACTAATAAAGTGGAGAACTATCAAATGAGAACCATAAAAGTTTAGAACTGTTTTTGTAAAGGGGAGGGTGAAAAGTGAATGTAATTTAAGTCTGTAGAAATACAGCATACATAATTTCTCTAAATTCCAGTTGTCAGATCCCATGATTTCTAGCCCTTCCCATTCACTTACGTGGCATTAACCATTATTTTTGTTAATTATTGATGTTTGGATTCAACATTTCCTTTTAGGTGTTTCAAAATCTTGAGTGCTAATGGTGAGGCAAAAGTGTTCAGACCAAGGGACCGTGATGATATTGTAAAAACAGTGATTGAACCGATGGCTTCAGAAGGCTTGAGAACCATATGTCTTGCGTTCAGAGATTTCCCAGCAGGAGAACCAGAACCCGAGTGGGATAATGAAAATGATATTGTCACCGGCCTTACGTGCATTGCTGTTGTGGGGATTGAAGACCCTGTGAGACCCGAGGTGGTGAACCGTTCCGTGCTCTGCATGTGCAGAATCTCTCAACCCCAGGGCATCTAGGCACTGACTACAGCCACTTTTCTAGTAACCTTCTTGGTGTTTGTGATTTAATTTTTTTTTCTGTGTCAGTCCAAAAGGTGAAGAAAATATAGTGCTTGTGATGCATATGCTACCTATGTATAGTTTTTTTCTTTTTAAGTTTATTTATTTTGAGTGAGAGAGAGAGAGAGAGATGGCAAGGATGGGCAGAGAGAGAAAGGGAGAGAGAGGATCCCAAGCAGAGGATCCCTCTGCTGACAGCACAGTGCCCGATGCGGGGCTTGACCTTACACACCACGAGATCATGACCTGAGCTGAAATCAAGAGTCAGATGCTTAACCGACTGAGCCACCCAGGCGCCACCCCCCACTCCCACGTACAGTTTTTAATTAGACTGCTTCCCTTGAGGATCTTACGTACTGATAGCACCATAACTTAACACAGTACCTTGAACTCAGTAGGTTTTTCCAATCATATTTATGTTGAATAATAGATGCATTAAATTATGTGCTTTCATAGTTTGTAGACCACCACTGCTCAATAGAACTTTCTTGTGATGATAGAAGTTTTCTAGATGTTCAACACAGTAGCCACTCACCACATGGGACTTACGAGTTTTTGTAGTATGGCTAGTACAACGGAAAAACACAATTTTTAAGCTTTATTTAATTTGAATGGAAACATCTTGTTACCATACTGGACAGCATGCATCTCTAGACTTTGTTTCTCTTCTTTTTATTTTAAAGTTTATTGAGCAACTGCTGTGTGCCAGTCACTATGCTAGGGTACTATAGACATAAAGATTTTTGAGATTTGTTCCCCGGCCTCAAAGAAGTCACTCTTGGGTGGGAATGAGCAAACACGTAAACAACATGAGCCCCAACTTTGTCTAAAGCAATAGCATCTTTTTATTGAATTCTTACTGTGTGCCAGATACTGTGCCACCTGCTTTACATGTATTATTTCATGTTCACCTCTATTAATTATTACTCTAATTTGACAGATGAAAAAAAGTCAAGGTGTGTAGAGGTTAGCTCTAGACCATAGACTAATATGTTCAAATTTTGGCTTTGTCTAAAACACATGTTCTTAAAAGACCACTATGCCATATATATATATTCTTTAATATTGAAAATGTTTCTTTTTTTAAAGTTTATTTATTTTGAGAAGGGTGGAGGTGGGGGAGAGAGAGAGAGAGAGTGAAAACATGAGCAGGGGAAGGGCAGAGAACGAGGGGGAGAGAGAGAATCCCAAGCAGGCTCCTCACTGTCAGCAGCACCCAATGTGTAGAACCAAGTACTTCTTTAGGAACTAGAAATACTGCAGTAAACAAAATTGTCATGAAGTTTATATTCTAGAGAAGTAAGGAGGCCAAACAGACAAAATAATAGGTACTTAGTATGCCAAGAGAAAATACATACTGTGAGGAATAAGGCTTGGTCCCCACCCTCAAAGGCTTTATATTCTGACTGGCATGTGGGGGTAGTTGGGAGGGTGATATCAGATAAGACAGTTACAAGTGTGAAAAGAGCTACAAGGGATAGGCACAGGGTGATGAAATAGGTAACTGAGAGAGACCACGTTAAGAATGTCTGAAGATAAGACATTTGTATTGAGATCTGATGGCTGAAAGTGAGCCTGCCATTTTAATAGTTGTGAGAAGAATATTCCAGGCAAACGGAACCAAAAATACAGAGAGGCCTGATGGTGAGAAAGTCTTAGCCATTTCAAAGATAGAAAGGAGGCCAGTATGGCCAGAAGTATGGACAAGAAGGGGCAGGTAGGATTATCTTTGGTCTTATAAAGACAATAAGGGTTCTGAATTGTATTCTGAAACTCAGTGGGAAGTAATTCAGGCTGGGAAGTGACATGATTTGTGTTGTTAAGAGACTATCTTGGGTACTGTGTAAGAAACAGAGGAGGTGAAGCAGGGAAGCCGGAAGATTATTGCAGTGATCGCAGGCAAGAGATGGTCATGCTTAGCACTTCACATAGTGTGGCAGGGCAGATGAAAAGAAAAGGATGATTTCAAAGTAAATGGAGGTAGAACCAATAGGAATGAATCTGTTGGGTTGGGATATACTGTTTTTGACATTGTTGAGGTGTCTGAAACATCCAAATGTATGTCATGTGGGCATTTGGACCTAGTAGCCTGAAAGTGGCCTAGGCTAGGATATCCACATGAGGGGTTCCCAGAGATCTCCTGGGGAAAGTATAGCTCTACAATTAGATGCCCTATAGAGGACAGTCTGCTTGCATAACAGGGTGATGGTACTACCGGTGGAATAAGAGAGTCAGAAACAGCCTATATAGAGATCAAGGTAAATTCCATTTGGGGTTTTAGAGTTTCAAATGCTTATGAAATATACAGGTGGGTAATGTTTCCCAACCTTTGGTCAAAGGGAAACCAAAGTTTTATACATGGATTTATGCCTTAAATCTTACCTAAATGTAGTATTAAATCAGGTGTCTACAACTTTTGTCCTTTGGAAAATATATGGCTTTTATCATGCTCTTGGCATTGAGGTTGATGGGAGAGTTTCATCTTTTTTTAAACATGTAAGTGGCACTTAATTTTTTTAGTATCACCAAATGAGATGGGTACTTTTAGACTAAAGTGAGACAACGTGATATACAACAGCTTTCTCTTGGTGGGTATTCTGGACTGTGCATTTCTGATATAGAGAATTTTGATAAATTAGGTATCTAGAATAAATCCAGCTTTATTGCATTTGCATAGGTTCTCGAACGTGGTAATTGGCTTCTCTTCAGTTTCCTATCTCTAAAAGTGGAGGTAGTCTGTCAGCTTTGAGTGGAAGTATTTGGTGTGGTTAGTGGGCCATCAATAAATGTTAGTTTGTCCTTGTTAAATATTATTTGCCACATCTTTTTAACCTGAGAGCAACTTCTTCCTCTTATTCGTTGTCTCCCTATTTCAAATGATCTTGGGATAGCACCCAATCAGTGAGTTCTTGGGTAGACAATCTTGAGTTATTTTTTTATCTCCAATAAGATATCCAAATATATATTACATTTATACAGCAAACCAATGTTTTCAAAATCAAATTTTGATTTCTTTTTTAAATAGAGGTATGCACTATACAAAGACACAATTTTGTGTAGATAGGCCATGAAAGCTGCTTCCAGAGACATTACATTTAAACTGTATTTATAAAAGAAATCATAAACTGTCAGCCTGCAGAGCAAATTTAGCCTTCAGTCAAATTTTCCTTGGACCGTGTGTGTGTGTGTGTGTGTGTGTGTGTGTGTGTGTGTGTGTGTGTGTGTTTAAAGAGTTATGTATTGAGAGAGCATACACAAATCGAGGTTTCTGTGTTCTCTTGAAGTTGTAGGTTCTATCAATATTAGATGCTTACTCCACCATAGTGAAAACAGGCTGGAGCGGAATCTCTCTCTCATGAGGCATTAGTTTGGGGTTTGTAACTGTGAGAGTGTTTTCCTCATTTATGTTACCCACATGGCTCTGTAGGCATTTGCATTTGCATCTGCATCCTCTGCTCTAGAGGGATCAGTATGGATTTCCTGTTAGAGAAGAGTAGGGAAGGATTTTGTAGGCAAAAGGAATTGCTAGAAGCAGAGACACAGAAACAACATATAGATTATTCATCCGTCAAGTTGTGTAGTAGAGGAGAATTGTAGATAAACTTGAAAACTATTCTGAGGCTCAAGTGTGATACTTTATTATACTAAGAACTTTGTGGCTTATAGTATAATAGTAGAGGAATCGTCACATAATCTTAAGAAAATCTATTAGAAGAATAATTCTGTCAAGTCTATCAGATGTTTTACAGGAGGAACAAACGTAGACAAGGATACCAGGTAGAGGGAACAAGGTGCAGGGAAGGTTTGAGGTAGAATCCACAAGATTCCCTGTCCTTTAAAGATGGATAGGATAAAGGAGATGGAAGACGTCATGATGATGGCCCTTAGGTTTCTGTTAGATACATAGGTTTAGGAAACATCGTCCCCTTTTTGGACACCCAAATTCCAATGTCCACTTCTCTGATGGAATTATGAACCCAGCACTCACAATGAGGTGGGAGAAAAATGTAAATTTGAAAGTTATTAGCACATACATGACAGTTGAAGTTACAAGAGTAGGTAAAGTCATCCTTAGAAGATAAGGAGTGGGGGGAGCGGGGGGCGGGAAGTGAGCCACCCATACTATACTCTCAAGAATACATCAGCATTTTGCTGTGGTGTGGTCTGGGCAGTAAAGCCAGAAAGGTGGAAAGCCAACCAGAAAAGAACTGCATAATGGTTGGGGAGGGGGAGCATTTTAAGAAGGCTTTGGTAAATAAATAATGCAAACCTAAAATAGAATCACAACTGAAAATGAAGCCTGAACTAGGACTGTGGCAGTAGAAGAGGAAAGAAGAGGTTATTGGGAACAAGTGAAGAAATACTGAATATATTGAGATGAAATTTAAATTTTCATTATCTGTGGGACGATGCAGTAATGCATTATGCAGTGGGTTTCCCCCCCCCTCGGAAATATTAATTTTCTTTCATAATATGATTTTTTTTCTGTGTAAACCAGGTACCAGAAGCAATAAGGAAGTGTCAGAGGGCTGGAATTACTGTGCGGATGGTCACTGGTGATAATATTAATACCGCTCGGGCTATTGCTACCAAATGTGGTATTTTACATCCTGGGGAAGATTTTCTATGCTTAGAAGGTAAAGATTTCAACAGAAGAATACGAAATGAAAAAGGAGAGGTAAGGACTGTTTTTTGGTTTTTGGTTTTTTTTATGTTGATAAATTTTTCATACATTAGGAATTTCATTCAACAAATAACATACTGAATATGCACCATGTGTTAGGTATCACCATGAATAAATGCAGCCTGCACCTGAAGCACAAAAACACTAAAATTTTAGGATTTCATGATCTGGAGATTTGTCCTAAAGGGACAAAAAAGAGCACTTCTTTTTTTCAGTCTAGGCCAATTTCAGAAGTGTATGTGTAAGTGAGTGTGGGAGAAGGAATTTGAAAGGGTTGATAACGGAGTATATTTTAGGGCACCTCAAACTCTTCTGAGCTTTTTATACTGTGCTAAGGAGTTTTCATTTTCATAGACAGTAGGAAGATTTTCTAATTTTGATCATATACAGTAGCGGTTCTCAACCTTGAGTATGCATCACAGTGACCTGGAGAGTTTTTTAAAAACCTTGACTGCTAGGCCCCAACCCAGAGTTGTTATTTGATAAGATGATAGGCTTGGTGCCTTGTTCAAAAATTTGCATTTCTGACAAGTTCCCCGGAGTTGCTGATGGTTCTGGTCTGTTAACCATACTTTTGAGAACTGCTGATACATATGCCAGATTGCTAATTGGGGAATTATAAAACTAGATTTGGGTGCATTTTAACTGTCATAAATATTTATAGATTGAGCAAGAGAGGATAGACAAGATTTGGCCAAAGCTTCGAGTACTTGCAAGATCATCTCCTACTGACAAACATACACTGGTTAAAGGTGAGTAGGTTTTACAGTTATTTCACAATTTCTTAATAACAGAAATGTGTTCTCCTTCTGAAAATAGTAATAGATACTGAATAATAGATTTATTGACTCTAGGATGTTGTCTTTTCCAATAAAGTCTAAATACATTTCCTTTTTATTTTTTTATTTCATTTAATGTTTGTTTATTTTTGAGAGACAGAAATAGAGCATGATTGAGGGAGGAACAGAGAGAGAGGGAGACACAATCCAAAGCAGACTCCAGGCTCTGAACTGTCAGCACATAGCCTGATGTGAGGCTTGAACTCACGAACCAGGAGATCATGACCTGAGCCGAAGTTAGACACTTAACCCACTGAGCCACCAGGCACCCTAGGAATATATTTCCTATTCACACCTTTGGTTAATTGTGTTTATCTTCAGTAAAACAGGATATTGCTCCTAATGTAACCTTAGTTTCTGGACTTGGTCCTTGCCCAGCGTCTCAGCAGTTTTCATTTCTCTATGTGTGTTTGTTTCTTTTTAACTTCAGGTCTGTAAAACTGGCTGGTCAGGGTACTCTGCAGAATCATCTTATTAATTAAAGGGGATGTTTTTACAGCAAAAATATTACTTTTGTTTCAGGTATAATTGACAGCACTGTCTCAGAACAACGCCAGGTTGTAGCTGTAACTGGTGATGGTACAAATGATGGCCCAGCACTAAAGAAAGCCGATGTTGGATTTGCAATGGTAGGAACTTACCTGTTTAAGTATTCAGATATAATTTACTGGCTGAGTTGTTTGTTACTAAATTGCTATTGATACTAAACTCTGTACCTCAAGATTTGAGTCAAAGTATGTCTCTAAATTGATATATAAGTCTGAGTAGTTTGTAACTGCATTTATTTGATGCAGTGAAATCTGGCTAGAAGGTGACTCTTGAACACTTATAACATCATGCATTTACCTTATACTCTGCAAAATGTATATATGTATCTGTCATCTGATCTGAACCTTTCAGCAATCCTCTTGAGAGACAGGCTTTGAACAGATGAGAGAGGGAGTGTGCATGTGTGTGTGTGTGTGTCTAAGTTAAAAATATGATTTGAGAATCTTCCACTCAACTGAAAATGTCTGTTAAAGAGTCACTGAATCATCATTTCATATATAATAGCTATAATCCTCTTTCAATTGGAAAAAATGTACTTCCCTCCCCCACAAGTCTTGGATTTAGATTTGATTATTTAAAGTGCTAGAAAATCTCAATTATTTCATTATTATTTTCTTTTACTCTAGCCATAATACTGATAGTGTACTGATTAAGTATTTACTATAAAATTGCTATCATGAAATATATGTACTACATAAATGTTTAATGATTGATAGTAGGTTTTTCATATCTTTGAATCAGTTTCTTCCTATGAACCTTCATAGCCATTGTATAGGTATTAAAGTTTTTGGGGGGCACTTGCCCCCTCCAGGGGAATTTGTGATGGGAATTACGTGCCTCATTATCTTTCTAAAATATGGGAGACTTGAATCGTGAAGCATAGTCTGGCCCTACACGTTTCAGATACAAGATTATATATGTGTACCAATGTTTATTTGTGTAATTCGTCCCCCTGATATTTTGCTGCTAACATAGGGGTTTAGCAGAACCATCACCATGGTGACAGCCTTTCAACTGGCGTGAGAGAGATGGAAAGAGGACATTCTGTGGGTGAAGTGCTCTCAGCCGAAAGCTGTGAACCCCAAGAGCCCCACCTTACCCTGTTCCAAACTCAGTAGGGTTGGCAGCAAGTTTGTCTGAACTTCTGAAGACTTGTGAAAGGTAGATGAAGGGAGAAGGAATATTGAAGTTCCTTTCCTTTGGCTGTGGGCAGATAGGATCATTGTTCACTTTAGGAACACGGGATCACACTCTGCTGCTCTTGAGCATTTACCAGGACTCTGACTGTTACTTTCATCTGGACAGCCAGCCAGGAAGGCTTTTGCAGTGCATTTTAAAAACTAAAAAGCTTTCTTCCCAAAACTTCAGTGTTTAAGGCAGATGCTAAGAGGTTTCAAAACATACAGGTAAATATAGTATTACAGATAGAACAGTACAGTGGCTGCTTTGTTTAAGCCCAGAAGGTTTTAGGCCCATTGTACCACTTATTCTTTTTAAGTTAGCACATCAGACATCTAAATCTATTTTAAAAAGACAGAGGAAGAATGACTTCAACTTGAAAGCACTTTTGTTCAGTCAAGCTTAAGTTTACTTTGTGTATTTATTCAGTTTTTCAATCTTATATTTTAAAACTGAAAGACAAAATTATTTGGCTTGAGTTTTTAATAGATACCTGCAAGAAATGACTATTGATTAGTCCTTTTTAAATTTGTCTCTTACTTTGCAGGCAGAAATAGCCATTTTAGAATACTATCTGTGTATTCTTCCTCTCTGTCTCTCTCTCTATATATGTACATAATATGTATGTATATCTATATATATACACGTATATATGTATATATATGTGTATATATGAGTATTTATATATGTATATATGTGTATATATAATGTATATATACACACACACACACTATACATACTGATATTTAGAAAATTCAACATTAAAAAAAATTTTCAACATTAAAGTGACATTTACAAAAGGACTCTAAGTACATTATTAGCTTGGGGGGCACCTGGGTGACTCAGTCGGTTAAGCGTCGACTTCAGCTCAGGCCATGATCTCATGGTTTGTGAGTTGGAGCCCCACGCCAGGCTCTGTGCTAACAGCTCAGAGCCTGGAGCTTGCTTCGGATTCTTTGTCTCATTCTCTCTTTGCCCCTCCCCCATTTGTGCTCTAGTGCTCTATCTCTCTTTGTTTCTCAAAAATAAATACAATATGTATTTAAAAAAAAAAAAAAAGTACATTATTAGCTTGCAAAGAAGTCTGACTTTTTCCTCTATTTAGCCATGCCCCATAGATTCCTTAAGATTGCAAGCCTCCGTGGTACATTTAAAATATGATTATTTTATTTTATTATATCACATTATTCTTACCAAAATTCACTTTACCATAACATACCGATATTTCTGTCCTCAGAGTCTAAGTACCATGATGTATTTCTATAACCAAATACATCTTTGGCAGTAAAATCTTCCCTAAGGTAATTAAGATCCTGTCTTTTTAAACTTTGGATTAATAAAGGATTTGTTTGTTTATTCTCCAAACATTAAGAAGCCATTTTCAGTATTCTGGTCCAGAAACATTAGAGATGAGTAGTTGCCTCCTGAAGGTTCAGCAGGCAGAGAAATAAATAATCAGAGCATGGTGGCACCAAGTGAAGGCCCAGACACAACACGCGGAGTGCTGCAAGGAGGAAGACTCTGTCTGGAGCGACTGGGAAAGGGTTTCTGAAAGAAGCGCCAATTGGAGTTGAGGGAGAGAGAAGAGGAGGTGCGGAAGTACAGCCCAGAGACCCTCAGTGGGGCTGCAGGAAGTTTAACTTGACTAGAAGAGGGTGTGTGCTCTTGGGAGGTAATGGACTATGAGGCCAGGCTGATTGGGGACCCGAAAAGGGCCTTACATGCTGAGAAAAGAGAGTTCGTTCTTTCATCCGGTAGACCAGCCCTTTCCCGAGCAGACTTCCAGCAGAGTAAAGGAAGCTTGGAGACTCACAACACAGGTGCACGGCTCAGAGAAGCTCACAAAAAAGCTGTTTAACTTTTTCTGATGGAAGTTTCCCAAACTTACTTGACTATGGAACTCATAAAATATTTGGACACAAATTAACATCTCAAAATTACTCTTTAAAGTTTGAAGGATTCTGAACAAGGGTATGGTGAGGTTTGTATTTGTACAAGACGGGGGTGCCGAGAAACAGGGAAACCTATAGGGCTCGGATGTTTTAGATACCGTTCACGTTCCAAGTCAAATATTCCAATTAGAAGCTAGAGACTCAAATTTTAAATTAAGATTGTTTCCCCTTGAATATTTTTGAGAAAAGCTTATTTATCAAACAATATATGCATTTAAAAAGATCACTTCGTAAGATTTACTACTTAGGTCCCCAGTGATAAGTAATATTCCAGCTCATTTTTTTGATGAAAGGAAACCGACTAGTTTAGCTGTTTGTTTCTCTTAGTTGTTTGCGTCCACATATCTAAATGACATGATGGTGCTTTTTTGTTTTCTTAAGCACTGGCTATTGACTTTTCGCTAAGAAAGGTGCAGATGTAGCACTTTTATGGGCTCACCAGGCACACACCACAGTCACTTCCATAACTGCATACATGCACACTACCTATCCTATCACTCTTCCCCCAGAGTTAGAGCATGATTTCAGATAGATCAGCATATTGATCAGCATTGTGATTGTAAATGCTGATCCAAGCTGAGCCGTGTGGCCTACTGATAAGTCTTACTTGCTTGCACAACTTTTTGTATTCCCTATAAATTATCTTTTTCATTGACTTTTTTAAATCTTTTTTTTCTAATTTGTTCACTCTTGCTTTTCTGTGTACTCCAACACTAATTCATCATCAAATTCTCCTTTCTTTACGTCAGAATCATCTGGCACTTTTACATTTTTACCTTCTTAGAGCCTCCTCTCCCAGACCTTCTGACATGCTTCAATGTGGACTATTGGCTAGGCCTGCGACCCAGCTGTCTTGTTTTCTCCGTACCTGAGGATTTCCTTTTCCTCTCTCATGTCGGCTCTTGTATTTCCTGGACTCGATGTCATCATCTGTTTTGGTGTACTCCCTCATATAGTAATGCCGTCTTCTCCAATAACTTCCTGACAAAAAACAATTCAGGAGAGGTAAACTCTTTTATAACTTTTATGACTGAAGTCTCCACCCTTTCCTCACTCTTGATTCTTAATCTGACTTGGTATAAAGGTCTAGTTTGAAAATCATTTTTTCCACTCAGAATTTTGAATTCATTCCTCTATTGTTACGAACCATTTTGAATTTTGAACCTCTTGTGTTGTTTTCTTTTTTTGTTTTCCTTTCTGGAAGTATATACGTTTTAGTTTCCAGTCTCCTGAAATGTAATGATTTTTTTGTCATGGAACGACTTTCTGTTATGAAATAAACTCATTTTCTTCAATTTTGTGAAATTTTTTTGTAATAGTCATTTCATCGCCACTGTTTGTTCTTTTGGAATACCCACCCTCCTTCCCACCCTGTGCCTGGTGAGCCCGTAAAAGTGCTACGTCCTTCCCAGTTCTTGAACTGCTTGGACTTACTATCTGGTCTCCTTTTTTCGTATTTACCATACCTTTGTCATCTTGCTTTATTTTCAGGGATATTTCCTCGGTTTCTGTTTTGTTTCAGTTTTGGGTTTGTTTTTGTTTTTGTTTTTTTCATTTCTGTGATCATATATTGTAATTTCCAAGAGTTGTTTTTGGATCTCTAAGTTTTTTGTTCTTGTTTTAGCATCCTATTCATGTTTCACTGATGTACCTTTCTAAGGATTTGACTTTTTAAAATAAATTTTTGTCTCTGCAGAGTCTGTGTGTCCATTTGCCTTTTGGTTTAGTCTCTTTCAGATTAGTCTTTCCTCAGATGTCAGGTGATTCTCGGTTGTCTCTGAGTGTCTACCAGTGGAAAGCTGGAAAGCCTTGGACCTGTAGGTGGAATTTGTCAAACAGAAGCCTCTCAGTAAAGTGTTCTGGCTTGGCCATTTCACTTCCTTGGGGTACATTGAATTGTATTTTTAGGTCTTTTCTCTTAAGATTTCTCAGAAAATAATTGTCAAATCTGTACCTTAATACTGGTACAGTACTGGGCAACAAGTAGAGAAAAAAGGGTCGTGGTCTCAGCACTCAATAAACAGAGTTACTCTTAGCCTCTTTTTTTTTTTCAGGGTAGCACCCCTATATTCAGCAGTGCTTGGTACCTTAGCAGGCAGTCTTCGTCCAGGTCAGAGGGCTCACCAAATTGTCACTTGGTTGCATGGACTTGGGAAGAGGCCTTGAGGATCTAGGTGCCTTTTCTTTTAATTTTATTATTAACGTGTAACACACATACGGAAAAGTGCCTAAGTCATAAATGCACAACTGAGGGGCGCCTGGGTGGTTCAGTTGGTTAAGTGTCCAATTTCAGCTCAGGTCATGGTCTCACAGTTCATGAGTTCGAGCCCCACATCCGGCTCTGCTGTCAGCACAGAACTGGCTTTGGATCCTCTGTCCCCCTCTGTCTCTGCCCACCCCCCACTCATTCTCTCTCTCTCGAAATAAATAAACTTTAAAAATTAAGAAAATAAATAAATGTACAACTGAATGGATTATCACAAATGAACAGACCTGTTCTACTATGCAGGGCGAGAAATAGATTATTACCTATTCCCATAGGTGTGTCAGTCACACCGTCTTCTAATCGTTGCCCTATTTCTCTGCAAAGATAACTAGTAGTCTGAAGATTACTTTTGCCTGTTACCAAACTTTGAACATAAGAAAATTGTGTTACGTGTTATTTTGAGTCCAGCTTGAACCTGTGAACCGCGAGATCATGATCTGAGCCAAAGTCAGACATTTAAACAACCGGCTGATCTACCCGGGTGCCCCGTGAGTCCAGTATTCTTGATCCATCATTATCTTATGAGATTCACCTGTGTTGTTTTGATTAATCCACAGTTTATTAATGCATCCCATTCTACTCTTGACGGACGTGGTTCTTAGTTTGGACCTTCTTGGTACTTCTTCAGTGTCTTTGATCGACTTACAAGAAATCCTTCTCTTTTCATTCGTACCTTCACCCCTCCTTCCAGTGCTACCTGGTGCTGCCAAGTACTGGGCCTTGTATAGGAGCATTCTGTAGTGCAAAGAAAGTGAATTTTCTGCTTTCCCTACTCTTGGCTTAGGATTCCGTTCTCTAGGGTCTGCCAGCTTACAGTTTGGTTATCTCCTTTCTAGCCTTTTAGGATTTCTTTGCACTGTCTCCTTTCTCACTAACGTTGTTGTGTGTTGTTATTGTTGAATGTATCTTTTTGTGTGACTGTTGGGAGGAACTTGGGTGATGCCTGTGTTCATTCCTCATTGTTTTTAAGCCAAGTTTGAACTTTCTTTTCTCCTTTTTAACTTTTAATAATTGTTTTATTTAAACCAGTGAATCCAAAATATCCCTTAAAAGTGTAACCAATGAAAAAATAATTAGTGAGCTGTTGAGCTTTCTTTTTTCTTTTTTGTATTAAGTCTTCAGAACCAGTGCATATTTTATACTTACAGCATATTTCAATTACAACACTAGGTTTTCATTGGAAATATTTGGTTTGTACTTATATTTCATGCAATATCTTATTCTTTGATTTTTGCTTTAGATGGAATATCTTCCTGACAGGTATCTCAGAATAAGTATATTACCTTCTTTTACAGTAAATTTAAGTCCTTAGTTACTAAGTATGGAGGTAACAATTTTTGTTATTTACTACCCTTTCGGATATTTAAAGGTTATACTTTAAACATTGAGTCTAATTCACAGAATTTTTTTTAATAGGGTATCGCTGGAACTGACGTAGCTAAAGAAGCATCTGATATTATTCTCACAGATGACAACTTTACGAGCATTGTTAAGGCAGTTATGTGGGGACGAAATGTCTATGACAGCATCTCCAAATTTCTTCAGTTCCAGCTCACAGTTAATGTAGTAGCAGTGATTGTTGCTTTCACGGGCGCCTGTATTACTCAAGTAGGTTCACAGTTTTTTTTTATTAAAACATGGTTGTTTTAAAGCAAAACTGTGTGTATAATCTGCTGCGTTAAAGTACTTAAATAGTTGAATAAACTGAACCTTAATATTATAGGTTAATTAATATAAAAATGTAATCCTGTTCTGTTCTGTAAGTTCTTAAATACAAAAGGCTTCCTGAGAATTTCTGAGTCCCTGAATAGTTATGAATGTCTATTAGGAAACCTGTCTTTTCTAGGATTCACCACTTAAGGCTGTACAGATGCTGTGGGTGAACCTCATAATGGATACGCTCGCTTCCCTGGCTCTGGCGACTGAACCCCCCACTGAGTCTCTCTTGCTCCGGAAGCCTTATGGTAGAAATAAGCCTCTCATCTCACGCACGATGATGAAGAATATTTTGGGTCATGCATTCTATCAACTTGTAGTAGTCTTTACACTCTTATTTGCTGGTAAGAATTCAATGCCTGATAAAGCTTTGGTTGTTTTTATTCCAAGCTAATGTAATCCCAGATGTTTTAATGTTACAACTTCTTCAAGAACAGAAGTTGTTCTGTTTCTGACCCCCATTTATCTTTACTTTCTCCTCTTTGTCAGTGGATGATGCTTATTAGGAAGGCACTACAATAGATAGTGGGAGGAAGTAAAAAGAATCCTCGTTTCTTGTCCTGGTTCTGCCACTAACTTCGATATCATAATTTGGGGGGTTCCATGTCCTCGTCTATGAAACAAGGGAGTTGTATTAGATAACCCCAGGTTCCTTCCAACTTTTCCTGTGCTGTCCTTGGAGATCAAATAAAGGTCTGGCTAGGTTTTATTACTGCATACTTTTCTTGAAATGTTAAATTATTTTGTATGATAATTACAAAATCGTAATTTTTCATTCTTTCAGGAGAAAAGTTTTTTGATATTGATAGTGGAAGAAATGCTCCTTTGCATGCTCCTCCTTCCGAACATTATACTATTGTTTTTAATACCTTTGTGCTGATGCAACTTTTCAACGAAATAAATGCCCGGAAAATTCATGGTGAAAGAAATGTATTTGAAGGAATCTTTAATAATGCCATCTTCTGCACAATTGTTTTAGGCACTTTTGTGGTACAGGTGGGTAATCGGAAAAGATAGTTTCACATTTGATTATTATGTAGGAGATACTAAACAGGTAGCTTGTTCCAGAAGTTACTTGACTGCTACGTGTGTGGGGCTTCTATGTATTGCCTTAATGACACCTAAAAAAAGTTTTAAATATCATACCTCCAGTGAAAATATGATCATTTCTATCCTGAAATCCTGAAGATCATATTAAGCTAATACTATTTTAATTGCACTACCAATTCTGTGGTTGTGATACTTTTTACTTAATCTGATACTGATTCTTCATTCTATATCATGATCAAACTATTATAATTTTAATGTTACTTAAGATAAATCTTAGTTAACCAGTTTCTAGTCTAGCTACAGGGATCGCTTAATTGCATCCCACAGTTGATAGTAATCCTTTGTCTACAGTTGAGTCTGTTATTAAATAATAATATCTGAAATGAATATTCTAAAATTCATGTGATTCTGAATGCTGCTCTCTGAGTTGGTACATGCCAGTTTTTCATTTGGCCCTTGAACAACACGGGATTGGGGCACCAGCCCACACCCTTTCCTCACCCCAGCTCACCCCTGCACAGTTGAAAATCTGAATATAACTTTGGAACTCTCCCAGAACTCAACTACTAATAGCTTACTATTGACCAGAAGCCTTACCAATAACTTAGTCAATTAACACATAGTTTTGAATGTTATATAAATACTAAATATTGTGTTCTTACAATAATGTAAGGTAGAGAAAAAATGTTGAAAAAATGTTGCTAAGAAATCATAAGGAGAAAATACGTTTACAGTACTGTACTGTGTTTACTGAAAAAGATCCATGTATAAGTGGACCCACAGAGTTTAAACCCGTGTTGTTCATGGGTTACCTGTACTGTCAAACAAGATTTAAAATTAAATAGTGAGCTTTTTCAACAAAGGAACCAGGCAGTGATAGTGCTTGTTTTGAAATGAAGATTGAAGAATTTTAAACAGTTTATTCAGCCATAGCTTGTGTACTCTAGGTACCAAAACCCCAGACTTAATTGTTTCTGTTTTAGCTTTCAATTTCCATAAACTTTAGGAGAAATGTTGCTTACTTATCAAGTATTTTCTGGACGTATTTTGTTTATGTTTGTTAAAAAATCATTGTTCATGACATGCTAAAGTTTTAGCTTTTACTTGCTATAAAATTGAGGTTATCTTTGTAATATGTGGGAGTTGCAAAAAATTTAACTGCCTGTCAGGCAAATCTGGTAATTTGGTTCCCAGCAAAGATTGATATACCCAAAAGAGTTAAAGTGAGATATCATTCTTCAATACCTTATAAATAAGCCAGTACTGTTCAAAGTGTGGTCCGTGGACCAGCTACTGGTCCATTTATTACAGGTCCACAGTGAGATAAGGACCATGTGTCAGAATGTAAATTAACAAGTTTCATTAATCGCACTGTATTTCAACTGAGAGTTTTTTATATGTTGCTGGAGGTTTCTGTGGGTTTTTTTCTTTTTGCATGTAGTAGCAGCTGCAGTGGTAACGCTGTGCAAACAGTGCATTGATTTGTACTTTGGTGCCTGTTCCTTATCTTCTTATCATGGATCAGCACTTTGATTAGCATTTTTGTGGACAGTTTCAGCTGGGTAGGAAAACATGGCTGTTGATTTACACAGTTAGTCTAGCCAAAATCTTGATTGTAGAGCTGAGGTACTTGAAGAGTTCACCTTATAAATTGTATTAAATTTAATTTGTCTCTTTTTATTTACTAGCTGATTTTTCTTCTCTTTTTTTTTTTTTTTGGACAGGTCATGAAGTATAAAATAATCCTTATTAGTTCTTTGTAAATATTTTCTCTCTCTTCTACTTTGTAGCAATTAAAACAATCAGTGTTTTCAAAATATGTCTCATGAAACATTGGTTCCTTTAGTTCCTCTTACACCCTAGAGAAGTTAAGGAAATACTGCCTATTTACCTCTTGGAGTTTCTTTTTTTTTTTTTTTAAGGTTATTTATTTATTTATTTATTTATTTTGAGAGACCGCACACACAAGCTGCGGAAGGGCAGAGAGGGAGGGAGAGAAAGAAACCCAAGTAGGTGTCACACTGTCAGCGCAGAGCCCAACACAGGGCCCAAACTCAGGAATCGTGAGATCATGACCTGAGCTGAAGTCAAGAATAGGATGCTCAGCCAACTGAGCCACCCAGGCACCCCCTTGGAGTTTCTTCAAACAATAGAACACAGTAGTTACAAGTACAAACTTGGGAGTCACTTAGTGGTGGAGTCAGGTCATTGCCTCTTAGTAATTGTGTGACCTTGACAAGCTGCAGTGGCTTCATCTCTGAAATGGGGAGGATAATAATTGGGTCACATCACAGAATTACTGAATCATTAAGAGAGACCATGCATGTGAAGAAGCTCTGAGCTTAGTGCTTGGAAGGGAAAATTACCCAAATGTCCGCAGCATTTTTTTTTCCTTTTTTTTTTTTTAATTAACAGTTCAAAGTCTTTGGGAAATCCTACAGTTAGGAACTTGTTGAACTCTGTTTAATCCAGCTACTTCTAGTGTTGCCTTGGTGGGTCAGTCGGTTGAGCATCCAACTTCAGCTCAGGTCATGATCTCACGGTTCCTGGTTTGAGCCCCGAGTTAGGCTCTGTGCTGACAACTCAGAGCCTGGCACCTGCTTCAGATTCTGTGTCTCCCTCTCTCTTTCTCTGCCCCTCTCTCTCTCAAATATAGATAAAAAAAGTTTTAAAAAATAATCCAGGGGCCCCTGGATGGCTCAGTCACTTAAGTGTCCGACTTCAGCTCAGGTCATGATCTCACAGTTTGTGGGTTCCAGCCCCATGTCAGGCAATGTGCTGACAGCTCAGAGCCTGGAGCCTGCTTTGGATTTTGTGTCTCCCTTTTTTCCTGCTCCTCCCCCACTCAGGTTTTGTCTCTGTCTCTCTCTCAAAAATAAACATTAAAAAAAAATATTTTTAAACCAGCTACTTCTAAATTTAGATAACACCTAATTCAAGGCTCCCTCAGCACACATTTAGAAAATGCTTCAGCGCACAATTACACAGTTCTGTAGTATTTTGTTGATCTAAGTAAGGCATATATTGAGGAATATGTGGAAACTTAGTCTCTTGCTCTTAGAAGTAAATGCTACAACTATTCAGTTTTATTCCTTATAACTCGAAAATGAAAGATTATTTCTCACAAAATGAAATCAGTCCAGGGCACCTGGGTGGCTCAGTCAGTTAAGCATCCAACTTAGCTCAGGTCATGATCTCACAGTCTGTGAGTTCGAGCCCTCCATCGGGCTCTGTGCTGACAGCTCAGAGCCTGGAGCTTGCTTTGGATTCTTTGTCTCCCTCTCTCCCTGCCCCTCCCCTGTTTACGCTCTGTCTCTCTTTCTTTCTCAAAAAATAAATAAAAATTTAAAAAATCTGAAACTACAAAATTAAATCAGTCCAATCATATTAATTGTTGATTGTTTGCCCAACATCTTAATATGTTTTTCACATCCTTATTATACCAAAAGATAAAGTTCAAATTTTTAAAAAAATAGAAAACCCACAAATAAATATTGAGCTTCAGTTTATGAAAGAAAATTATTTTAGTTAGATATCTCTATTAAAATCCAAGCAAGATTGCCAGGTCAGTTATAATTGACTGGTTGGGCTGCTGGGAAAAAAAAAAAAAAGAAATCTATTTTTAAAGTATACAAATAGTCTTGATTTTGAAGAACAGTGGAATTGACAAACACATATCACTTGAATTTGGGATCAAGTACAGCTATAAAGAATGGAATGCATAACTTGAAACATTTAAAAATGTTAATACCAAATTGATTCCTTTTAATTTCAATATTTGGTAGCTACTAACTGCCATATGAAAGAGAAGCCTGTCAGACTCACGAGAAGGTGAATATTGATATTTAATTCTTAATATTCCTTTAAAATAAGAGCAGCATAAGCACTGGATTAAGGATTTTATTCATGCAGATCATTAGACTTCTCTCCCTTTATAAGGGAGACCAAATTTCTGAGGATTCACCACCTAAATAAGCATGTATTTCATGGAACTTTGCAAGTTGCTTGTCCTCTCTTACTATTCATGTTTGTCCTGACATCTAAATGTGAACAAAGGATGAATAGCTGTGGAGGAGGAAAACAAGATTGGATATTATGTTCGCTTTTCATAGTTTGTGGTCTTTTCCACAAAAATACACTAAAATTACGCAAAGAATTATACTAAATACAAGGGCACATAGTTAGTTTGATCATACCAGAAATAGCGTAAAGTTATCTTCCCTGGTTAGGAGTTTTTTGGGTTTTTTTTAGTTTTTACTGAACATAATTTAAACATGAAATATACATGCATTTAAAATTTTCAGCAGAGAGATTTTAATTTATTTTCATTTGTCTTATTTTCAGCTGTGAATATGATAATGCCTGTCACCATCAGAATAATTGTTACTCAGCTTGAGTTTTAAAGGACACAAATTTGGGTAATTTTTGAAGTATATGAAATGTAAAGTTTAAAAGATTTAAATAAATTTACTCTTGATTATTCCTCCAGATAATAATTGTGCAGTTTGGTGGAAAACCTTTCAGTTGTTCAGAACTTTCAATAGAACAGTGGCTATGGTCAATATTCCTAGGAATGGGAACGTTACTCTGGGGCCAGGTAAAAAGCTCATCATTTTATGTTGAAACCTGAAGTGATTTTTTTTTTTTTTTAATTTCCAGTATGTATTTTCTTTAATCAGTTCTGTTACTTAATTCTAAGTAGTTGCCATTCTAGATCATGACAGGGCATTCGGGGGCATGAGGGTTTTTTAAATGTAATATTTGTTCTCATATGTTATTATTGTTTGTTATGGTTATGCCAATATAATAAAACTTTAAATTTCTTACCTATTTTTTTTAATTTGTTCGTTAGAGCAAGGTTTATAACCATTATTAAGATGATGTATTTATAACTGGTTTAGATGCTAATATCTCTCTATCTTTTGCTCTATGACCTATTTTTGCATTGTCAGAGTAAATATTTTTACTGGAATTTTCATCATTTTGTTATGTAATTTAATCCAAAATACAGTTAAGGAAAAAGCTTGAATTTCAGTTCATTTAGAGGATACTTCTGTAAAAATAATGGTACCTGGATAAATGGGCCACAAAATGACATTTTCAGTTATTTGGATTGATTGGCTTTGACAATATACATATAAAATACAATACCTGAAAAATGAGATCTATTTCATCCTTGGTATAAGCAGCTTACAAATGCCTGTCATTTTTTTAAAAACGATAAGTGGCAGTGGTGTGTGTTCCCTGTTCATTTTAAGTCCGTTACCATTACTGTAAAAGTAACTGATAGTCTGTACTAACATTTCCATAAACGATTAGGCTGTGGTGTGTAACTTGTGTGACCTAATTTATTGTTCTGCAAGTCAGTCTAAGTAAATATCCAGGTTTTACTGAAACTTAACTCAATCTTCATGTGCCTTTATCTCACCTTTTTCTTAATTATGTTTCTAGGTTCTGGGGTTTCTCTTCTTACTCCTGTTGCATTACTCATTAATAGAGGTCTTCTTATAAGTAGGATCCATACCTGGGCCTCCTTTCTTTTTTGATTACCTTTTTAGTTATTTCATAATGTTCCTCATAGGCAAAACAGAACCCCACAACCTCCCAAAACATCTGGCTCATTTCAGGAAGAGGAAGTTCAGTACAGCCAACGTGCCCAACAGGGACCGGTTGCTGGCTTTGGTTGATGTCATCTATTGATTTTACGTGTGCTGCCGTAGAAAGAGCACTGCTTTTGGTTGTCAGGAGACCTTAGGTCTTATGTGTCTGAGTCTGTTCCAGCACCTCTGTGAAATGAGGTGGTTGGACTAGAAGCTCTTCAAGCAGCTCTGATTTTGGCCGCATGCTTGTTTCCCCCCGATAATCCAGACTTCCTTAAGCACTTAGTGGCTATTAATACTTACAAGTTAATACATCCTTATTACTGTTTTTTATGCTCTTGTGTTTCCTGGGGCATCTGTTCCTGTTGGTGTCATGATAAATCAGTATTAGTCCAATCTTAAAGAGCTTCATTTTGTAAAAATAGATGCATTTAATAAACAGAAAAACTATTTTCAGTTTAACCTTGAAGATTTTTTGATTTGGGTATGTTTCTTTTCATTGAACTCTTCCCTGCACTAATGAAACATGAACTTGTTTTGCATCCAGTAAGACTACTTGCCATTTTTCTTTTATTTGAAATCAATATAATTAATATGAACTTAATATATATAGGTCAGGGCATGTCTGTGTATTTTACTGTCTTGAAAGTCTTTCTTAAAATAAGAAAGCTATCATCAGGTTATTTCCACTCAGGAAAACTTTTTACTTTTCAAACTTAAATCTTCTGTGGAGCTAAGGAAAGAGCATTTTATTGTGGTTCTGAGAAACAAAGCCTGATGGACAGGATCTCATTGCTCCGTCGGTGACGATAGTTGGCCACACTCGCAACTTTTCGTGCCTTTTGTATTACAGTTGATTGGTGTAATTTTACTCGGTTTTGATTTATTTCTAAGTTCTTTCCCCTGTGTTGTAGCTTATTTCAACAATTCCAACTAGCCGCTTAAAATTCCTAAAAGAAGCTGGTCATGGAACACAAAAGGAAGAAATACCTGAGGAGGAGCTAGCAGAGGACGTGGAAGAGATTGACCATGCTGAAAGGGAGTTGCGGCGCGGCCAGATCTTGTGGTTTAGAGGTCTGAACAGAATCCAGACGCAGGTATGGGCCTGGTAGAGAGGTAGGAGCAGTGATGGGAGTGGGGGCCAAGGGCTTTTAGACCTGGGGAGGAGGTTTGAATGCCCTCCTTAACTTCCTTTCTAGCCTTCCCAACCCACAAAACTTATTCTTTTGAAAAATAATACTGGTGCCTGGAATGAGTGAAAGTTTTAACTCACCGTGAAGGAATGTGTCTATATGCCCCTCAGCTCCTTTTTTCCTAGCTTTTTCCCCCCTTCATCTCAAAATGCTACTCTTGCCTATTTATCTGCTCTGTAAAAAGTGCCTTTTTCTTTACTTTTTATATGTTGATAGATGGAATGGTCCTTTCTCTTGTTCTCTCTCTCTCTTGCTGAGCAAGCTGTCACAATCTCTGATTCCTTGCAGATGGATGTAGTGAATGCTTTCCAGAGTGGAAGTTCCATTCAGGGGGCTCTAAGGCGGCAACCCTCCATCGCCAGCCAGCATCATGATGTAACAAATATTTCTACCCCTACACATGTAGTGTTTTCCTCTTCTACTGCTTCTACTACTGTGGGGTGTGAGTGTGTGTTCCTAAGTGCATGAAATTAACATTTCCTACTTCACACACCTAACGTTTCTCATTTTCTCCTTAATGTTTAAATTCATTGTTCAGGCTTTTCATAAAGCTTTCTTTTCGTAAAGTGGATTGAGACCTCAAAGTGTTGTCGTTGTTGTTGTTTTATTTCTTAGAGGGCTAGCTAACAGGTGGAACAGTTGCAACCAAAGATTAGATATGAAATCTGTGAGCTTGTCTCTGTGCTAACTCTGATAGTTAATATGGGGAATAAAATTGTAGCCTAGAATTTGTGAAACTACTATAAATTTTTGAGTATATGCCTTTAAACATGTTCATACTGCATGGTTCCCAAAAGCATGTGATTTGAAACTGCTCTAACAGAACCAAGAATTTACATTTTTAAAGCTAAATATTAATCTAAAATTTTGATTTTTATCTTGTTCGGTTTGCAAAGTTAAGTTAGTACCCTGAAGAAAAGATCTCAATATACAGCCAGTTGTTTACCTTCTTAGTCCTGACTTTGTGGCATTGCTTTGAATTTATTTATTTACTTGTTTGTTTATTTTTGAGAAGGGGTCCCTGTATAAGCTTCAAAGTTTTGTGGCATTTACGGGTATTTTTTTTTTTCATTTATATAATCCGTTTAATGAAAATTTTATCCTGGGTAAGAAATGTTCCGTTAAGTTTTCCAAGGAAGTAGGAAGGTGTACCATTGATCAATTCTTAAACCATTACATGTCATGATTTCCATTAATTGACTAGAATAATGCATTTTCTTTCAGGTTTTTAATAAATGGCAAATTCCCCAAAAGCCTTTTAACCTCTATCATCTTTATTATGCATTAGAGTCTTGATTTCATGGTGAATTCTAAGAATATTGGAGGCACTAAAGAAACAAAGCTCACCCCACCATTCAACCCATCCCCAAAATCAGCTGAAAATAACTTATGCTTAATCTCGTATTTGGGCAGAGACCTATCTTTTCCATTTGGTCCTCCACCAGTTAAAGACTAGGAAGAACGAGAAAGCTAGATAGGCGATGAGCTGAAGAAGAAAAGAGTGCTATTTTAAGGAGGACGGTTTACACAGTGCCTATTTGTTCAGTTTGCTTAAGTAATTTTCATTTGTCACTTTCGGCAGTGTTGGAAAACAGGAAGAACAGGAACTATCCCCATTTTGCAGATGTGAAAACTGACTTGAGGTTTAAGTGGCTTGTCCAAGTACTCCAAGGACAGACCACCCTGTAAAGTTAGACAGGATGTTAAATTTACATACATCCACAGATAGGACTCACTTTTAAAAATTACCCCAGGTCTGCACCTACCTAAATGAAATGGTGTACATAAATTGCCTGGCGTTATGCCTAGGACAGCTAGTGTTGGTTGCATCCCTCCTTCCCTGTATTTATGGATTTCACATCATCCTGGCTTTTGAGGGCTTATTACCACTCGCCCTTTCATCCCCTACTGTTAATTCATGTTTCTTTAGTTGTGATCTGTAAACACTTGTGGAAGGCCTACCGTATGCCAGGGCTGTGTGCTAGAACCACCAGACTTTGCAATCTAGTATAGGAAACAAATGTGTTTCTACATGGCAATGAAACATGGACTATTACAACCGGGTCCTTAACCCACCCTGGGAAGTCAAGAAAAATTACCTGAAAGAAATTCTCCCAAGCTGACCCTTAATAGAAATTTGCCAGTTGAGGAAAGTGGGCCTCAGGGACAGGTGCTAAGATGACACTGGAATGGAAGGTAGGGGTTAGGGTCTGTGTATATCTTGTAAGAAGGATGCAAAATGAGACTTTATCCTGAAGGACCTCCACCCCTCAAAATTTTATATTTGAAAACCTTCAAACTGACAGATAATTGGAAAGATTAATACATGAATACCCGTCACCTGAATTTACTACTCTTAATACTTTATAATGTCTGCTTTATCTGTCTATACATTAGTAGTATATATCTGTCTACATATTGGTATATACATTTTTTGTGAACCATTTGAAAGTAAGTGGCAGATATCCTGACATTTCATCTCGTAATACTTTGGCATATACCTCCTAAAAATAAGTGTGCTATGTAATCATACTGTATTATCACATCCAGGAACTTTAACATTGATGGCCATTGTGTCATGTACAGTCCTATTCGGATTTCTCCAGTTGTCCCTGCAATGTCCTATAGTATATAGCATTTTTGATCCATTTTGTCTCTCCTTTTTTTTTCTTTTTTTTTTTTTTATGACCTTGACCTTTTGGAAGAAACAAGGCCAGTTGCCTTATCCTACATTCTGGATTTGTCTAATTGTTTCTGCATGATTAACTTCATGTTAAACTTCCTAGACAAATTCATCTTCCGGGTGGTATATATTCATTTTTATTCAGCAAAATTTTGAATAACTGGCTCTTCATTTGGAGGGTGTCATATGACCTTAGATGTGCTATCTTTACCATATTTCTGTAGAGTTGTGTTGCAGACTCTACATTAAATATCAGATCCACTGAGAGCCCCTCCTGAATCAGAATCTGCATTTTAACAAGACCCGCAGGTGCTTTGCATGCACATTAAAGTTTGAAAAGCCCTGATATGACATTGCTACTTGTGAGCTAACACTGTTCTGAATTTGTTCATGTATTAACTAACTAATCTCCTGTAACAACTCTGTAAGGTAGGTGCCATTATTATTTCCCATTTTATAGTTGAGGAAATAGGTTTGTCCAGCATCCCTCAGCTAGGAGGTGGCCCAGCTGGAATTCACACCCAGACCTTTCACCTCTGTATTCTTCACTTTACCATGCTATCTTCTTTCTGTGTATAAGAGCTAAATGAACAACAGGTAAAGCAGCCTCCAGCAGACAGGGCTTGGTAAATGAGAGAAGACAACTGGGAGGAGAGATGATGTTTTAATCAGAACTTAGCATATGTAGTTACAAATGACAGAATTCCCTTTTCAAGGCTGAATAATATTTCCTTATATGTATATGCCACATTCTCTTTATCTGTTCAACTGTCAGTGGGCATTTAGGTTGCTTCCGTATCTTGCCTATTGTAAATAATGCTGCAATATAGGAATGCAGGTATCTCTTCAAGATCCTGATTTTAATCCTCTAGATAAATTCCTGGAAATGGGAGTCTAAAATAGTCAAACGCATAGAAATGGAGAGTAGAATGGCAGTTAGGGGTAGGGAGAGATACGGAACTGTTTATCAAGGGGTACAAAGTTTCAGTTATGTAAGACCAGTAAGTTTTGGAGATGTAATGTATAGCATGGTGACCGTAGGTAACAATACTTCTATACCTGAAATGTGCTAAGAGGATAGACTCTTACACACACACACACACACACACACACACACACACACACACAAATGATAAGAGTGTGTAGGGATGTATTATGTTAATTAGCTTGACTGTCCATCATGATTATTTCACAGTGTATATATGTATATCAAATCATCAATTTGTACATCTTAGATATATACAATTAAAAAAAGAAGTGGACATAAATCTGTTACTTTTTTTTTTTTTTAATGGTTATTTATATTTGAGAGAGAGAGAGAGAGACAGAGCATGAGTGGGAGAGGGACAGAGAGAGAGACACACAGAATCTGAAGCAGGCTTCAGTCTCTGAGGTGTCAGCACAGAGCCTGATGCAGGGCTCGAATTCACGAGCTGTGAGATCATGACCTGAACTGAAGTCGGGCACTTAACCAACTGAGCCACCCAGGCACCCCTGTTCCCTCTTCTAAAAATACATTCAAATGTTCATTTGAAGAAATTCATTAATTTTTTTCATTATCATTGTCATATGAGATGATTCTGATGAAGGTTGATGTTAGTGATTTCTCTTAACATTTGAGTAAATGATGTCTTCATTACTAAACAGGATTCATTAGAATCAATGCAAAAGTAAACACTATATTTGGATTGATGTTTAGTAGATGCTCAACTGTTTGGATTTTGTCCCTTTTTTTGTTTTGAAAATCTGTATGACGTGGGTTAATGAGACCTAATGTCAGTGAGTGCAACAGTGTTTTTAAGTTAATAACCCATTAACCTCTTTTCGCGTATACAGCAGACTTCTAAGAAGGAGGGTGAATTGTTGGGCTGTTTGTTTAGGGGCAAAAATACCAAAAAGTTTTGTGTCTTACTGCGGAGTTGTTTATAGAAGAATGCCAGAGGGTTTTGGTTTTGTTTTAAATCTATTTCCAGTGAACTGTAGTATATAAAGTGATTTATGTTTTAATCTATTATAGAGAAAAATACTAATGCTTTATAGACAAATGGCATATACTCAAATATTTATAGCTGTTTAATGGCATTTTATAGATATTTATTTGGGTTTTGTCTTTATTTTTACTTTTTAATTAATGGACTAGTGGGGTAGATGTGAGTTCATTGTGGCATTCAGCTTATATTTGCTTGGCTTTTTCATAGTCGGTGACCCCCTAATTCCTAGCATGATAAATAGTAACCCTCTGTGCTTGACTTTGTTTAACTTACTTGAATTGTTTTCAAAAAATTACATTTTTTTTTTAATTTTAAAACTCAGCTAAAGCTTGTGTATGATTAAGTTTTTGTTTTGTTTGTTTGTTTGTGTTTGTTTTCTTAGGGAAAAAAAGTCCTATAAAATGGCTATTAAATTTTTAGCCAGTGACCATGAGATTTTCTCAGTCAGTATTACTTTGAATTCTGTAACTCTTAATTCTTAGCGTATGTGGTTTTGTTGTTCTGTAGTGTCCTACTAAAATATTCATTTTTTTTTACAGTGTATTGCAAGTCCCACTGCATTACATGCAAATATGATTCACTCATACCTAGCTGTTTGTGGATTCAAACTCATAAATGAACCATTTTTAAATTAAGCAAATAGCATACTGACATCTTTCTATGTTTTCTGATATTTACAGATTCGAGTGGTGAATGCATTTCGTAGTTCTTTATACGAAGGGTTAGAAAAACCGGAATCAAGAAGTTCGATTCACAACTTTATGACACATCCTGAGTTTAGGATAGAAGATTCAGAGCCTCATATCCCCCTTATTGATGACACTGATGCTGAAGATGATGCTCCTACAAAACGTAACTCCAGTCCTCCACCCTCTCCCAACAAAAATAACAATGCTGTTGACAGCGGGATTCACCTTACAATAGAAATGAACAAGTCTGCTACCTCTTCATCCCCAGGAAGCCCACTACATAGTTTGGAAACATCACTCTGATTGTAAGCTGAATGTTAACACACTAGCTGCATTGTAAAGAAACAAATTGAAACTGGGTCTTTTCACATATTGTGATGGACAAGATCGTATTCTTGTCTTTGGACTTCAACAGAAGACACACTTGTACGAATGTAGATTTATTTTTTTAAAAAAAAAAAAGCAAAGCTTTCTGCCAGACTGAGGGTGCTTTTTGGGGGGTGGGAGAAACGAACTGACAGATAAACAGTAAACTCAGCATATGCTGACCTGTGGATCATCAGTAGTACCTAAGAATGGTCCTGAACAGTGTATTAGCAGAGCGTTAGTTTATCTCAGTCCTTGATGGGAGAGGGGGAGGGTACAGCGAGCAAAACCCTGGATCATTGAATTGATACTTTAATTTCTGCTGTTGGCTGTTAATAATTTGGATTATTTATGTTTATAAATGATACAGATCTGTTTACAAGGTTTGTAGATACTTTTTTTGTTCCTGTTCATAGATGGGAAGCTTCCTTATAACTGATGCAGAGAAAAATTAGTCCTTCAAATACTGCTGTATTTTCAGGAAAACAAAAAGGGGTGTTTCTATTGAAACTGTACTAAATTTTTGCCTACAATTTACCTTGTTAAATATTGTAGATAAATTGCTAATACTAATAGCCAAATAGATAACACTAATGCTTTGTTTAAAAAAAAAACAAAAAAACAAAACAAAACAAAAAAAACATGAGCAGTGGTGTTTAATGAAGTTATGGCATCTGTCCTAATTAGTTTCTTAAATACATTTACTACTTAATGGTTTTGAAACAACTGTTTAATTTTTAAAATTTTTGAAAACTTGCTAATAACCTTTGTTCAGAATTTAGTAGATTGTTTAATGTGGGACATCAACTACATAATGAAAGATGCTTGAAATGCTTTTGTTATTTCAGGCAAATCAAATTAAATCAAACTATCAAACTACAAGAGAACCTTAGTCCTTTTTGTTTTTGTCTAAACATGTTAGTTCAGTGATGTCTTGGTGAACTGTGAGTGAACTGTATTGATTTTTCTAATAAATCCTTAGAAACCTTCATACAGCATGAGGGCTGTTGGCATTTTGAAAAAGGTTAACAGGTGGAAGCATACGTGTTTTTCCTTTTGTTTTTGAAACTTGTTTGTAAACATAAATATGCCCTTTTATTAAATAAATACACGGCAATGTTTTTTTTTAAAGAAATTGCAGCTTCTTTACTTAATTCTGCATATATGGTGCATCCGTCTGTTCTCTTTAACCACAATTGGAATGAATTTCAAGATGGTAACAGCCCCATGAAATACCGCTTGTGGTAAAGATCCCCAGTGGTAATCTAATAGAATCACCATTTGACATATTCTTCATAGAATTTAGTTTGTCTAAAATAGTCTCACAGTCTAAGAAAATAATAATTATCACCATTATCTTTGATACATTTTAATTTGTAAGTGGCCAAATAACAAATTAGGTAAAATGAGATTTATATGAAAAGGTGGAAAAAGGTCCTAAAACATACATACTTAGATATAACAGTAAACCATATACTGGAATGAATGCCTATCTCTAAGCCAATTAGGTTCTTTCAGTCTTTGTTTCTTTTGTCTACCTTCTCCCCTTTTTTGCCTCTGTCTTTACCTTTTAGGAACTGGCGTTGTGTTAGGGCCCAGATTTCACCAGGTATACAATCCTCAGGCTGACATAAAGTTTACGAGGACTATGACATCTGAGCATGCTGACCTAGCAAAGAAACGTTTAGTTTGACGGTGCTTGATATTTTTGGTGGGTGGAGGAAAATCTTTTTCTCTCCATCAATCCTTTGCAGTAATCCTCTGCAAGTCTTAGAAACACATTGGTTCTGTCAGCATTTGTAACTGTACATTTATTCATCAGGTATTTATAGTGAATCATACTGTAAAAAGAGGTAGCATGATATGCTGGAAAGCATACGAGGCTAGGAGTCACAGCCTGGTTTCTAGTCTTGGTTTTGCCATTAACGTGCTGCATGACCTTGGGAAAATCATTTACCCTAAATGAGGGTGGTGGACTAGACTATCTCGAAGAACCCTTTCAACTCTAAAAATTGACCCTAGCAACTGGAGAGCCTACAAGGCATAGGGAATAGAGAAAAGGGAAATGTTTTTAGTTTTCTTTTTTATTTTGGTTATGCTTAAATATGAATGTAATTACCAAAAGATTTAGACGTGCATGTGCTTTGGAGGATTTGTATTGAGCTCTTACAGTATTCATTTTTCAACTCAAGGCAATGGCTTTTTACACCAACTCTAATCCATAAACGGGTCTTATGACATCCATGAATTAGTAGCAAGACATGCTTAGTGTGTATTTCTCTCTTTGAGACACTGTAATTTCTACCAGAAATTTCCAGAGCATTATGTAAGTAGAAAAAAATGCAAGCAAGCTGTTCAAGATCTTGGATCCCATTATATAGTATGTATAGCTGAAATCAGCATCTGTAATTCAATCACTTTTTCTCTTTTATCCTCTAACCAAAAAATTGTTTAATTTTGCATCCCAAATGTTTTTAATCTTTGTATATTTTTTAAAACTCCTTTTCTCCTCATCATTGCCTTTTTTGTGGTTGTAAATAGACTTACTTGCACTTTGAAGATGAGTTACTCCTTGTCATCTTACAAATATGTGATATGGTAATTTTCATAACAGATGTCAGTTTTGAACCAAGAAATGATGATTTGTTTATAAGAAAAAAAAAACTGGCTTCATTTCTGTGAAATTGCTCTTTGAAAATTTCTTTTTACACGTGTAAGCCAACTGAGATACCGTGATGGTGTTGATTTCTTTCAATGATGCTTACCATCTATTTTAGCCACTGAGCCTTTTATTATTTGTCTATTTGTAAAGTTTATTTGTCTTAACTCATTTAATAAATATACTGTTTATCTGTTTCTGAATGGGGACTGAACTTTTTGAATATTGGAACTGATCAGAACATCATATTTTGGAATTACTTTTTTCTACTTGAAATTTTGAAAATCTGGTTAATGAAAATGCTGTAATGTACTTGAAATGTTGTGGTTGTGTTACAACGGAATCGATATTCTAATACACATGACCTTGCCCCTAGACCGAAAGTGGGTATCTTGTCCTTAACGCTTCTACCCATGGTCTTCAATCCTTGCAGCAACATTAGATCATTTCTACAGTCTATGAGCGTGTAATGTTTTGGTTTTAGAAAAGGTTAGTTTTTCACAATAACTGTTAGAGCTCCTTTTTTTCATTAAATGATCCAAATTGTCAATAGCAATTATCTGAACTCTGTGGTAACAAAATTAATCAAATTGCCCTTAGTTGATTTTTATAATAAATTATTCACATAAATCGGCAACTTTGTTGAAATACTGAACTTTAAGTGATTATTTTTCCATTAGTAAAAATTAGTAAATTATTGAGTATTTGTAAGTACCACATTATGACATGATCTGAGATGTTTTCCATTTTGTCAACTTAGATTTTATATATGTGTCATGTATTAGGATTAAGTTCCCTTTGTAAAATTAAGAAAGGGGAGTTTCTGTAAGTCTTTGTTGATATTTTTGCTTCCTTGTGTCTTTAGATAACTGTCCTATTGCAGCTGCGATGTTCTTCTAACCTCTGCTACCCTTCAGATTCTGTGTCCAAATGCCATCCCAACCTTTGTTTTTAAATTACGATGTTGCACTTATTTGTAGGCCAAAAATATATGTGTGTGTGTGTGTGTGTGTGTATACACATATGTATATACACATATATACATGTATGTGTATATACATATGTGTGTGTATATATACTTTTATTAGCATAATTGGTACCATCTAACTAAAAACTAATCTTTGTAAGATTCTTGAAAAATAATCTTTCTTTTAGAATAAGCACTATAATAATACCGTAAAGAGCATTTCATGCAGGAAGAAGTTGTGACTGTATTCCTGTACTTCTCTCATGACTAGATTTCAAAAAAGGAATTGTCTTTATCCTTATAATGTAGTTTCCTTTTCAACAGACCAATAATTTCGTCCCTGAAACTCTCAATTGGGAGTTTACTTTTATGCTTTTCAGCTTAACTACTTCTTTAACATTTTCCCTCTTTTAGAAAAACGCTTCAGCCTCCAGATATTCTGCTAAACATAGACACGTCTAATCTGTGTTGTCTGAATCCAAAGTATCACTGTTGAACTATGTAATATTAATTGTTCCGAAGTAGGCAATTAAAATAAGAAATGTGCCTATGTGCTTATACAGCATCCGTCTTTGGCACAGCTTTCTTCACCAGCACCATATCCTAGGAAAACTGTTTCTAGAATCTGTATTAACCCAAGTCCAGCTATGGGTTCAATGCAGGAAGACCCTGAGATTCTTAATTTAAGGCAGGGTTACAAGGACCGCATAATTTCCAAATTGCTTTTCAGATCATGAAGTGTAAGCACTGATAACTTTCCTTAGGTATTAAAAGGAATATCATCACACATAAATTAATATTTAATTTATTATTAAATATGCTAAGCACTTTGTGTAGATTATGTAAATAGCCGTGTATGACTACTGCCATCATACATACAGGGAAACAGGCTTAAGGAGTTTAAGGTCACATGGCACACCGGGGATTCACACTTAACGCAGACCTTCTCAAGAGCCCAGGCTGGTGGGTCTTTTCTGCCGTACTAGCACGTTGCTAACCTGAGTCAGGGCCCAGCGCCTAAAATTCTGGGCTTAACTTTAAAGTCCTCCAGTGTTGTACTTTTCTGATACCAAATGCTCCAGAGATAGTCTTCAAGAACATCCTGGAGGATCACTCAAGAGACTGAGGTAAAGGGTCCCCAATTAAGATGCATAACCCATGCCTTCCTTACTCAGACTTCCTGTAACTGAAGAGTCAAAATTAAACTCAGTAGAATGGCGCTTTTAGTAGCATACTTCCATTAGAGACACTTGTGATTCTTTACTTTTAAGATAGATATGTTAGAATACACCTATATTCTAAGTTCCATAAATAACCTATTAACAGGTCACTGCTCTGTTTCCCAAATAACTTGGAATGAAAGTAAGTTTATCACATTGATGATATACTGTGCATTTTTCTTGAAATTTGTGAAACAGGACCTACCTACTTTTGCATTTTTTGAAAAATTATTTTGCCCTTTTTAAATGTGCAATTCTTAAAATAAAAATTGCAGCCATTATTTCACTACTGTTTTTTAAATGTTTTTGTTTCTTTTTGAGAGACCGAGCACGAACGGGGGAGGGGCAGAGAGAGACAGAGAGACACAGAATCTGAAGCAGGCTCTAGGCTAGCACAGAGCTTGTGGGCTCGAACCCACAAGCCACGAGATCATGACCTGAGTCGAAGTCAGACACTTAACCGACTGAGCCACCCAGGCACCCCTTCACTACTATTTTAATACCATTTTACATTGATGTTGTTTATGGTTTATGAATAATCAACTGGCCACCCTTGTAGTCTAAAAATGAGATGCTTACTAATTTATATAGTCTTTAAGGTAACATTTATCTTAGTGAATCAAGATAAAATAAATGAAAGCAGGTTTTTTCTGTTAGGCTCCTTTGAGATCATAAATAGTCTAAGTCATACCTGCACGAATAGCTCGCGAATGAGTGTAAAAAAGTAGGAATGAGACCCTAGGGAGACTGATGATATGTGAGGTTAGCAATTGAAATGAGGGTGTTTCTCATGTATCTGGTATTCTAATTCATAAGCTTGCTCTTTCATTTAGCTTCACACCCTCTGAGGAGGGTGTGTAGTAGCTAGAATTGTTCATCTTTCGCTTTCTCACTGCTGGAGACGTGAGCTTGGTCTCAACGTGTGAGGTGTGATGGGGGAGAGGAGAAATTGTAACAAGTGAAGCCATACCAAGTCTCCTGAGTCTGGGACTCCTACAAACACTACTGACTGTCCCCCATTTCCTGTCACCCAAAATTCTCTTAACTGCCACCCGCTTTCATGCTTTTTATCTCCCATTTCCTGTTTGCCATTCATTCGTTCATTGAACACATACTTGGTACCTGGCCTGGGGGATTCAAACAGTTCTAGACTTGGGGGAACCAAGTCAGGCCCTTCCCCTCAGAGTTTATGTTACAGTAAGAGACCTCTGTCACCTGGTAGGGAACAGTGCTGTGTTCTAGAGTAGGGTCAGAGACATTGTCTTAGATAAGGTGACGTTTCAGCAGAAACCTGAAGGAAGGGAAGGAGCCAGTTGGTTGTCTGGAAGAGACTCCCAGAGAGAGGTTCCGGTAAAGAATGCTTGGCAAGTGTGAGAGGACACAAGGAGGCCATTGTAGCTTGAGAGCAGTGAGCCAGTTGGAAAGTGGTAGGAGGCAAGCTCGGGCACGTAATGGGAGACCAGGCCTAATCTTACAGTTCTAAACCTTGGCAAGAACTCTGGCTTTTATGCTGAGTTGGGAAGCCAGTGGATGATTTTGAGCAGAGCAGCAACATAATCTGACCTCTGAAAGGATCACTGACTGCTCTGGAGAGAGAGACTGGAGGTTAGGAAACCAGTTAGGAAGCTAACCTTTTTAGACTCATTTCATTCCAAGTTAGCTTTTTCTGCCTTTTTGTAGCCCCCTTCTAAAGAGCCTGTAGACTCCTTTACCTTTTCTAACTTCGTGCTTGTCCTGCTTTCTGAGATGACCAAGACTACCATCATTTTGACAGTCAACCCTGGAGAACCTACATATTTTCCTCATTTGCTTTAGGCTAGCTGCAGTTTCCCGCATGGATCACAGTAGCCTTTGCTTTTGCTCTGTTATTCAGCAGCATGGTCACAGATAGAAGATGGCCATCTCTCAGCTGTTTGGTCTCTAGGATTATATTTGGCACCTTAAATTTTCCTTGCTTTTAAAAGTTCTTTAGGAACACCTTAGTGGCTTAGTTTGTTAAGCGTCTGACTTTGGCTCAGGTCCTGATCTCATGGTTCATGGGTTCAAGCCCCGCATCGGGCTCTGTGCTGACAGCTCAGCCTGGAGCCTGCTTCGGCTGGCAATTCTGTGTCTCCCTCTCTTTCTGGCCCTCCCCCGCTTCACTCTGTCTCTCTCTCTCTCTCTCTCTCTCAAAAATAAATAAACATTAAAAAAAATTTTTTTAAGCTCTTTACACCTACTAACTTACCCTGTATACTAATAGGGATGATTGCTAGTCTTTTCATTTCTTGCAGCGTCTTCCAGTCTTTGTTAGCCTACTAACCTTCACGGATTCCATCCTGACCAACGCACTTGAGTTGGCTACCTCACTCCCACTCTCTCATTGACCTAGATGGCTTTGCCTCCTTGACATTTCACTATCTTGGTACCTAAATCTGAAGCACCTTTAACTTTGTATCTGTCCTCAGCTTCACAGTGTGCTCACAAACTCGCTGGTGACCAAAAAATTCACACTCATTTCCTGGTTTTCCTCACTGATGTTCAAACCAACCTTTAATTGGTCTCTCATTCTGTTTAAGGGTCATTCTTCCTTCATTGCATTTATTCCAAACCTTTGCATTTTTCTCAGAACCTGTCCATTTCCTGTCACCCCAAAGGAGTCAAGGCATGGCCTGACTCTAGAACATGCCTTTTCCATTCTACCTCTCATGGTCAATCAGTCCTGTGGTGTGTTTGTTTGTTTGTTTGTTTGTTTGTTTTTCACACATTTTAGCAGCCTCTCCTTGTGCTTTTGTTACTGGTTTGGCATCCCCACAAACGAGTTTATGTCTATATTAAACTATTGTTTTAGTCAGCCCTTATTACTTTGACTAATAATTTTATCATCTAGTTTTTTTCTCAACTCTTCTCAGCTTTAATGTTGCCCAACACAGTGATTTGCGTTCCTTCTACCCCTTTATGGAAACCACTATTTCACAACAAAACTGAAAGACATGTCTGCCAACCACCCTTTGCCTTACTTTGCACTTTACCTATAATGCAGAATTATTAATGTACACTTAATCCAGTCATTCAACCAATTAGGAATCACTAATTACCTGGCTGATTCAGTCGGTAGAGCACGTGATTCTTGATCTCAGGGTGGGAAGCTCAAGCCCCACATTGGGCATGGAGCCTACTTGGAAAAAAAAAAAAAATGTTTTTTACACAAAAATGGCCATCAGATCCAGAAATGGATGATGTCTTAAAATGCTATCTACTACCTTTCCTATTTTGCTCCTAATAGTTCTTTCTTAGCTTCAGGTGCTCTTTTTTTAATGTTTATTTATTTTGAGAGAGAAAGAGTGAGTGCACTAGGGGCAGAGAGAATTCCAAGCAGACTCTATGCTGTCAGCACAGAGCCCTACATGCGGCTTGACCTCATGAACCGTCATTTCGTGATCTGAGCTGAAACCAAGAATCAGATGCTTAACCAACTGAGCCACCCACGTGCCCCTCAGGTGCTCTTTGGACAGTCTTTATTTTCACTCTTACTACCCGAGTCTGTTCACTCTTCACCTCAGACGCATTCACTTAGGTTTCTCAACAGTTCTCTCTATAACCCTACCTTCCACCTCTCCCATCACCGATCTATCCGTCACATAATCCAAACCTTCCTAAATGACCCCTTAGCCCACATCACCCCTCCCCTCCTCAAAAAATAGATGATTAAACAATAAGCTTTTGAATGGCTCTTTATTTGCTCCTTCACAAGTCTTTGGCCTCATCGTTGTCACCTGCCCGTCTCTCCTCTGCTATGAGCTCATCCTCTGTGTTCTTCCCTCTCCTGTAAATTCCTCCTTGAAACTCTCACCCTGTTCCCGGCCCCTCTTGCACTTCCTACCTCTTCACAGCACATGCACCGGCCAGTCAACACAATTGACATGTAAGCGAGAAATGGTGAAGAGTGCTATTTTCAGAGGAAAATCGCCTCTCCAGGACAGTGCTGAAGCTCAAACAGTGGGTCTCTCTTCAGGCAGAGGCAGTATTATGTCCAAAGAGCATTTGCCTGTGAGTCAGCAGACCTGGGTTCTGGCCCCAACTCCGTCTTGTACCGGTTTTTAATATTTGAAACTTTGTTTTCCTCAACAGGATTGTATTACAATTCCTGCCTCGCTTTTGGATATTCAGGTGAACTTGGAAACATGAAAGCACTTTCACAATTATAAGGGCAATGCAAGATGGCGCTATTCACTCAATAGCAACAGAAACAATTCTGTGAAAACCTGTTCCTGCCTCTCCCAATAAATTGGTTTAAGTAGAAGATTCCGAGTTGCAAGGACCCTTAAGCCCCAACTGGTTCATAAACACCTAAGGCCTGTGAAGATTACCCTGAAGATTCACCTCATTATACGTGTTTGCTTCCGTTTCCTTTTTTCCCTCTGTTTTTAGTCAGTAGAAACATTTTCCCTTTTAAAAAGAAGCAGCTTGCTGGCCTCTTGCACATCTAGGAGGGAGAGGCCACATGAGTGTACTAGAGACCTAGTCCTTTAGGTTTTGTTAACTTTGTTTCCATTCAGCGGAACACCACTAGATGTTCGGAGCGTGGGACCATGACCTAGTTGGAATTGCTTTTTTGGTTCCTGGTCATATTTGTATCCCCATACTGGACTATGGGATAAATGCATTATTTCCCAAACTGCTACACATTGGAGTCACCTGAGGAGTTTTAAAACACCCTGGTACCAGACTCCAGTCCCAGGCAGTGTGGACAAAGATGTGGCCTGGCCATGAGGGTTGTTTTGTTTTTTTTTTTAATTTCCCACATGATTCTAATATGCAGCCAAAGTCTGGGAAGTACTGGTTAAGTAGAAGGAAACATTGAGAACTACGATGCTGAAATGCAAGTAGCTAATCAAAAAACATGATAATTTTGTATAAATTTGCCCAGTAAGATGATGTTCAGTACCAGAGTCTACTTGCTTGGACAAAATGCTTTCAAAAAATCAGGTTGTTTCTCGTACTTTAAAAATCAATGTTAAGAAGAGAGTGTGTATAGATTATATTCAATTTAGTTTTTTTTTTTTAATTTACTTTAAAAAATAACCTGAAATGTATTTTTTTTGAAATGTGCTTACTAATAAGCTAAAACCTCTTTATCACATGACATGAAAAATTATAGCCAATTCTAAAATAAACTAGTTGGTTTTATAAAAGCAAAATGAAATGATGTCAAATATCAGGTCTTATTGCTTACTTGGTTTTGAAATTTCTAGTCTCCATTTATAGATACAGTCTCAAACTCAAGCAATATGCCATTAAAAAAAAATGTATTTCTGGGGCACCTGGGTGGCTCAGTCGGTTAAGCGTCTGACTCTTGATTTCAGCTCAGGTCATGATCTCATGGTTGGAGAGTTCGAGCCCCGCTGATATCAGGCTGTCATCACGGAGCCTGCTTGGGATTCTGTCTCTTCCTCTCTCTCTGCCTCTCCTGTGTGCTCTCTAAATAAATAAATACATAAATAAACACATAACTTTAAAAAATGTATTTCTACCACATTATGCTTTTTTTACGTAGTTGAAAGTAAATGGCATCTATCACTTGATGTGTTGATGAATGTCATTTATGATGAATATTAAATTATAATACAATATTTAAAAGTACACCTCTTTAAGATTTTACATAAAATTACCTTATTTCATATCTGGAAAAAATTACTAATTGATTTTTTTCTATTTCTAAGAACAATTTCTAAGTTAAATTATCCAAAAAAGATAACATGAGCCAACTGGTGGTCTGTCCCTATGCTTGAATATTTCCAGCATTAGTTACAATGCATACACTAACATTTATTGAGGCTCCCTCGGGGGTCACTCGCTTTCCTGTATTACCTCAGGAAATCGTTACAATTCTAGCCCCCTTATATAATGAAGAAGTTAAGAAATTTGTGTATGGCCACACAGTTAATATCATCCGACATTTGAATCACTCTGGGATCTGCTCAACAACCAAACAAAACCATTATATCAGACTGTCCAGCTTCTTCAGCATGGTCCAGTCGCTCCAAGTGTCAGAATTAAAATCGTATCAAACCAGTTCTTCGTGGAGTTTTCCAAATGTCTAAAGGCAGCCTGCACATCCCCCGCCCTCTAAGTTCCATCCCCATCTTTTCCATGCTCAACCATCTCCAATTTCTACCACTGTTCTAAACAGTAGGGGGACCCTATGTACACCCCAGGTTACCAGGCTTAGCCTGAGTACAAGCCTGCCATCCCAATGTCAGTGTTAAGAGCTCCCCCTTTCACACTCAAAAGTGTGCTAGCTTGAATGATAAAAAATTATATACTTTCTTTCTTTTTTTTAATATTTATTTACTTTTGAGAGAGCACGATGGGGGAGGGGCAGAGGGAAGGGGACAGAGGATCCCAAGTGGGCTCTGCTCTGATAGGCTGACGGCAGAGAGCCCGATGCGGAGCTCGAACTCACGAACCAAGAGATCATGACTTGAGCTGAAGTCGGATGCTCAACTGACTGAGCCACCCAGGTGCCCCCCCAAATTATATACTTTCAAGCTTCATCATCATCTTTGTCATTTTCCTCTAATGTGTTTATATCCCTCTGTGTCTACGACATGGAAGCTATTATTTTGAAATTGTGTTATTGGCGATTCTAATGGCAAATGGAGAAAAGATGCAGAGCCCCCTTTTGTCATCTGTATAGATCACAAAGGGTAGCCAAAGGATATCCTGCTAGCAGGATAGCTCTCAAAGTTCAGTTCCTAAATCTCAAAATCTCAGTTTCTGGCTGAGGGGGTCACTGTAATACATTGTGTAGTTCTTCAAACTAGGCTATCTGGGGGAACCGACCTTCTTTCCACCCAAAGGCTGAGCTGTAAGTTGGGACCCGACCACTGATTCAGAGGTGATGGCTTAAGTACCTTAAAAATCCACATAGCTGAGCTGAATCCCTGCTTAAAGTTTAAAGAAGGCCTGTGGCTTTTTAAAAATATATATAAGATAAATCTTGCTTACCGGACACATTACGAATCAGATTTCCCTTTGAGGACAGCATCCAATAACGTGACTGACATAGAGGCCATCAACTGATGACCCTAGATAAGTGAATGAAGTCATGATTTAAAGAAAAAACTAGTTCCCTAGATGACTTTAGTAGCAACTCGTGTTTAATGGTAGAGGCCTGTTTATGTATGTTATGGCATATCTTCATGATAGAATGTTCAGTCATTAAAAATGTTTTAAAAAGCAGTTTAAAATGTTTTCAAAAGCAGTTTAAAAAGTATCATGCATACTTTTTATAGCCACCTTTTCTTAATTCAGCATAATATTGTAAATGTTTCCATGTCAATATCTTAGACTCGATTATAACAAAATAAGTTGTGTGAGTAGGACATTATTTGGTCTCTAGGGGCCTCCTGTAAAATTGGGATAATCATATATCCACCTATGCCTCAGGGTTATTGTGACAATCAAGTAAGATGAAAAGTCAGAAAGTCCTGGTACAGAGCACAACCTGGAAAAGAATTCAGTAAATACTCTGGTTTATGGTAGGAAGAACTTTCATTAAAGTGGTATTATTCGCAAATGATGTAATATGTGCTGATCCCAGTACAATGAGGGGGACAAAGTAGATCAGGTGGCGTAAGCTGATAGCCAATCAACCCCATTTGATCTATCAAAGTGTTTTGTTTCGCCAAAATGGTAATGGCCGATATAGGGTGTTTTGTTTAATGTTTTTAATTGATTACTTGCATTGACCATTAGATTTCCCTGAAAGCACCCAAACTGGTAGCATCTGGCAACATTAGCCCCTCAGTCCCATATGATAATAGTTTGGTCCTTTATCTTCTCCAGTTTGCCACAGTCCCCACCAATCCCTATGGTCTCTACACCACTATCATTTACTAGTATCTGTGACCATTTATTATTGTTTCTCTTATAGTAAAACTAAGAAGAAAGTGAAATGTTTTTATTGCTATGGAGTGTGGAATAATGAAAGATTGATAATATCAAGATTCACTCCCAACAAAAATTCTTCTCGCTCTGGTCTTGTTCACTCGTGTATGTTACCTGCCCCTGCCCCTGCCCCTGCCCCATAGGCATTTGTATGGAGGCAGTAGCTGCTCCTAAATGCTAGAGCCACAAGGAACCAGCCCGTTGGACCAGACAATCCTCTCTTTCCTTCATTGTGTAGAAGAGTGAGTTAAGACCCCCCAGGAGATTGTGACTCACCCAAGGTACTGGCTAAAAACAAAGTTGAGGCTGAACCTAGCTCTAAAGTGTTGTCTCTCTAATATTGGACTCTTAAGAGTTTTATTAGTTTTGTCCTAATTTTTAAATAATGGAAATTAATATAAATGAATTCTCCTTAGAGTCAACAAGCCCTCAATACTTCTTCCTTCTACAAAACATGCAATTCACAGCTTTCTAAATGCCGATGTTTAACATAGCCTAATAACTTCAAGAAACTTTTTATTATAATTAGCTTTGCAACAATGCTTGTAGCAAATTTAAAGAGACCATTTAAAAGGTATTGTGTGTTGCATACTGATTTTCCTTTTTTAAAGAATGGAGAACTTGGATAGAGCTTGTCCCTTGAAGTCCATACAACCTTGAAACATGTATGTTGAGGTTATTGTGGTTTAGGATACCTGGGGATTCAGTGGCTCGTGATTACCTGTGGAACTGGGAGACCCATGAATAACAGATCCACAGATATATGTATAATTTCTTTTAACTATTAATTTCAGGCTTCTCCAAAACATTACTTAATACAAATAACAAGTGACTGAATTACATCATTTCATTTTTATGTTTTTCTCCTCTCCTCTCCAGTTTCTGGAAAGGGAGACAGTGCAAAGGAGTTGGAAAGCAGATGATGTGGATAATTCATACTCGGATCTGTGCTAAATAAATGAGGCATTATTAGGATGTATGAAAATGTAAAGTTCTCCTGAGATTTGCCATGTGACTAATTGAGTTAATTTGAAGGTAGAACAAAAGAATGATCGCTAATAGTGTTATCGAGAAAACAACTTTTTACGCTTTCCCGTTTGGAACATAACCTTTTATCGTTGGATTGGAAACAAATTCATACAGGAGATTTTGGATTATATTTGTTATGAAACATTCTCAGATACAAATAGCTTTGGTTTTTATTTTAGATTATGAGACTAATCCCCACTCATTATTAAATAAGGGAAGTATGTAGTGACAAGGAAAACTATAGTTAATCTCATCACCCAGACTTAGAAAGAAAAACAATCCACATGAAGGTGTAAACCATGGCGCACCAATTTCAGTGACCAGGCCAGCTGAGGGGAAGGAGCAGAGGATCTTGGTTCACAAGAGGCTCCCTTGAAGAAAGAAGTAAAAGTTAAAAGAGCTGTGTATTGAATCGCTCAGCAAGATGCGATCAAGGGCATCTCCCCAGAGGGCCGTAGAATCAAACAGCAATGGCCCAAGCCACTCTTCTGTGGGATCCTCATAAGTTGAGAGAAGGACATAAACAGAAAAGCTATTTCTCCATCAGAGAGAGGGAGATGGAGGTCAGCTTCTAGGAAGAGATTCGAATGGAAGACCCAAGCTGAGTGACAGTGAGAGAACAGACCAGAGCAAAGGAGTGCTTACAAGAATAAGCAGTCCCGTCACGCGACTAACTCGAAGTGATGCTTTAAATCCTGGTCCAGAAACCTCACTGGGCATCTAGGCAGGTGTGGAAAAGACACAATCCCCAGTATCTGAGACTGATACAGGAACAATTATAATACTGCAGTTAAGTGCAATAGCCATGCCAGACAGGCTACATTGGAGTATTAACTCCAACAAGAATGGAAATCCACAGTTAAAGTATGCAGAGCACAGGGATGCCTGGGGTGGCTCAGTCTGTTAAGCATCTGACTTCAGCTCAGGTCATTATCTCACAGTTCAAGCCCCATGTCAGGCTCTGTGCTGACAGCTCAGAGCCTGGAGCCTGCTTCAGATTCTGTATCTCCCTCTCTCTTGGTCCCTCCCTCGCTTGCTCGCGCTGTTTCTCTCTCTCTCTCTCTCAAAAGTAAATAAACATTAAAACAAAAAAAAAGAATGCAGAGCAGAGAAACCCCTGGGACAGGACTTGAGAGCTGGACAGGGCTCCACCCAAGAGGCGGGCCACACAGAGAAAACAGCTGGGGCAGAGAAGCAGGGGAGACATCTTTCCTCCACCATCTGCAAGCCCATCAGGTAAGCAATAGATCTGAATTCACTACCTTTTAAGTTTAATTGAATTATAGGTGTTTAAAATATAGTCAAAATCTCCCTAGAACAAGCTAATGGGAAAGGCTTATCTTGATTAACTAGACTCTTTGAGATGTGGGATTGCATTGCTTTTAAATATGTGAAGGCATTCAGATGAGAATAACTGTTGGATAATAGATTTTTAGAAACTGACAGTGCAACAGTGGCTTATAAATGCGTACTTCTAATGTGTTCTGTTCCACTGTTTAAACCTTTCCCTTTATAATCTCGATTATACTGTGAATTGGCTACACCCGCCTTCCTTTCACTTCCGTCTAATGCAAAATAAATCCTGGTTCAGAATAATAAATATTTACTGTACAATTTTGTGGAAAAAAATAAATTTGGGAGCTTATGAAGAGGACATTCTACTCCTTGGTGAATAATCTGCCTAATAAATATTTTCTCGTGGTTTGATTTGGTGACAGAAAGGACAAGAAGGCTTAACGATAAATATCTTCAAAGTCATTCCTTCACTGCCGACTGTACAACTTCATGTCGAGATCTGACATTAAAAGAAAAAATAAATTCTCTGTCTTTTGCCAACATAACTAGGGCCATGAAGTTTGAATTATCACTAGACTAAAATTGTTTCATATTTCTTTTATCCAAGCCTTTTAATTATTACAGTATACTTTACTGCGTACTGTCTTATGGAATGCGGAGGGAGCATCTGATTTAATATTTTCTATTCAGGCTGTTTACTTTGTAGTCAAACATTCTTCAAAAACATTTTACTTTCCCCCCACATTTTCCATCCAAGGCTGTCAGTTCCCATTTAAAAAGGTTAATTGAGACCTGGAGTCTCCAAGCCTCTGATACAGAAGTGGCTTTTTCTGGCCTTAATAGTTTTCTTTGAATTTGCTGCCAGGTCTGATTCTACATGTAAATATTTGCCTGAGTTGTTGAAAAAAGAACTTTTCACAAGAGTGGGGGAACGGAGGTTGCCATAATGCATTTTACGATATGAGAAACCTTTCTTTCACTTCTACGCACTTCTTTTTGCTAATTTCTTGGCTGTTGTCAAATTTGTAGATGGCCTCATTACTGTTTTTCATTAAACTTGTAGCCTCCCCGGGAACTGAATCAACCAAGAAATCATGCAGCACATTTACAGGAGCTCACGCTGTTTTCATTAACTCCCCTTAGTATCACAGAGGAGGCTGGGTCAAGGGAGCCCTTCGCCATGACCCGTAACTCGAAAAGTGAGCGTCTTCTTATGAGAGCCAGCTTTGAGCAACTTACTGTGGACCGCGGAAATGTTCCTTTTTCGCCTCTGCAGAAAGCAAAGCCTGCCTTGGAATGTAGTGGAAATAACCCACCACAGAAGAAATAGTCTCTGAGCCCAAAAACTTTTGCTGGGAATTTTGGCTTTTGCTACAGCCTCCTGCTGGGAAGGAAGAAACCTTGTCTCTTTCCACCACCTCACCTCCTCTTTCCATCCAGAGGTCACCCACCTAACTGAGACAGGATGAAGGGGGCTGATGGGCTGGGCCCGGTGCTCCCTGGCCTGTACCTATGCTGTCCAATAGGAATATAACATAAGCTACTTGAGTAATTTTAAATTTTCTAGTGGCTACATCAAAAAAAGTAAAAAGAAACAAATGAAATTAATTTCAATAATATGTCTTATCCCAAAATATTACCATGTCAACCTGCAATCAATATCAAACTTATTAACAAGGCATTTTACTTTTTTTTTTTTCAACTTAGTCTTCAAAATGTGTTGTTTATTTTACACTTGGAGCCTTTCTCGATGCAGGCAGTAACTTTCCACTGGAAATAGCTGTTCAGCTAACTACATTTCATAAAATGAACAGCTGAAAAGATAGAGTTACAAGTTGTGCCAAGTATACTAGAAATTGGGACGCCTGGGTGGGTCAGTAGGTTGGGCAATCGACTTCGGCTCAGGTCATGATCTCGCAGTTTGTGAGTTCAAGCCCCGCATCCGACTCTGTGCTGACAGCTCAGAGCCTGGAGCCTACTTCGGATTCTGTGTCTCTCCCCTCTGTCTAACCCTCCCCTGTTCACACTCTGTGTCTCTCTGTCTCTCAATAATAAATAAACATTAAAAAAAATTTTTTTAATAAAAAAAGTAAAAATAAAAGTATACTAGAAATTGTTTTCCTATAGCTAAACCAAGTATCAGTGCTCAGAAGTTAATCAAAATTAAATAAAAGTATTCTTTCCATTCCTTAGGTACACTAGGCCACATTTCAAGGGCTCGAAAGCCACATGTGGCTGGTGACTACCATATTGACAGCACGGAATAGAACCTTGCTGCTTAAAGTGAGGTCCACAAAATCACAGCATCAGCGTCGGCATCCCCTGGGATTTTATTAGAAATGCAGAACCTCAGGCCTCATCCCAGACCTACCAAATCAGAATCTACATTTTAGCAAGCTCCCCGGGTAATTTGTATGCACAATATAGTTTGGAAAGCACTGATCTGTTGAACACACCAAGAAATCTGGCATTATTGCATCCATTTTACAGATGGATATAGTGAGGCTCAGAGAGGTTATATCATGTGCCTAACATCACAGGGCTAATAAGTGCAGGAGCCGAAATTCAAACTCAAACCTTTTCCATTTTTAAGCCCATGCTCTTTCTAATATTTATCACCCAAAGCATAGAACATGTACCAGTAATGGTGTGAAAGTTACTTTTTTTAAGTTTGTTTTTAATGTTTATCTATTTTTGAGAGAGAGGGAGAAGCAGAGAGAGAGGGAGACAGAGGATCCGAAGCAGGCTCTGCACTGACCGTCTGTGAGCTGTGGGGCTGGAACTCACCAACCGTGAGATCACGATCTGAGCCAAAGTTGGATGCTCAACTGACTGAGCCACCCAGACGCCCCTAAAAGTTAATTTGAAATGGTGCCCAGAGAGCATTCCAAAAGCTCTAAAGTGGCACCTGGGTCGCTCAGTCTGTTGAGCGTCCAACTCTGGATTTCTGCTCAAGTCTTCACCCCAGGGTTGTGGAATCGAGACCGAGTCGGGCTCCCTGCTGAGTATGGAGCCTGCTTAAGATTCTCTCTCTCCCCTGCCTCTCTCCCTTGCTCATGCACTCTCTCTGTCTTTCTAAGATTAAAAAAATAAAAACAGTAAAAACCCCTAAAATACAAAGTTTGAAGATTTGTCCCTTTTCTAAACCCTCTTTTGATTTTTCTAATGTATTTGTTTATATGACTGGTTGCCCAGCATTTCCTACCTCCCAGCACAGAAAACAAAATGGCTTCTTTTGACCTCCTCAATTTGACAGTAAGGCGGTGGGCATAAGGCTGTGGGTGCCACCAATTGGATGCTTCTGCTCCTGGATGAATACAGAGCAAGTGCCATGAAGAAGCAAGGGCAGGGGCGCCTGGGTGGCTCAGTCGGTTAAGCATCTGACTTCAGCTCAGGTCATGATTTCACAGTTTGTGGGCTCAAGCCCTGCATGGGGCTCTGTGCTGACAGTGTGGACCCTGCTTGGGATTCTCTCTCTCTCTCTCTGTCTCTGTCTCTGTCTCTCTCTCTCTCCCTTTCTCTATGCCCCTCCCCCACTAGCACTTTCTCTCTCTCTCAAAATAAAATAATTAAAAAAAAAAAAAAAAAAAAGAAGAAGCAAGGGGAGCTTAGGACTCATTATGGCCATGGCCGTAGCAGCTCAGTGGCTGCCCAAATGTCCTACGGTGGCGGTGATTTCCCTGGCAGGATTCAGCAGGGGCAGCAGAAATTCCCCAACCGGGCTTTGACCTGGCTCAGGAACTGAGGCTCCCCTAGCAAGTCCCTTTTCAAGTGAGATTGCTCTCCAGGTTTCCTGTGGTATCCCTGGGTTACCCACCATCATTGCAAAAGCGCCTCTTCCCTTTGTGGTGACCAGAGCTGGTTTCCGTCTTTTGCAAGCAAAAGCCTTGACTGTGAGCCTGGCATTATTTGATTGTCGGTAGAACCCACCAAACTACCAAGTCCCAGGAGAGTAGAGTCTGTGTCTGCTTGTTCACACGGCGTAATCCCTGGGGCCCGTTCCTTTGTTTCAAGCAAGGTCAGTGCTCAAAAGTTACTTGGTGAATGAATGAGTGTTGAGCACACAAGAGATGCCAGTAAACAACATCAGAACATCCTGCTTCACTTTCCCAAAACAAGCTGAACGTATCCTATGATTTAAGAGATTCTATGTATGAAAACTTGAACTTCAGAGATAAAGGAATTTCAAGCCCTTCACCCACTGATTCACCCAAGATTCCTTCCCTTATTTTACTAGTGTTAAGTTTTGCTTTCTAACTATAAACTATTAGAGGAGCTTCAACAGAAGAATATTTTTTGTGTAGCGAATATGTGATGCTTTCAAAGGTAAAGGAAAGAAATTATTGAAAAGTAACATCTTCAGAGGCATTGGCAACGTGACACTGTTCCACCTTGAAGACTACACTTACCTAAGATAGAAACGTCAATCACAGAATTTTCAGAAATTAGCACGCGGCTTGCTAAATTGCAAAGCTGTGCTGAGCAGTTTACCAACATTATTATGCTTTGCGACAACCCAGGAGTTACCTACTCTTGTGTCGCTTTGCCAGGTGAGGAAACTGAGACACAGCAGAAAAACTAAGTAATTTGCCTAACTAAGGTCAAGTAGCTAATTGAGAACCACACAGCTTAAAGAGCCAGGATTTCAACGCCAGCCTGACTCCAAAGCTTAAGATTTTAAGCACATGCGAGACTTGTTGCCCATAGGTTTGTGGCACACACTTGTAATAAAGACTTTGACCTCATTTCTAATACTGGACAGCGGACAGCTTTCAGGTTCCCACCCCTTCTGCTTCTTTTTGCCACACATCTGGGCAAGCCTATGTGGAAGCTTGCATCTTTCCTCTCTTGGTGCCCACAAGGAAGTTCACCGCACCCCAGCCCACCTCCTAACCGAACACACGAAAGCCACTCACCCCTTCCTTCTCTCAAGCCATTTCCAGACCACCTTGGGGGACTGCCCTGATCCCCCAGAAGCCTCAATGTATGAGTAATAAATCTCTCCATACTCTTCTGGGGTTCATGTGGCACCATCTTATCCAAACAGATTTTGGGGTAGGAGTGTCAATCCCACCCTTCATGGGACAACCACAAGCCGGGACTAAATGGCAGCACTGAGCCTTAGCATATGAAACCAGAGGCTGTTACGAGACAAAAAGACTAGTCGAAACCCATCGTTGCATTTACTGCGTGCCCAAAGAAATCCATTTATTACCTTGTCTAATTTTTGTAGATATTATTGCCAAGGGAGGTATTTCTGTCTTCTTTCAACCTAATTTGGGTTTTTCCCTAGGAAGTTGTCCAGGGCGAGGAAGTAGGAATTGGCTATTGATTTGTATATTTATTAAACTGAAGGGTAGGGGGGGCCACCTGACACCCTTGAGCGTTTCGCTCACTAAAACATTCAGCGCAATGATCCGACAGACTTTGCGTTGTCTTCTCACCCCCTCGATGTGTCCTCACTATCCTCCCTACTCCACTTAAATTCCATGGTCAGTCATTGTAACCACTCCCTCGCTTACACCTCCATTGTCCTCTCTCACTTCATCATGCCCTGGTCAAACTCACCTCTCTGCCTACTCACACCTGCCCCTGAAGGTGGGTGGAGAAACATAAAACAGGTGGTGCTGACTGTAACACAAGTTGCTGAAGGTAAGACAACCCTCAGATGGCCCCATGGTGCTTCCAGGAATTCATACTCTGTGTCCCTAATCTCTGTGTCCCTAATCACTCTCCCATGCTGTAACGTGCCTACTCTACCCCTTTACCTTTTTCCTCAAACCTCTAACACACCCTCCCCCACTTTCACCTTCAGCTGATGACCTTGTTTCCTATTTCACTAGAAAAACTGAATCAATTGCAAGAGAATTTCAACTGATCCCCCCCCCCCCACACACACACACACCACACTGACTTACCAGCAACTGCGCTCACACGCTGTGCCTCTCTGCCTGGAATCAGAGGAATTATATGTGCTCCTACTAAAGCCCCTGGACACTAGATCTCTGTCCCCCTCACCTGCACAAGGACCTTACTTCAGCAATTTGCCACTTCTCTCCTAAATCATTGGTCTTTTACTTTTTACTGGCTTATTTCCATAGGCATGTAAATCTTCACTTGAAGTCATTTTCCCTGACGAGTCACCACAAAATTATTTTACTCCTTTTTGCAGTAAAAATCCTCAAAGAGATATCTATACCATCTCTAAATCCTCTCTTCACATTCTCTCTTCAAACCGCTACACTCAGCTCTATAATTCCACCTAAACTGCTCTTGTCAAGGAAAACCAGTGACCTCCATATTGTTTAATCCAATGGTCAGATTCCGGATCCTCATTTTACTGAACTGAGTGACATCATTTGGCAGTCGATGACTCTTTCCTCCACGGCACACTTTTTTTTCATTTCCTTCCCAGACACAACATGTTCTTCTCTTTTACTGGTTACTCCCTATCCCTTTTGACGATTCCTTCTTCTTAATGTGGAGTACCCCAGGGATCAGTCCTCTGAGGTACTCTCCTCTATATTCGATTCTCTCCTCTATATTTACCCACTTTCTTGGGGATGCCATTATGACCTGAAACACCAATCTAGATGCAATCACATCCAAACGTATATTTCCAGTCCAGACTCCTCTACTGAATTCCAAATGTGAATCCCCAAAGCTTTCTCGACCTCTCAACTTGGATGTCCAATAGATATCTGGAAATCAGCATTTCCAAAAATAAGCTCCTGATCTCTCTCCCATCCATAATCATCTCAACTGACAACAACCTTTCCTTGCAGCTTTATAGGCCAATGTTGACGTCATCATTAGTTTTCCTCTTTCTCTGACACTCCATCTTCATTCCAGCAGGAAAGTTTGTTAGCTCTAGCTTCAGAAGTTGTTCAGAATCCAAGCACTCTGCACCACCTCCACTGCTACCACCCTGGTTCAAACCACCATCACCCCTGTGTAGATTACTGCAACAGCATCCTGACCGCCTTACCTCCTTCCACCCTTGTCCTCTGAAGTCAAGTCACAACAGGGTGGTCCTGTTGAGGGTGATCAACATTTAAAATGTTAAGGGTGACCAAGTTAAAATAAAATATTTAAAATCCCATCATCACTCCATACCTGGCAATGGCTGTTCACTCAAATCCTCACCATGTCCTCTAGGTTCTTTATAATCAATCCCATCTGTCCTCCCTTTACCTCACCATCCTCCTCTTCTAGGACTCTCTTCACCACACCTCCATTAGCAATGGCGGCCCCTTTGCTGTTCCTTTAAAACACATTAGTGTTTTAACACATAGTCTCATTGTAAGGCCTTTTTATTTACATTGACTGTTGCCTCCATCTGGAACATTGCTCCCACAGATAAGCTGAATTCCTCACCTCCTCTAAGTTTTTGCTCAAATTTTCCCTTCCCACTGAGATATCCAGATCACCTGTGACTGCATGTATTTTCTAAATATGGCCATAACAATACTCTCATCCTGAAACTGTGCAATACCTCCACTCCTCCATCAAGATATAGAATCCATTTCCCTTCCCCTTTCAACCTGGGTGGACTTTGTGACTCAACCAGCAAGGAGAAACCATGTGGCTTGAGGACAGGTTGTAAAAGGTGATATGTTCTCCAATAAAAGGAACCAGGGCCTCTTATAAAAATGACTGATATGAGAGGGTGTAGGGTGGAGAAAATACAAGTGGTTCTGGAAACAACTATTCCAGAACGTAAGGAAGTATAAGTAAAAAATATATATAAATACACAATAATGTTAAGCATCTCTCACAGAATTAGTGCCCAATATATGAGACACCTTGGTCCTTGCCTGGCACTTGGTTTTACTGAGACTATTATATGTCTCCATTCATCTCTGTGTTCTACACTGATAGAGTCCAGTAAATGGTGACGTAAGCAGAATGACCACTGTTGAATTCCTTATTTCCACTGGTGTCCATTTAAAAAAAATTTTTTTGTAATGTTTATTTATTTTTGAGACAGAGAGAGACAGAGCATGAGCAGGGGAGGGGCAGAGAGAGAGGGAGACACAGAATCCGAAGCAGGCTCCAGGCTCCGAGCTGTCATCACAGAGCCCGACGCGGGGCTCAAACTCACAAGCCGTGAGATCATGACCTGAGCCAAAGTCGGACGCTCAGCTGACTAAGCCACCCAGGCGCCCCTCCACTGGTGTACATTTTAAATAAGAGGTGGGTTCCAGCAGGATTTTGAGGAAGCCTGGCGCCCTTTGATCCTGGCCACAGTGTTGAGTACACGACAATTGTGAGTACGAAATACTTGTATTTTTTGGAATGCATCTTGGAGAGGTGCCTGAGTGGACCTGGTCCAGATCATATCACTGGTCACCTTGAGGCTTAAAAGAGGAATTTTTATTTGCTAAATTGCTAGAGTGAAATCTGTACATTTCTGCGACTCTGAGCCTTTAGTCTCTCCTAAAACAAATATATCATCAGCTTTAACCATCCCACAAGGTAAAAATTCTACATAGTGGAAAATTCTTGTAATTTTGTCAAGCTGCTTTATGAGAAAAATAAGAAACATTGCTCAGGCTGTCAGAATAATATAAGACAGTTTGTGGGTTTTTTGCCTTGAGTTTGCGTGGGCAGGAAATTTATTCTTTGCTTGGTACATCTTTGAGCTGCACACAGCTGTGTGAGATCCCAGTTCTTTACAAATTGCTAATAAAGAAGATAATGCCAACATTTGCACTCTTCTGAAAAGTCAACCAGTGAAGATTTAAATCAAGATTTCTGGATAGAAAATCTTATTCTCTTGAGTCATGTTGCCATGCTTTTAAATTCACTTCCTAACACTGAAGTGAACTAAAATTAGAATTTGAAATAAGGCAGAAGCAATGCAACAATTTTCTCATTCATGTAACATGTACTTATGAGCATCTGATCCATGTGTATGCATTTAGAAAATTTTTTAAATGACAAAATGGATTTGGTCTCCAAATACAAGGATCTGATTAAGTTTTGGCCAAAGGAAAAGAAAGTAATTAATATTTGTTGAGCCCTTACTATGTGCCAAGCACTTTGTAATGGCTTAATAACTGTTGCGGTAGAAACATCACTGATCCCATTTTACATATGAGGATCCTGAAGCTACATAAGTAAGTAATAACAAGGCAGGATTTTAACCTCAGACCAATCGATTCCAAAGCCTGCTATTAACACACTACCTCCCGTAATCCAAATTTTCATCTTGACTAGGCATTTTTTAAATTTTACTTTTAAAAAAATGTCCTCACAAATATTTTCAATTTGCTTAAAGTAAATTCAAATCAGTTGAAACCACAAAGAAAATAAATATATATTTCATAGTCATTTATTTTTACGTCAATGTGATATTGGAGATGTGTGTGGGAAGCTAGTCAGATGAAGCACTGAAATGAAGGTATCTGGTCATCTGAGGTCATTCCTGCGTTCATTCTCTGACCTTTGATTTTTTTTCCCATCCTCCGTCTTTCCCTCCACCCCTCCATCCCATCAGTGGAGCTCCTCCCATTTTTAAGTACCACCTGAGGTAGGCACTGGAATGGAGAGATGAAAAGAATTGTACTTCAATCCCAAAGAATTTTCACGGGCATGGGTAAAGAAAGATACGTAAAGTAAGCAATTTAAGTATAATGTACTGTTGTGGAAGGAAGTATGAGGGGGAGGGGATCTTGGGAAAAGGTGTGCACTTGGAGGAGCCAGAAAGGGGTATTTGAGGTAACCTCTGAAGGAAGGATAGAGATGAATGGAAGACATTCTGCTTAAATAACAAAGTGGGGCTGGACTAGACTAAACTCCTACATCGACGACTCACACGTCAGCGATCCACACTGTGACCTGAGGCTAACTGCCTTGCTTACCTTTCTTAATCCCAGCCCACATCCAGATGTCAGCTGATAGTACCGCCAATGAGTGTCTCTTCCAAGTTCAAGGCAATCTTTACACTCTACCCTTGGGGACCTACTCATTTTTAAGTGAAGACTGGAACATATCCAGGAGATAAAGAAAATCCTAATCCTAGATTAAGCCAAGAGTCTCCAAATTCATGGGCACACCCATGCCACCGAATGTGGTAGTGGTGGGGAAAGGGGAGAACTTTAGAGCTGTGTAGTCATTCTCAAGAGAGGGCTGAGGACCGCCTGGCTTTAAACACATGAGGGGTGCTTGCTAAACATGGAGTGTCCTGGCCCTACATGCCACTGAGGCAAAATCCTTGAGCATGGGACCCAGGGATCTTCATTTAAACGCTGCAGGTGGCCCGATGCTCTAAAGCCTTCCTGACCTGTAGCATTCTGGGCCTTTGGGCGCAGTGTTTCCCCAGAACTAGTACAAGAAGACATTGGAACTGCTCATTGCTACCATGCTTAGTCATTAAAAAAAAAAAAAAAAGCTCCGTGAAACTCGTTAGGTACAAAGTACTGTGCTAGGTGCTGTGGCACGGCCCTTCCCTCAGGGAGTCTGTGTCAGGAAGCAGACACTGAGACAGAGTCAGAAGTCTAAGAGATCTGTTGGGGGTAATGCCTATGAATGATAAAAGGGAAAGGGAGCCCGACCCAGCGGGCCTTTTGACGAGAGTGCAGGTCTAAGACCACCCTGACCAACCCAACAAGGGCTCCAGCTCACAGATTTCCTCCAGAGGAGTGTCAGGTTGAACAAAGGGGACGGGCCCCAGTAGCGCTGCCACGCATGCTCAGTCACTGGCCGGAGCTACCGGGAGAGGGTGCGTCTTTGCCCCAAGCGTTGCGCCAAACCCCAAAGTGGCTGCAGCTGGATGGAGGCTGTGGCCTGACTGCATTCCTTGTGACAGTTGCGTCTTGAAGAGGCTTCTAAGGGGGGCATCTCCGCAGCCGCCCCAGAGTCTGTTCTCTAAATGGAGAGTTGAAGGTCTTAGCCTAATCAATGGAGCACCAGAAAGATGGGATGTGGCAATAATGTGGAATGGGGCATATGTCGCCAGAGCTGAGCGGGCCTCAACTGAAATCCGGGATCTTTCACTTAGTGTGTAACGTCAGGTAGGTGACCTAACTCTCCATGACTGTCTCCATGTTGGTCAGAGTGGGACGGTATATATAATAAGGCATTTGGGGCTGGCTAATGGCAGTACAGACGACACCTTTCTTGTTCCCTAATGATACATACATATACACATCCACACACTCGTACACACACCACAATCTGCTTCTTCATTTGCATGCAAGTTTCATTTTCTAACAGAGAAGAGAAACCAGAAAACAGAAGAGGCAAGCATCGAGTAATGGCGCAATGCCTATTGTTGACCTGGTCCAGACAGGATTTGCATCTCCTGTTACCGGCACAGGGTAGGGGTTTTGTGCGCATGGCTAGTTTCCTGACGTGGTATTTACAGAAAATGGTAACATCTGTAGACCACACCGGGATTGATGAAATAAGACTGCTCAAGGTTAGTGCTGGGGCTCTAGTCAGCCGGTCCCCATCAGGCTGTTCCAGGGGCCAGGGGAATCAATATGCCACATAACCTGTGCTGCGGTGCCGGGTTGAGAAGCTCTACCAATTAGCTCATGGATCTCCTCAGGAGAATTTAGGAGCCTCTGGCCCCATGGAGAACTGCTAAAGGGCCAAGTTGACACAGAGGGAGACAAGACGTTCTCTCTTCTCATCAAACTTAGGAATGTTTGGGCACCCTGAGGACTAGAACGTTTGGTGGCATCCGCAGATGGAATGTTGGATGTAGCTGTTGTCATTTTCACGGTGTGCACTGACATCTGTGATGAAGAAAACGAACAGAATTCATCATATGAGAAGACCATATATTTGGTCTTCATCCATGGTTCCTGGCTCACGGCAGCCCAAATCCTTGGAATTTACTGAGCGATAAGAGCAGTGGGAGCATCTTTTGTCATAATGTTTGGTCTTTTGTCCTTAATTCATGAAATCGCTTCAGACAGTAAAGGTGAAATGGATGTCTTGTTGTTCATAAGAAGCCCCTTTCCACCACCCCCGATTTATGTTAATAAGGTAACTTTTGGAAAGCACCTAGGGATGGGGGTTGGTTACCAAGGCAACTAACCATGCCTAAGGGTTAGAACCTTTTCAGCCCCTTTCAGCACCTCGCCCCCGCCCCCTGCCACCGCCCCATTGAGGGGGCAAGAAGGGCTAAAAATTGAGTTCAATTAGCAATGGCAAAAAATTTAATTAACCATGCCAGTGTAACGAAGCCTCCATAAAGACCCAAAGGCCAGGGTGCAGAGAGCTTCAGGATGGGTGAGCACGAGGAGATTCGGGGAAGAGGTGAACTTGGAAGATCATGGAAGCTCTGTGCGCTCTGCCCATTCCTTGCCTATGCCTCTCTTCATCTGGCTGTTGATTTGTATCCTGTAAAATCCTTTGCAATAAATGGGTAATCTAATGAGTAAACGGGTTTCCCGAGCTCTTTGAGCTGCTCTGACAAATGAATCCAACCCAAGGGGGGGCACTGAGAACCTCTAATTTAGAGCTGGTCAGTCAGAAGTACAGGTAAAAACCTGGGCTTGCAACTGGTGTCTGAAATGGAGGATGATCCTGCAGGACTGAGCCATTTACCTGTGGGATCGGATGCTATCTCTGGGGCCGGATGGTGTCAGAATCGAGTTCCATTGTAGGACACCCAGCCTGTGTCTGAGAAGTGCGTGTTGGTGGTATGGGGAAAGCTCTCCCTTCGGCATTTGGCCATCAGAAACCATTTAATGAGGCACCCCTTGGGAGAGACACCCAGAAAAAAAATGAGGGTCACAGAGAGGGAGTCCTCGGAAAGAACTTTTAAGCCAAGAAAGTGAAAGTCTGGGTCACGGGAAAACAACTTCTCAGAGAAGGTGAGAACATGAAACAAGATAAGTCATGCTGGAGTCTGGTATACACGAAGTACTCTGTAAGTGGTAACTGGGATTATATGTAGCAAGTCTTCTATTAGTTAAGTGTCTCTGGCTGGAAGTAACAGCAAATAACTTGAACGCGCTTAAACCAACAAAACCGTGTGCTTGTGCGCGCATGCGTGAATGTGTGTATGTGGTACTTGTATAAGAAAACAAGAGTTACCTCACAGGACCTAGGGATGAGAGTTTACTTGGCTGTCAAGAGGGACTGGAACCAAGGACTGAAAAACCATTAAACTCAGACAACTTCAATAAGTAAAATGTCTCTACAGACCAACTTTCTCTGCCTCTCAGTCCACTTAATGTGCAAAAAGGGTTTCACCTCCTCTAGTCCATATGAAGAATTTCTTAATGTAAACTCCCCCTGAGTATCCGATTGGTCTAATTTTGCTCAGGTGTCAATATATCCTTCCAATAGACTTTGGCCTGGAGTGTGGGACCCCGTAGCATAAAGAGAGGCCCTTGGTGCTCCTCCTGGGATTGAGGTGAGGAGAGGCCCGGTGTATCTGTAGCTCCGGTCTGATGGAGGTCTCCGCGGAGAAAAGAGAATATGCTTATTTTAGGATAACTTGAGGAAGGTTTAATAAAGGGACTTTTTACAAAGGCATGACAGGGTGTAGGGAATAGGGTCACAGTAGTACTAGGATGTTTGCACCCCTACACCCAACCAGAAGAGGAGAAGGATTTCGGAACCCAAAGGCCAAAAGGTGTTGTGAAATTCTTGTGTGGGCTGAAATAGTCCAGGATGACCCTGCAAGAAGGGAAATAAATTCCTTCACTACATGCACCTCTTTTCCTTGGATCTTTTACAGGTCACCCCACTGACCAAACCAAAAGGTAAGGAAGATCCTTAACACCAGTCTTTGGAGGAGAAGAAAGGTGGAGAGTGTGTCTAGAGGGCAGAGGGATATATCTGGCAATGACACTTTTCACATTTTTCAGTGACAGTAAAGAAAATCACTTTACCTAATTTTTAATGGCTCACTTTAGAAAGCAAACCAGTGAGTTTATAGCACCACACTATCATCGGGGCCAGACAGCTATAATTTCCACTTCAGTCAAAACATGCTGTTTGGGCTCCTGGGTGGCTCAGGCAGTTAAGTGTCCATTTCTTGATTTCGCCATAGATCATGATCTTACGGTTCGTGAGTTCGAGTCCCACATTGGGCTCTGCACTGACTGCACAGCCTGCTTGAGATTCTCTCTCTCTCTCTCTCTCTCTGTCCACCCCTCCTCAAAATAAATAAATAAACAAAAAAAATAGGCTAGCCATTCTACTTACTCCAAACCCCTACCCCTGCCCCCCACCCCATCACCTCAACCCACTTACCCATCAAAGACCAAATTCAAATCCCACCTACATTCTAAGGCCTTCCATCTAACACTCTCTCCCTTCTCTAATTTCTTTAAACTTTGTATAGTTTGCCACTGACTCATTCCCTAATTTGCATTGTAATTTTTGTCCAAATTCATGTTCATCCATTTCTGTATCCCTATGGAGGCTTGCACAGATCACTGCCCATAGAAGACACTCAGGAATGTCAGGTAAGTTCCCGAAAGAGGTATGAAGAATTTGGCAAATCTCAGTTTTTCTAGGGCGGTGTCCTCTCTTTTAAGATTGCTTAATGGATCCTTTGCATTTGAAACTTGGAAATCCACAGTTCAACAAGTTAGAACATTTGTGGAAGGATTTATGTTTACCTCACAACATTGGCACAGCTCAGCTGTTGCCTTTGGGTTACTCTTGAAGAACTTTTATTTACATTTTAAATATTGCTGAGAAAGGGTTTGGTGTTAACTAACACAGAAATGAATCAGTTTCCTATTTCTTATAAAGAGATGAGAGGTGGAATTAAAACTATTAAGACTCATGTGAACTGCATCTTAAGATGGTTTTAACTTAAAAGGCAAGTCATACAAGATAAAACTGGAAGTTTTATATAAATACAATAAATATAATAATGTTATATAATTTAATAAACATAAAAATATTCTAATTTAGATTTAGAATTAGAATATTCTAATGATTCTAATTTAAGATTTATTCTAATCCTAATTATTTTAAAAAATAATTATAAATTATATAATTATATAAATATAATAATATAATAAATATAAAAGTATTCTATTTTACACCTTTATCTTGGTCCAATAATTCATTTAGGGCCTGAAAACTGTTCAGCTTTCCAAGTGGGACATTAGAATCAGACAATAGTTCACCCTTTCCGGTCTCATAGTCATGACTTCCCATCTTTATGCTTAGAGACCCTTCCCTGAATGTGTAGGTACTGCTTAAGGCCACACTGTTAAAATAGAAGCCCTTAGCCTTTCTTCTTCACCCTGCCATCCTTCTACCCTGTTACTTCTGCTTTGAATTCATTAGTGTTGATTCTCTATACTCTTCTCTGTTACGGCATGCAAACACCACACCACGTTTCTCCTGTCTGCTTACAATTGTTGAGTTTTCTTGACCCCAGGGCTCTTTCACCAAGTTGGGAGTACTTCATAAGAAACCACAAGTCAAGTAGGAGTTCAACGATGGGGGTAATAATAACTGGTAACTTTTGTGAGAAGGATTAAATGAGATGACGCGCTCTGTCCCGGCCCCTTCCAGTCACACGCAAGTGGAAGGTTGGGGGCACTCAAGATTCGGCTCCAGCCTTAACCCACCTGCCATGGCTGAGGAAGACATTGCTGCTGGAGGTGTAATGGGCATTAACACTGCTTTACGAGAGGTACTGAAGACCACCCTCATCCACGATGGCCAAGCACGTGGAATTGATGGCCTACCACATGGCACTTGCAAAGCTGCCAAAGCCTTAGACAAGCATCAAGCCCATCTTTGTGAATGTGCATCCAACTATGATGAGGCTATATGTCTGTCAAGTTGGCGGAGGCCCTTTGTGCTGAACGCCAAAGCAACCTAGTTAAGGTCAATGACATCAAAAAACTAGGGGAACAAGTGTGCCTCCGTCAAACTGACAAAGAGGGAAAACCCTGCAAAGTGGTTGGTTGCAGTCATGTGGTGGTTGATGACTATGGCAAAGAATCTCAGGCCAAGCAAGGATGTCATCAAGGAATACTGCAAATTCAAGAAATGAACAAATAAAAAACTTGGTTCTTGTGCCTCAAATAAACACATAAATAAATAAAAATGAAAATAAATCAATGATGCACACCAAGCAGCAGCCCCTGGGGATACATGGTAAATACAAAATAAACATTAGCTCTGTAGTTCTACAAATAATGAGAAGTATGACCTCCCTCCCCAAGATTATTCATCGATGGAGGCCAGATAGCAAACTGGTGTGGCAAGCAGTAGGCACTGGGATCACTTAACCCCTCCTCTCCATACTTCTGGGAAGGACTGGCTTGGTTGGTGAGTAAGCAAATTTGGAAAAGAACAACCTTGGACTCAGTGAGCTCATGTTGTTTCGCATCACCAGTGATAACATCTAAAAAACAACAATACTCACCTCCTACATATCCCCACAAAACACGTAGGTGTTTCTCACTGACAGATTTCATCTCTCTCTCAGGGTTCTACATTCTTAAACTTTTAAGGTCAAACTTCTGCTACAGTCCTAAACTCTGCATAGGCAGCCCTATGGAGAGGTAAACAGTGCTATAGTACATGGAGAGAGAGTTTAGCTGGGAAACTACCCTTCTGGCCTTGGTCACCAGCCTTCCCAGAAAAATACCAGATGACTTTGGAAAAATCTATCCTGAATCCCAAGCTTGTAAGACATTTTGTTACTTCTCTTTGAATTCTCCATTCCCCTTCAAGGGTATCACTGATCTTATCTTCCCTCTCCCCAAGCCCTAAAATCCTGCAGTGAATTATAATAATAACAATAAATACCACCAATTACACTGTGATAAACTCTTGGCATACACAGTCCCTTTCAGTCCTCATATTAACTCAGTGATGTAGGTACTAACATTGTTCCTATTTTACAGGTGAGCTACTGAGATTCAGGGAAATCAATTGTTTGTCAAATCTCTGGCATATAGTGGAGCCAGAAACTTAAACCCATCTTTGAGTTCAAAGGTAATACTTTTTTAAAAATGTTTATTTATTTTGATAGAGACAGAGGGAGCATGAGTGGGGTAAGGGCAGAGAGAGAGGGAGAGAAAGAATCCCAAGCAGAGCTTGACGCGGGACCTGATCTCATGATAAAGAGATGAAATTGAAAGTCAGACGCTTAACCAACTGAAAAACCCAGGCGCCCCCCCCCCAAAAGTAGTATTTTTAATCTCTGTGCCTGACACTTCCTGGGACCTTCCTCCACCCTAACATTCATTGTCACCTGGCCAGTTGGGATGATGTTTTTGGCTGTACTCATTTAAGTATATGCTTATGTCTTTTAGTCTATGTTCATATTTAATTCAGTTTAATGCTATGCTGGGCTCTGTGACAGACACAAAGAATTCTGCTTCGTTTTACTTAAAACTTAACCTACTTTACCCAAGTGAGGTGGGTGTCCATTTGGATGGTAAATCCTGGATTTATTTCCTTTTCCACACAAAATCAATGGACATGTTAGCAAACACTGGACAGGAGACATTAATCCCTCGATTCTGTTAACTACCAACTCCCTGAAAAGCCCACCAAAATAACCTGTTGGTCAAGCAAAACCAAGTTCATTGCTTATTGCAGTAAGGGAGAGTTCCATCTTGATAAAATTTTAGTGTGTCTCAGAAGAAGGACTTCAAGGATGAATATTGATAAGGTTTAGGCAGTCTGCTTTAAGGTGAGATTTAATAAGTTTGTGATATAATAGTCTAAGTTTGGTGAACTCAGCAAGCCTTGGGTTTTGAAGTAACTCTCGATGAGTAAACAACACTTTGATAAGCATTCTGGTTTTCACAGTTGAACAGTCTATTCTTCAGATAAATAAATTTTCAGGATGTTCTTGAAACAAATAGTTTGCAACTTTATCTGCTTGGACAAGAACGTCCCATAATAGGAAGTTATGCTAAGGTAGCCAGTCCTCTTTCATCTAGCTGCAAGTAGCTTTTACTCGGTTCTTTATGTCTCTTATCTGTAAATAGAGATGATTATAACACTTACCTCATAGAGTTATTATGAGGCTTAATGAATTAATGGAGGCAGAGGGCTTAGAAGGGTGCCTGGCACACAGAAGGTGCTATGTATGTATTTATTATCATCCTTACAACCTAGTACATTTTAATTCGTCTTGCCTTTGCCAGACTGAGGAAGAATTTCAATCTAAATGGATTTTTGAGGATTTTTCTCTAATAAAGTCAGGTTTATAGCAATGGTAGTCATGAAACAGCTCCACATTACTTTGATTTTTAAGTCATTCTGAATAAACTAAATTCCCAAAGTGTACTGATATCGCCCTAGGTTTTCTCTCTCTTGAATTCCAGATGTGTATCTCCTAGTTTCTCGAAGTCTAACTACTGATATTTTCCACTCTAACAAGACAAAATACAACTGACCCTTGAACCGTGCTGGTTTGAACTGTGTGGTCTACTTACACACAGACTTTTAAAAAATAAATGCTGTACGGTATCGTAAATCTATTTTCTCTTCCTAATGATTATCTTGTTTTTAGCTTACTTTCTTGTAAATGCAGTATATAATACATGTCACCCACAAAATATGTGTTCATTACATGTTTATTTTGGTAGGGATTCTGGTCAATAGCAGGCTATTAGTAGTTACATTTGGGGGAAGTCAAAATTATACATGGTTTTTCAACTGGGCAGGGGTGTCAGTGCCCCAAGCCCCCATGTTGTTCAAGAGTCAACTGTAATCTATGATTTCTTCTCCATCCTCCAACCTAGGCTACTGTCTCAGGTCTCATTCATTCAGCAAATAATACTTGAATAAATTTGTGTTCCAGGTGGTGTAACCAGTACATAGGATCGAGTAAAATAATGCATATCAAAGCCCTTTGAAAACTGTCAAGCTTTAGGTATTGTATATATATTTTTTAATTTTCTGTATATTATGATGTTTTGACATCTTAAAAACAAAAACAAAAACAAACACCTTTCTGACTGGGGATAGCCTGTCCCTTCTGAGGCTAGCCAATTCTTAAATATAGCGAAGTACTCAGCTAGGAGCATGCCTTTGGTATACAAACTAACCAATCCAGAGCCATATCTGCTTTATCGGGCCCTCCACCCTAGGAGACAATAGTCTTTTGTCTTCATCATCCCAGGGCCAGGTGTCAGGCAACTAGTGACCACCCATACAGTTTATAGCCTGCTGAAGTTATTCAAACATTTTAGCCAACCCTAGACTGTTTATTCTGCCCTGCCTTTCCTTCCCCATGGAAATTCCAAAACGGCTCTAGCCTCAGCTTTCCCTTTGCTCCTGTCTTCTGCCACCTGACCAAAACTTGGCCCTTCCCCTGTGACCCTGTGGGGCAAGAGGTGACCCTGCTATACTCTAGACCTATTATAATAAACTTTGTTTTCTTGTGCCTTTCCTGTGTTTCCTTTTGTGGCTGTACTTGAGTGACCATTGCATAAAAAATAAAAATAAATAAAATAAAACAAAGAAAAAACAGGACGCTGCTTTAGCACTCTTGATTGCAAGTGACAGAAACATCAAACGGCATGAACAAAAGGTAATGTATTAGCTTATGTACCTGAAAAATCTAGGAGTGGTCTGATTTTAGGCATCTTTGGATCTAGGAGATCGAGTAACGACATCAGGGACCCATATCTTTCACCATCTCTTAAGCTACTTCCACACGGCAAACAAAATGGCCACCAGCAGTGCAAGAACAATCTTAGCGGAGAGACCATCTTTCAGAGAGCTCCAAGAGAAAAGTTGGGTAGAATTCTGAATGGCCTAGCTTCGATGATGTCCCTACCCTTGTTGCGACCTGAGGCCGGTGCCGATCTTGATGTAATATTCTGGACAGCCCTGGATCATGTGCCCACTCCTGGAGGAAGAGATTGGGGTAATCAGTCAGAAATACTGAACAGTATTTCTATTTGATCATGTGGAAGAAGGTTGTTTTCCCAGTAGAAGGTTTGCTGGGCAGAGAACCACAACCACATATGACCACAGCAAAGTGTTGCAAACAAATATGAGGCTCTGTAATTAGGTGCCAAATATCTGATGCCTCTGTCATAGCCTTTATAGATCTCAACATAAATAAGTACAAGACAGGAAGGAAAAGGAAATACGAAGAGAAGTAGAAAAAACGGAATACAAACTAGAGGATAACACGGCATGGGTCGAGCAGAGGATTGTCAGGATGAAATAGACCTGAAAGTGTTTTTAGTCTGGGGGAGGTAGAGTTGAACACACTGGAGAGAAAGGAAAACTCAATGGAAAAAGGTCAAGGAAGAAAGAATAAACAACATGGGAAGAAGGTTTTAGTCTTGAGTGACATCTCATCTTTTAACAAAGAGGTTTTGATGGGTGTAGATGCACCACCCTTAAAAGCAAGTTTTAGGGTGCCTGGGTGGCTCAGTTGGTTAAGTGTCTGACTCTTGGTTTCAGCTCAGGTCACGATCTCATGGTTTTGTGGGTTTGAGCCCTGCATCAGGCTCTGGGCTCTCTCAGCCCCCTCCCCCACTCATGCTGTCTCTCTCAAAATAAATAAATAAACTTACAAAAAAATGACCAAGTTTTGAATCTTGAAAAAGGTTTATTTTCACCTTGGAACATCTCTTATATAGCAATTGTCTTGATATTGTTTCACGATTTATTTGCGATGTTTTTTCTTAGGGTTATATGAATTAATGGTGCTTTTTACAATCAATAGTCTCTTCGAGTTGCTGAAATTTGGCTGGTAATTATGCCAGTAATCTGAGCGCTTTCATGCTTGGCCACCTCCACGCTCAGTTGTCTGAGCAAATGAAATAGGGGCTGAGATAAGGTAGTTTGCTGATAGGGACAGGGCTGGAACTTGGATTAGGTCAGTACAGTCTTGGCTATGGATTGACTCTTAGCTCACCAGTTACTAGCAGGGTCCTTGGTCAAGTTGCTTAATCCCTCTAAGCTTCTCTAAGCTTCATCTATAAAAGAACAGTACCTAACCTCTGTGTTCGAGGTGAAGATTAAGTGAATGTATGGAGGAAAAACAAGGAAAAATAACTCAGCATGTCACCAGCCATAGAATGTGTGAATAAAGGTTAGTTGTTGCTACTGTTGTTCATATTATTTCTGGCTCAGTGAAGTGTGAAAGTTTGGAATAGCTGCCCTGGCAGTGCTGAGAACCCATCTGAGAGGTGAGGCGAGATCCGCAGTGCCACAGTCGGCCCATTGGAGGGAGTTCCTCCAGCAGAATTCGGCTGATCAGGCATGGGTGTGGTGACGGCAGAAAGTTCCTCCTGATGTTGGGCTGGGTGAGTGCTACAACATGCCAGTCATGCCCCTGCTGCTGGGCCTCTGCCTTCACTATTCTCTTGCCTGTTCCCCAGAGCCACATGGCTCACCATCCCACTTCACTCACACTCTTCCTCAAATGTCACTTCTACAAGAATGTCCCCCTGGCCACCCTACCTCACCCTGCTTGATATTTTCATTAGCCCATTATGGCACCATAAGGGAGAAAAAAAATCTGACTTCTATCCTTCTAGGTTCTGTAACAAAAGACAGATTAGCAAGAGAAAAACAAATAGAAGTTTATTAACATGTATATCTCACATATACAGAAGAAACTCAAGGAAGAGAAACTCAAAGAGATGGTTTCGATGGGCTTAAACACCATCCTGGACTAAACCAAAGGAAGAAAGGTGTGGGGAGGCAAGTTATGGGAAAGTGACCAGAAAAAGTAGGGTAAACAAGGGTAGGTTTTGTTACACCGATTACATAGGTGCTGGCTCCCAGGCTGAGAATCTCTTCTGATTTGGAATCCAATGATTTCATCCTTCTCTTCCTAGAGATGGAGACACCCTTACAAATGGAGATGTAGTTTATCAATGCAAATTTCCCTCACAAAAGGGTAACTTCTATTCTGTTTTCAGAGCTTCTGTATCTGCTGTTTTTTGAAGCCATCAGCTCAAAATAAGCATTATGCCAAAGAGACATTATTTTGGAGCATCTTCTGGTCATCTAAAGTCATATTTCGGAGTGGCATATTCTGGTATCCTACAGCATCTAACATAGCACATTTTTATTTATGTGTTTATTGCCTGCCTTCCTGGCAAGTAAGGAGGCAGTTACTTAGTTGAGCTCATTGTTCTATCTCTAATGTCTGGTACAGAATGGACACATACATAACTGTTGAAGCAACAAATGAATAAATGAATGAATGACGGGGGCGATTCAAATAATTATCAGAAGTCTAGTTTGCAATGGAAAGAAATGAAGCTAGAAGGCAGCTGACACACACACACTCATCCATTCAAAATTATTGGTTGAACACCTACACTGCTTACTCTGTTCTGGGTGCTGAAGACAGATCAGTGAAGAAAACAGACCAAATTTGCATTCTCCGGGGTTTCTATTCTACTGTGGGAGAGAGAAAATAAGCAAGATCAATAATTAATTATGGCCTGTGTTACAGAGGAAAAGTAGAGCAGGGCAAGTGGAATCCAGAGTGCAGGGGAAAGAGTGAGCATCTATAATTTTAAATGGAGTAGTCAGGGGAACCTTTACTGAAACAGCACTGTCTGGGCACAGACTAGAAGTTGATCATGGAGTACATCGTGAAGCTATCTGGATGAAACGTTTTTTAGAACAAAGGTACAGCTATGGCAAGGGGCCGAGGTAGTAGCCCAACAGGAACGTACAAGGAATAGCCAGGATGCTGGTGTGACTGCCGAAGAGAAAGACAGGGGAGAACGCCTAGAAAGAAGGAGGGTACAGACATTGCTCAGGACATTGTCAGCTAGCAAGGACTTGGGATGTGATTCCGAGCATCGGAAAACCATTTTAGGTAGTAGAATTTTAGGTAGCAGAACAAGATGTTCATGATCTTGTGTTAGACAAGCTAAGAGATAATTATTTCTATTTTATAACTAAGAGAACTGAAGTTCAGAGTGCAAGATTATTTCTTCAAAATCGCAGAGCAAGTGTCCATACTGGGATCAGAGCCCAAGATAACCTCTATCATGTTCTGAGTCACCATGTGCACTGTCTCCCCAAAGGACTTCTGCAGCATCCCACACCCCAAATGCCAGGAGAGCAACAGTGTATCTCTGCGTGGGAACTGAGGGTCAACAAGAGCTCTGTGCTGCCATCTTTCTTCGTGAGTTTGTCCTTCCAGCCGTAAGAGAGCCACTTCCCTTGCCCACCCCTGTACCCGCTGTGTAGTGTAAATGAATAAGAAGCATGGCACCAAAGCACTATCAACCCCAGCCCCAAACTCCAGAAGAAACTTTTGTCCTTAAAATGTCAACTCCTACCATTCACACACACTTTGTGAAGGAAACGGCTTCACTCCCAGCCCTGGACTTTTTGTGCCACATTTGGACCTTGTGTTCCCAAGTACGGGCGTTTCTGACCCAAGGGCGGTCCATCCACTGGCTTGGCTGTGATGTACTACTATAGCCCCATAAAATTCTGTAACCCATGGGAACTAGAAAATTCTGAAAGATCTGTTTGATAGTAGTGGGAACAGGAGCAAATGCATAAGCAGAGGACGCTGTGCGTAGAGGGGGGGGGGAGCAAACAGCTGAGCAGCTGAGCCCAGCAGATAGGCTGAGACAGTGCTGGTCTAGGCTGGTGTTGCCTCCATTCGCGAGCTGACTGTTCTCTGAGGTAATGCAATGCACTCCTCCAAAGGCGCCCTGCCTTTCTTGAAGTAACTTGAAAACCAATCAAACCAAAAACAAAACAAAAGAAAACAATCGAGCCAAGGTGAAACAAGTTCCCAGGTCACTCTTGATGTGTTCACAAGATACCGCCTTCTGCTCCCCATGGCACAGGTAAGACTCTGTCTCCACCTGCTAGCCCCGTGGCTGTCTACACTGTAGGTACTGGAGAGCCAGACCCCAGGATGGAGTGAAGGCCAGTTCCCCTGACTTAGATCAGATGCTTCCTCCCTTTTCTGACCTGGAACATGATGTCCTCACCATGAAAAACATTTCACCAGCCCTTCTTTTTCTACCAGGTAATTTCCTCTTATTTTTACTATGACTGCTAATCTAGTCTGGAACTAGGGATCCTAGAATAATCTCAGCAAGTAAAAGCTACCATCTGATATTCAACTGAGTCCAATAAACACTAAATGAACATCTATTACGTGCTGGACACTGGGAACAGCTATACATAAGGCAGATAAGAGCTCAGGGACCATTAGGCTACCAAAAATGCACATCAAACTTATAGTCTTTCTTTGAGTCTGGTGGCACAATTCTGTTGGATATAGAGTTTTGCTTTGAGGAACACAGAAAGGTAATCGTTTCTTTCTCGTGAGCTTCAGAACTCGAAGTTGGTCATTTGCAGACCCAGAAATCTCTTGGAACATATTGCAGGAAAAGCTGATTAAAACTAAAGCATGTCTCCTTGTCCCATGGACTGAATACTTCCATTAAGGTTTGAATGTCCTCCTTGTTCCTTTAAAAGATGGCATCAGGCCAAGTCATTAACTTTCTGATAGCCTGTCCTTTCCCCCAGCTATCTTGCTCCAGATCGGTACTTAGTGACTCAAGTTGCATGGATACTTTGATGGAAGCTGGGAATGAACAAACATGTAGAGTATTAAATCTGAAAGTACATTGCCTAAACTGTTTCTTATCCAAGATAAATGGAAAAGGAAAATGGAGTAGAATGATGATTTCATGCCTGTGCAATCTTCTGTGTTTCTTCTAGTTTTATTTTTTAAATTAACATACTGTAAAAAAGTACCTTTTCTAGATGTATAATTCCATAAATTTTAACACGCCTGTAAATTCAAGCAGCCACCACCAGGATCAAGACACAGAACAGTTCTATCACCCCCAAAACTCCCTCGTGTTATCTCTTTGCATTCAATGTCTCCGCCATGCCCTAATCCCTAAAAGATCAGTAATCATTTATCTGTTGTCCATCCCAGTGATTTCGTCCTTCAGAGAATTTCACGTCAGTGGGACTATTTAGTATGTAACCTTTTGCGACTGGCTCCTTTCACTCAGCTTAGTGCCTTTGAGATTCTTCCAAGCTGTTGCATGATTCGAGAGTAGGTTGCATTATATTGTTGAGTAGGGTTGCGTTATTTAGATATACTACAATTATCTAGTTATAAGTTGAAGGACATTTGGGTTGTCTCCAATTTTGGGTGATTATGACTAGATTCACTGTAAAACAATTATGTACAAAGGGATTTGCTTTTGGGTTTTTTTGGAAACATATTTATTTCTATGGTAAATACTTAGGAGTAGGTTTGCTGGATATGGTGGGTGTAAATATGTTTAGGAACTTCCAAACTTTTTTCCAGATTGCTTGCATCGTTTTGCATTCCCACCAGCAAAGTCTGAGAGTTTCAATTGTTCTGTATCCATGCCAGCACTTAGTATTTATTTTAGCCATTCTAATAGATGTGTTACTGTGGTTTTAATATGCATTTCTTTAATTGTTAATGATATTAAACATCTTTTCATGGGCTTATCTGCCACCCATACATCCTCTCTAGTAAAGTATCTATTCAGGTCTTTTGTCCATTTTAAAGTCGGATTGTTTTCTTATTGTTGATATTTGAGGGTTCTTTATGTATTTTGGATAAAAGTTCTTTGTTGGAAATATGATTTGCAAATATTTTCTACCGAATTGTAGCTTGTCTTTTTGTGCTTTTAATATCTTTTGCAGAGCAAAAGTTTTTAATTTTCATAAAGTCCAATGTATTGATTTCTTCCTCTATAGATCATATTTTGGGTGTCGTGTCTGTGTGTTTGTGTGTGTGTGTGTGTGTGTACTCTTTAGACTGTTAAAATGGTGTATCTTATTGACTGATATTCAACATTGAACCAGTCTTGCCTTTGCAGGATAAATTCCACTTAGCATGGTATATTACTGTTTTTATATTTGTTGAATTTGATTTTGTTGAGGATTTTTATATCTATTTTCATGAGGAGTATTGGTCTCCAGTATTCTTTTCTTGAACTCTCTTTTTCTTCTTTGTTTTTTTTTTTTAATTTTTTAAGTTTATTCATTTTTGAGAGAGAGAGACAGCAACAGAGACAGAGACAGAGTGTGAGCAGGGATGGGACAGAGAAAGAGGGAAACACAGAATCTGAAACAGGCTTCAGGCTCTGAGCTGTCAGCACAGAGCCGAATGTGGGGCTCAAACCCACGAACTGTGAGATCATGACCTTAGCCAAAATTGGATGCTTAACTGACTGAGTCACCCAGGTACCCCTTTTTCAATGAGAGTAATGCTGATCTCATAAAATCAATCAGGCAATATTATTTCCTTTTCTGTTTTCTGGAAGAAATTTTGTGTGATTGGTGTTATTTCTTTAAATGTTTCATAGAATTCACCAGTGAAACTTTCTGCACCTGGCAATTTCCTTTTTGGAAGGATTTTAGTTAGGAATTAAATTCTTTAATAGTTATAGTAGTATTCAGGTTACCTAGTTTTTCTTGCTTGAGTATTAAGGTTTTTTGTTGTTGATCCATGAATTAATCCATTTTTATAAGTTGATAAATTTATATTTGTAGTATTCCCTTATTATCCTTTTAATGTCTTCAGTCTGGTGTTATACCTTTTCATACTTGATAATGTTAAAGTGTGTCTTTTTTTTAGTCTTGCTAGAGGGGTGTGTGTGTGTGTGTGTGTGTGTGTGTGTGTAAAATATATATAGTCTTTTTAAAGAAACAACTTTGGTTTTCATTGACTTTTCTATTTTTCTCTGTGTTTGATTTTATTGATATGTCATTGCATCTTTATTTTCTTCCTTCTGACTGCTTTGGGTTTATTTTGCTTTTCTTTTCTCTAGTTTCATGAATTGGGCATTTACATGATTCATTTGAAACATTTCTTTTTTTCTAATATAAATATTTACTGCTATAAATTTCCCTGTAAGCACTGTTTTTACTGTACCTCATAAATTTCAATACACGTACTGAACTTTCCAAAATGTACTTAGAATTGATAGTTTACTACTCGATGTGGAGTATAAAACATTTTCCATCACATAGATTTCTTTTTCATTCCTGCTTTGTGTTGCTGTCTCATACATTACCCTTATAAACATCAAAACTCCATCAGACAGTATTATAATTTTTGCTTTCCACCACCAAATGTAGTTTAAAATATTCAGTAAAAGAAGATATTTACCATCTCTGTTGCTCTTCTTTCATTCCTGATGTTTTAAGTTTTCCTTCAAGTATTCATTCCACTCTGTCTGAAGAACTTTCTGTAGCAGTTACTTTAGAGTGCGCCTGCCATCAGGGAATTCTCTTCGTTTCTCTTCATCTGAAAATGTCCTTCCCACCCCCCCCCTTGATAATTACTAAAGGATATTTTCAGTAGTTATGGAATGTTCTGGTTTGACAGTTCTTTTCTTTCAGCACTTTAAACATGTTCCACATTTTTCCCCACGAAGAATCATTGAAATTATTATTTCACTGTAAGTCATGTATATCATTTTTCTAGGATTTCCTTCGATAGTTTTTTTCTTTGTGCTTAGCTTTTAGCAGTTTGATCATCGTGTGTCTGGGAGTGGATTTCTTGAGGGTTATCTTTTGGGTGTTATGCTGAGACTCTTGAGTCCGTAAGCTTATTTTTCTTGCTAAACTTGGGAAGTTTTCAGCTATTATTTCTTCTAGTATTTTTCTGCACAACACCCTTTTCCATCTCTTTCTGAGACTCTGATGATTCAGATGTTAGGTTCTCTGGTATTGTTCTATAGGCCCCTGAATCTCTTCACTTCTTCAGTGAAAAAAAAAATCATTTTTTCAATCTTTTTGTTGTTGTTGTTCAAACTAGATACTTGGATCTATCTTCAAGTTCACTTTTTTTTCTTTGTTAACTTCTTTTGCTATTTGGTCTATCCAGTAAGTTTTCATTTGTAAGCAGTTATATTTTTTCAGTTCTAGCATTTTCAAATGGTTCTTCTTTACATATTCTATTTCTTGGCAGAGGAGTTCTATCATTCCACTTATATAAGAGTTTGCTTCCTTACTTGGTAGAGCATTTTCATAAGAGCTCCACTAGTGAGTCTTTGATAATTCCAACATCTATGTCGCCTTGGAGTTGGCATCTCTTGATTGTCTCTTCCTGAATGAGTCATGATCCTCTTGGTACTTTCTATGCTTCATACTTTTGGATTGTATTCTAAACATTGTGAATACTACATTATGAGGTTCTGGATAAATCTTACAAAGAATGTTGATATTTTTGTTTTAGCAGACAACTGACACGGTTGGGTTTAAGTGGCAAATTCCAACCCGTCGTATGTGTTTTATGATTCCAGTGTCAGTCCAGTTTATAAAGCCTTTGCAGTACTAGTGTATGTGCTACCCAGTATCCAGTCCAGGGTCTGGGCAGTGGTCAAGCCTGTTGCTCAGTTCTCCATGTTCATGCAGTTTAGGGTCAGATCCGTACATGTGCAACCCAGGAGTAAGCTCAAGAGTTCATAAACAACTTGAAGGAGTTGCAATCCCAAACTCTCTTCTCCTTGTGATCTCCTTGGTACCTTCGGGTATTCTGGGGCTCCCCGTTTGGTCTTGTGGCCAGAAAGCTGGGGTTTTGGTAACTCTACTTTGTTGTTCACTTCCTGCAACTGACCCACATCTGAGGCCAACTGATGAGCGAACACAGAGACAGACAAAACCACAGTAGTTTGCCTCACCCCCTCGGGATCACAGCTCCTCCAACTGGAGAGGAATGTGCTTCTTTCTCAGAGTTTTGGTTCCCATATGCTCCTGTTTCAGCCGCTACTGCAGGACTTCTAGCAGGACAAGTGAATCAAAAAAAAAGAAAAGAAAAATGGAGAAAAGAAAACAAATGAAAATAATGGTTTCCTCCAGTACCTCTGAGTACTAGGAATTCCCCTTTGGACTCTTTGAGCCAGAATTAGGGGATGTCTCCTGGAGCTTTGTCTGTGCCTGGGTGCCCACTCTGGATTTTCAGCAGCCCTGAGTTCATTTCAGGGGATATCAGAGGGGTAAAAGTGATAAACTCACCAATTTTCTTGTCTTTTCCAATCTGCCTACTAGTATTTACTTTCACAGTCCTCAGATGACCCATGTATTCTATCCAGGCTTTATAGCTGCAGTCAGTGGGAGGGGCAGGGTGGAATGAATGTGTTTACTCCATTTACTCTTCAATATTTTTAAAAACTCCTTCAAGAGGCAAGATAATGATAGACGAAGATCCTTATTCTAAATTTCCTGCCTAACTGAATGTTTAGACCTATTAATGCTAGGAAGAGGAAAAATGTAAGTGTGGGTGGATGAGGTGGGACTATCATGTAGTCATGTGAAACATTCTAAAGCCAAAAAAAGAAAAGAAAGTCTTTTAAGCTTCACTTTTTACAGGCTTATATTTTACCCAGTACCATCTGTGGGAAAGGAAATAAGAAGTGAAAGGCAAGAATTAAAATAAGTTTTGGAATCAGTAAAGGACTAAAGAAAGTTTTACTGGGCAAGTTAGTATGGATTCAGGAAAAGAAGGAAATACACTATACTCACTGAGGTTTTTTTGTACCATCTCCAAGCCAGGGCTTGCCAGGAATTTCCCTTTTTCCACTTACCCTGCTCAGAAGCCCACCACAAAGGGCACGACTTGGGTTTGCCTAAGCCTACGCTTGAGACAGAAATAAAACCCTTTACCTCCTAACAGCGGACTGAGCTGTGAGACTCTGAAAGCTTTTCTTACTGCTTATCTTCTTCTTTTCTTTTCTTTTTTGTTCTTTTATGCACTCGTGGATCCATAATATCATTACCTTTTCCCACAGAAAAAGCTAGTTTGGGCTCTCATATCCATGTCCGTGGAGTCAGGTCACAATAAAGATCAATCTCTGCACAATGTGCCACGGTATCAGCTGGTTTCAGTCTGAATATAGTAATTCGTGTCTGTGTGTGTGTGTGTGTGTGTGTACTTTGAGAACTTTTCAGAGTCAGAGTTTAACCAAGGATATAAGATTGAGAGGCTCCTGACAAGGGAAGCATGGGTTTTCCTCCAAACCCTTTCCTGCAAGTGGCTTCATAATAGACTCCCATCCTGAAACTGGTTTGGTTAGAAACACCATTTTCTTCCACCCTTCAAGAGCTGAGGTTGAGAAAAGGATTGCTGGACATGATTTATAAGACAAAACACAGATGATTCACCTCAAATGAGAAGCTAAATTGACTTTGAAAACCTGCTCTGTTTGTCCGGAGATGACTCTCATGGAAAACACCTTGGAATCTGTGCTAACATGAGGGTTGTTATTATCCACAGCACCGCTGTTCCTCTCAGGAGCCTGGCAGGAAACAGAATTTGGAGCTTGGGGAAGTGAACTGCTATCAGCCTAAGAGAACAAGCTAACCCAGAGCAAACAGATTGCAGGCTTTTCTAGAGCTGGGGATCACATATTCTTCACTTTTACTAACACGGAGCATAGATCCTTCCACACGGTGGTGGGTAATCCATATAATTATTTCATTAAGCAGTGTCTTGATCAGATCTGAGAGAGTGGATTCATTCATCAACATTTAATGAGTTCCTGCCTTGGACGTGGCTTTGTTCTAGATGTCTACACTGGGGATAAAGAAAGAACAAAAGACATTACCTGCTTGAAAGAGATTGTTTTAGTGGGAGAGGCAGAAGGTAACAACTATCTTAGTCAGCTGGGACTGCCATAACAAAATACCGTAGACAAGGTGGCTGCAACAATACACATTTTTTTCTCACAGTTTCGGAGACTGGAAAGTCCAAGCTCAAGGTGCTGGCTGATTGGGTTTCTAGCAAGGGCTCTCCTTCTGGCTTGCACGTGGCCACTTTTTCACTGTGCCCTTATATGGCAGAGAAAGAGCTGACTTTCTGGGGTATCTTCTTATAAGGACATTAGTCGTATTGGATCAGGGCTTCTCCCTACGACCTTGTTTAAACCTTCCTGGCATATAGCTTCCTTGACATATAGCACCCTGGGGGGTAGGTCTTCAACATACACATTTTAGGGGAGATGCAATTCAATCCATAGCACCAACCAAACAAATCAAAACCATTCTATTATATAATGGCAGTTAATAGTGAGTGGTATAAAGAGAGTGGTAAGTGGAAGAGACTAGTGAGTTTGAGGCCGAATGGTGATAGTAGGCTTCTCTGAAGAGGGGAATTTAAGCAAAGGCTTTGGTGAAGTACACTGTTCAAAGTAGAGATGGTCCAGAATGAGAGACAGTGAGAAAGGCTCTGGGCCAGAAGAATGCTTGGTTAGAGCAGAACAGATGTTTAAGGACAAGAAAAACACAAAGGATCCAGAAAGAGTTGGTCAGGGATGAAGAGCAGACACTTTGTGTGGAACAGCCTATAGGTTTCTAGCTAAGTCCCAGATAGGAACCACCTTTACCCATCTTTACACATTACCCTAATGTGCCTGGAGGAGATATAGGGGGAGAACGTTTAAATGTATTTATAATTCAAGAATTTTCTACTAAGGGCTCAAGTCTCAAGAGATTTGGCCAATACCCAGAGCCCTGAAATAATTCATTCAACAATTTGCAATAATTAGGAAGCCCTTACTATGTCCCAGTCACTGTGCAATTACTCATGATCATGAGTTGGCATAGAAACTGGAAAAATGTCCTTGCATTTATTTTTCCTGGGAGGTAATGATTACCGTGGTAAGTGGTGTTAAGTCAACTAGTCCTGTGGCAGGCTCAGAGTACCCTAGGACAGAATGGGCTGTTCCTTTTTTCTCCATTGCTGGGTCTCTCTCTCTCTTAGGAGTTCTCCAGGCTTTAATTGTTGGCTCTGTCTTTATTTTATGCTTTCTTTTTGGCTATTTCATCCCGTCTTATAAATACAATCTCTGCCTATTAATCTGAAATTTACATTGGCATCCACACATTCATCATGGACTCTAAAATTCACATATATTTAACTGCCTATTTGACCTCTTCATTAGGATGTGTGTGTGTGTGGTTTTTTTTTAATGTTTGTTTATTTTTTGGGGGAGCGGGCCAGAGAGATAGAGCGAGACAGAGGATCTGAAGTGGGCTCTATGCTGACAGCAGGGAGCCCAGTGCACAGCTCAAACCCGTGAACAGGGAAGGCGGCTGCTTAACTGACTGAGCCACCCAGCCGCCCCTCCATTAGGATATTTAATCGACACTTCAAAACTGATGTGCCCAACACAGACCCGCTAATCTTCCTCCCCAGGCCTTCTGTATCCACAGTCTTCCTCACCTGAGCAGAGGACAGCATCACCCTTGTTGGAGCCCTAAGCCTCAACAATGTGCTTGACCCCTCTCTTTTCTGGACTCTCACAGCCAATCCGTCAACAAGCCCCGTGGGCTCAAATTTTCAAAATATACCCATATTCTGAGAGTTATTTGCAATACACTGCTACCAGCCTGGTCCGAGCCACAACCATTTTTCACCTGGATCATTGCTGCAGCCTCCTGAATAACCTCCCGGCTACTATCCTTCTCCCCAGCAGTCTCTTCTCAAAATGGCAGCCAGATCCTTTGAAAATGTAACTTAGCTTACCCCACGCCCTGCTCAAATTCCTGCAACGGTGCCGCATTTCACTGAAAGTAAAAACCAGTATCCACCGAGGCTTCTGATGACCTTTCCTTTCATTAATTCCCTGACCTCCTTTCCCCTTTGCTCACCTCGCCCTAATCACACTGGCTTCTTAGCTCTCGGAGAGGAGGGAAAATAATTTTCCTTCTTCTCTTCCAGGTCCTTGGCTGAGACTCCCTGTAATAAGAGAAGACAGGAGAAAAACAAACAGATGTTTAATAGCATGTATACTTCCTGTGTACAGGAGTGAGCTCCAGGAGAACTAAGTAACTCCTTAAAATGGCCCAAGCTGCCACCTAATACACCATCTCTAGCTAAAGACAGAAGGAGATGTTGGGCGGGGGGAACCAGGTTTTCAGGCAACAGCTCAGTAAACAAGCATATGGTTGTTATGCAGATTTAAGTCCACACCTTCTCCATTGATAAGAGTTTCTAGAGCTTTAGTCATCCTCCTTTTCCTGGTACTGAGAAGGAGACACCCTTACAAATGGGGATTTCCCTCAGGCTTGTAACTATCTCTCACAAAAGGGTGACTTCTACTCAGTGTTCAGGGCAATCTATTTATTGCTGTCAGCCTCCTCTCACCAGGGTCAGTTCCACAGGGAGAGGGCTTTTGCCAGTATTTCCTGTCATCTCAGGTGGCTAGACTAGTGTCTGCTATGTCATAGGTGATCAATAAATCTTTGCTTTGTGAATTAATTGTACGTAGACACGTCCCCCTGCTCACAAGACTGCGGTCTGTGTCTAATGCCGTTCCTTGCGCTGCAGGCTTTCAGTAAATGATTTTGAAGGGCTGTTTAGCCTGAATTGGGCAGCATTTCATGAAATTTTCTAATATTGTTTCTAGTTCATGGAAACTTGCAAGCAGGTCACCATTATATAAAACACGTGTCATTTTTTCCTTCTCACTGAAATACAATATACAGATAGAAAAGTACATCTGTCGTAAGTGCACAGCTTATTGTAATTTCACAAAATGAAGTCTCCCACGGGACCAATACCCTAAGGAGGATAAAACAATACCAGCCCTGAGATGCTCCCTCATGCTTCCCTTCCTGAATTCTAACACTCTAGGTTGGTCTGAGCACATTTTATTTTAAAGATGCCATACTGGGGGGCGCCTGGGTCGCTCAATCTGTTGAGCGTCCGACTTCAGCTCAGGTCACATTCTCATGGTTCACGGGTTCAAGCCCCATGTCGGGCTCAGGCTTACTGCTGTCAGTGCAGACCCCTTTTCGTATCCTCATCCTCTCTCTCTCTCTCTCTCTGTCCCTCTCCTTCTTGCTCGCATGTGCTCTCTCTCTCTCTCCTCCTCTCTCTCAGAGATAAATAAAACATTAAAAAAAAATTCTGCATTGGGATTTAAATGCTTTCAATAATGCTTCTATGAAACTAATCTTATAGAATTAACCTGATTTTTCCCCTCACTAAGAAAATACAAAAATGGAACTTGTCTTAGAAAGTATACCCATAAGGAATTTATCAGAGGCTCACATTTCAAGATACACTTTCTGGGAAAAATCAATTAAACATAGGTATTAGATGCATCTTCCTTTACCTCATGTACATTTAGGAAGGACTGTGAAATGTTATTCATCAGAAATATATGTCGAGTGCTAAGATATTTCTTTATTGCCTTACTGGCTTGTGATACTGATGCTGTTATAATGGTAAAGATTTTCTCGCAGAAAGTAAGAGGCTTGCTGAAGAATCTCTCCATTTAAACTTCAGAGTAAAGAACTTGCACATGTGTGGGTGAGCTGTTATTCTTTGTCCGTCACAACCCAGCTGTATTCTCAGCACCTCTATTCCCTGCAGAAGCCCATGACTCAGACTTCCCGCTACTTCCCGCCTTTCCCTCAAACCATTCCTCTGGCCTCCCTGGGAATTCCCCAGGACCAATTAATGAGACAACAGGGGACGCTGTCTGGCCTAAGGGTACATCTGTATGAAGTAGGCTCCACAAGTCAGAGGGAGATCTCCCAATGGACAGAACTTCGGGCATCATATCTGGTTGGCCACTTGACGTGAAAGAAGAGATAATTGAGGTTTCCTGAAATACACTGATTCATGCGCCATGGCTGATGCGTTGGTCTAAATCCCTAAAACTACCAGGGACTTGGCAGTTTTTAAATGTGACTGGAAGATTGTTGCTAAGATCACCTAAAGAGAAATTATATCATGGACTTCTGAGAAGGCCGGCAGTCTTTGAAGCTATTTGAGCCCCATGTAAATGTTCCCCAGAGGACATCCAACTGTGGAGAAGGATAAAATAAGGAGGTGGTTAATATGACTCATATGTGGTTGTCGGTGAGCCTCCTCTCTGGCCATCTCTATGCTTGCACAAATGGCCCATGTACGAAGTGGCCTTGGAAACAGAGAGAGGCAATAAATGGGAATAAAAACGCGGACTTCCTCTTACCACAGGTGATCTGACTTCTGCTGCTGCTGAGTGCCCAACTTCCTAAGACAGCAGCCAACACTGAGCCCTTATTGGGCACCATTTCCTGGGGGACACCAGCCATCCAGGTTGATTGCTTTAGACTGTTCCATTATAGAAGCGGCAACAATTTGTCTTCATGGGAAGACATAGCTGCATATTCTGGAGACTGATTTCCCTTTACTGTCCATGATACTTCACCAGTGCCACCAGATATGGTTGATAAACTGCCTTCTCACATCCATGGTATTGTAGGGACTGGGGGCAGGCTGCCCCAAGATGCACAACTTTGCCATGAAGACTACTTTGAGTTAAAAAGCCATTAAAACCCAGCAGATTCAAGAAGATCACTTTATGTCCCCCACAACTACCTAAAAAAGAATTTAGATAGAGGACCTGCTCCAGGAAAAGAGATATCACCATGAAAAACTACATCATACTACAAACTAATTATGGGAATCAGGGAAGAACCTAGCCAGACTGGCCCAGCAAGCATTTGTTTACCAAATATTTACTTTTTTTCATCTTCCTGTGAATTGCATTCCTTCTCTTTGAAATCCCAGATCCTTGCTCCCTTTTCCTTAGTTCAAAATGACATATATATCTTATTTTGCCTGTCTTTGAAATTTCCATGTCTGTATGAATTCCCTGTACATATGAAATTGAATTGGATTTTCTCCTGTTAATCTGTCTCATGTCAATTTGATCCTCAGTCCCTCTAGAAGGACCTTAAAGGAGACAGGACATTCTTGCTTTCTCACAGTATCACACACATCATTTCCTCTGGCTGAAGAACTCATTGCAGTGAAAGGGCCGTGGCGTTGGGTTCACACGATGGAATTCATTGTTCTTACACCACTTGGAAGCAGCTGGCTTGATGGAATAATGAAATAGCCACTGAAGTCTCAGTTGTGGCTCTAGCTGGGAGACAAGATCTTGTGAGGTTGGGGTATTTTCCGTAAGTGATCAAGTCAGTGTTAATAGAGAGTGTAGATTGTTCTGGAAACCCAGGAGTGAAGGTGGAAGTGGCTTCCCTCAGTTATACTTAACAACCCGCTTCAAGAATACTTTCTTCCTGTCCCCGATACATTGTATCTAGTTAGTCTGAGGTCTACCCTCCTGCCAAACAGAGGGCATTATTTCCACCAGACAACACGGAGAATGCCCCCTGGACATTTCAGCCCGTTCATGCCACCGACCAAGGACAGTGCATTTGGTGTGCATATGGGGCAGTGGGATCGATTCTGCTTATCAAGGAGAAATTGGATTGTTGTTGCAGAATAGGGACATTGTGTAGAGCCCATGGATTGATGGCACTCTCATGGCACTCTAGTCGCAGTGGGCACTGGAAAGCAGCAGCAACTCAATAAAGACAGAACCACTAAGCACCTGAGTCCTGTGGGAGGTGAGCAGGTCTGGCTCACCCCATCAGGTAAGAGCATCTTCCCTGCTGCCGTGCTGGTTGAGAGCAAGGGGATCTTGGGATGAGTGGTGGGAGAAGGAAGTTGAGACGATCAGTTTAGACCTGTCTTTTTGGAATTATTTCTCTTTCTCTCTTTTCTTATTGCTTCACATCCCGGCGGTGACTGCTGTGGACAGTTTAGGTTCCAGGAAGGAGAATGACTGAACTCTGACACCCCTCAGTGACTCAGTAGTGGATGAGATTTTGTTATTTTTCTTGTGTTGGGAAGCTGAGTTTCTTCAGCTACGTAAAGGACTAGGATGGAAACTAAGTGACAACAGGGTGGCCTGGCTGGTTATTCTCGGCTCTCTTCTCTGCCTTTTCCTGCCGCACTCTGTGGCCTGGGAGGCCGACCGCTGCTAAACTTGTCGTTTCACTTGCTTTTCCTTGTCCTCTGGCAACGAGGCACTGGTGAGAGGCCAGCGTGCAGGAGGAGGGCAGCAAGGTCAGGGATTTTTACTCCTTCCTCCTCACTCTTCCTGCTCTCTCCACAGTTCGGCACAGGCCCTGAATCCCAGCCCCAGGCCGGTCTGCCTCAGCTCCACCTCTTACCAGGCTGGGAACAGCATTCCCTACCTGTCCCTGCAGGTCTCCAGAGGTGAGGGCTAATCCCTGGGTGTCTCCCGAGATCTTGTTGCTTCCATTAACCCTGATCATGCCTCTGTAAATAATCCCTGCACGAAATGCTTTTCAGTTAAACCCTTTTGAGGGTTCCATCTGTTCCCTGCTAAGACTTCGATGGATATAGCATGGGAAATCGCTGAGAAAGGAGAGGGCGATGCAGTCAGCTGTTGTGGGGTGAGGGAGAACTTTGGGGATATAAGGCTGGCGTATTGCAGTGGGACAGAGCACTGTGCATTTTCACAGGCTGAAATTGGCTGAGCTACGAAAACCAAAACCAATAACCTCTACTGGTCAGAGTTCATAGTTAATTTATTTGCTTATCTTTAAAAAGGTGTTGTAAGGGAGAAAAGCTTTGTGAAGCCAATTGGCTTGGGCCCAAGACTGAGGGCTTTCCTGGGATGTGGGACTTCAATGTTAAAATCGGGACAGTCCTGAACAAACTGGGCCAGCTAGTTACCTTAGTCTGTGACTACACTCAGGACCTCCAAGTCCTGCTCAGATGCTCCTGCTGGAGGGACATTCCAGGCACGAGAACCCTGTTCTAGCACCATCCCCTATCAATGGAAGATAACAGCTGTCTCTCACAGCATTCTTTTTCAGTAGCCAGTGCTCATCATTAATCGTGTTCCTAAAATTGTTAAATACAGACAAATCCTAACACAGAAAGTTTCCTCTCTTTTCAGGTCTCCTTGTCTGTGGACCCTGCCCTGGGTTTTCTAAGTAAGGGCAACCTCTGCTCCAGCTGAGTAAACCAGCAGAACAGGATGACAGAAGAGTAGAGAGCCATCCAGTGTAATATGGATTCAAATCCAGGCTCTCTCGTCTCCTGATCTATAAAATGGCAGTGACCCTGGTGTTACCCCCAAGAGTTGGTGTACTAAAAGGAGAGTCATGAACTTGGCACACGGTGAATGCTTAGTGTTAGCTTTGATTATTTCCAATGTTATTATTAGAAATCAATCCAAATGTAGCCAATCGAAGCACAAAGGGGGAAATTTCCTGTTCCAGGAGCAATCTCCTTACACCTCCTAGTTCCCTTCCTGCGGAGAGCTCTTTCCTTGTAGTCTGGTCCTCAGACTCTGCAGATGTTCCTTCTCAGCAGAGGGGATGGAGGAAAAGAAATCCTTGGGCTCCCTCTAGAGGCCAGCAGTGCTCCGACTTTGAAACTTTCAATGACCTCCCTGGCCCCAGAGGATGTTTTCTGGTATTTTCTGTGTGTTCCAACTGCCTCCTTCTGTGCTGAGTGTTTTCTGTTTGTCCCTCTGGATCTGCTCTCCAGTCCTTTCCACTCTGTTCTGGGCCCCAAGATGCTGACCTCTATAGACTGCACCTGTGGGCTACCTTGCCCCCTGACTCCAGTTTATTTTAACCAATGGAAATCAACAGCACTGAGGAAGAAGAGAGACTGGGGTATTATTTCCCCAGATCCCTCCTAGCTAAGTTTGCTTAGAGTCAACAATACCCTTCCACCAAAGACCACAGCTCCTACCAAGCAGACTCTAAGATCTCTGGGTCTTAGTGATGGCTTCACTACCTCTTCAGACCTAGGGATGGAAAGGGCTCCCTGCTGTTGCTAGCCCTAGGACACAGCACCACATGAGCTATTACCCTCAATCCTGCCTACACCATTGTAAATCGTCCCTTTAGTAAGCTCTCCTCCGTTGAGTGTGTCATCTGCTTCCTGCCAGATTCCGTGCACACTGTGTCCAAGTTCCTTGGCTCAGCAGTCTCTTCTCTGCCTCGCTTCCCCGGTACGCCGCGTTCCAACAACCAACTACTTATAGTTTCTGTGCTATAATCATGTTGCTTACTGTCCCAGGATTCTCACGTTAATTTGTCCATCTGCAATGCCCCTACATACTTCGTGTCCACCCCCCCCCCCCCCCCCCCCCCCCCCCCGCTTACAATTCGCTTTTCCGTCCTGGCCCCTACCTGATCCCAGTCCCTCTTCCTCTTTAAAGGCCATGATTAAATGGCCTTGTCTTGTATTTAGTCCTTCCTTATCCCCTGTGGTGCATAGTTTTTCCCTCAATCTCACTGGCATCCTGCCATTTCTATCCTATTGGGTAATGGCCTTGCATTTTGGTTGGATTTACCTTTTCTCTAGAGTCTGTGGAGGATCCTGCATAGTTTAATTATTTGGCATTTGATGGGGTTTTTGGAGTTTTGGGGGAGTCAGAGCTGATGGCCAAGAAAGAATTCTTGAGACGTCTTTGGTGCAAAACAGTGATTTTATTAAAGCACCGGGATAGGACCTGTGGGCAGAAAGAGCTGCACTGGGGTTGTGAAGGGTAACTGATTATATACTTTGGAGTTGGGGGAGGGAAAGGCAAAAGGGAGGCCCCCAAAAGGACTTTCATATGCTAAAGAGGACTCAGAAAATACCAGAGGCCTTGCTATTGTCAAACTGAGGCTATTTTCCCTCTAATAAGGCATTAACATGAAAACAGTAGGAAGTTCCCGGAGAATAGATATGCTGTGTATTTGCTTCAAGTATTTGTCAATGAGCTGCCTGTTATACAGACATTTAATTTTACCTGCCATTTCCTTCTTGCTTTTGTTCCCCACATCACTATGGAGGGGAGGGTGATGTAGGAAACTGAGTCTATAAGGTTTCTAGAGATTAGGCTATCGATAAGATTGTCTTTTTCTTGTAATCTACTAAAATGTTGGTAAACTGATGGAGACTCGTGTCCTGCAGGACTGTGATCTCCAGGAGTTAATTATTTGTTTCCCCTTTTCCTTTGTTCTTGGGTGGCTGGGAGTGCCTGAGGAAGGTCAAGTATCCCACTGCTGTAAGGAGCTGGGGGGGGGGGGCGTGCAGGGTCAGGTAGAGGGTAGGGGGTGTTGCGGGTGTCATCTTGCCTTAGCTCCCTCATCAGCGTTGACTGGATTAATTAATATCGACCTAATCCAACCAGTACATGCCACTTCCCTGACTGTGGGGATTTCTTCACAGGTGTCCTACTCCACAGGAAATGCAGGAGTTTTGGGTTTTTTTGGTTTCAGGAAATGACCCTTTCCCCTTTAGAGTGAAGAGGGAGCATGTAGTTACAGGTGTTACTGGCAGCCATCCTGTAGCCAAGAAGAATGCTATTGTGAGGAAGAAGCTAGCAGGGAGGGAGGGCAGAGTCAAGAGAACCCCTGAGACACAGAGCTGTGGCTTTGATCGAACTGTTTCTGAATCTGTTACGCCCGTTTGGTTTCAGTGTTACAAACTAAAACTATCTGTAGCATTTGTGTTGACACAAAAGCAGAATTCACCGGGTGTAATTAGAAAACATCTTACTCCTTTTCTTCTTCTGCTCATTCAAAACCACCCTAAAGGTTACTTCTTCACCTGTCCCTGGATGAAATATTGGTAGGGTGCAAGGTGGGGTGGGGGTGGGGGGCTCTATGACTTATCTATTGTCTTACTGATGAGAAAATATCTTCTAGTTCCTTCTCATTGCAAAATAGTTTTATTTTGATAATTAAAATATCCATTTCGATGTGATAGATCAACCTCTGTGATTCATTCAACACGAAGCCTATCTCCTCCGCAAACTCCAGCCCCTAGGAGCTGCAATGGGTGCGGGATGGGGAAGTGGAATGTTTCCCCATGTAACACAGGGGATGGTGGATTCTATTCGCAGCTGCTGCGAGGTTTCCGGCTCCTTCTGAAGTTAAAGCACTGGAGGGAGGAGAGGGATGAAACAAGGAAGAACTTACTCGAAAGTAATTTGGTGCTGGATCCTGCTCTTTAAATGTTTAAAACGAACTTTCCCTGGGTTTGAGCCCCAAGAGAACCATTTTCACGGGCACTACTGTGGCTTCTCAGAGGACCTCACTGGGACCGTTCAGCTGTGCTCCCTGTGATGTGAACGGTGCATTTGTCTCCGCATGTCACCCTCATGGCCTCTCCAGCTCCTGGGACGCCGGCAGTCCATCCTCTTACTGGGTTCATGGCTTCGCTTCAGGCTTTGTCACGCTGCAGGCCTGCTCTCTCTCCCCCACAGGTCACATCTGGTCCTGGAAACACGCTCTTGTATCCTTGCCCCCAGTGGGGAGAATCTGCTCAGGCAGCCTGGTCTGTGCCCACAGAGCAACTGGTCAACCACAGCCTCTCGCCTTTTGCTTTCACAGGCATGTGTCACAGGGCATCATTGTGCTCAGCAGATCCCAAGAGGTACATATCTGGAAGATACTCTAATCTCCTCTCAGTAGGCTTGAATGCAGGGAGAGATATCCTTACCCTCCACTGATAGGTGGGAAGGGGGGCTGAGGAACAAACACACTGACTCTCTCTCCACAAAAATCCTCTTATTTCCAAACTCAGCCTCTAGACACACAACTGGTTTATTGCGCCTTCTTTCCAAGTCCTGCATAGGTGTTCCAGCCCTTCCCATTAGAATGTGGGGTGCCTACCGTCTCTTGTCTTGGGGCCTCAGCAGAAATGGAGACAGAAAGGGTGGGAAGTCTCCCTCGGCAGCATCCTAACCTTTATATGCACCTTACTCCGGGTAGAACTGGGGTGGAGACAGATCGCACACAGATGTGCATTAAAGTGTTGGTAGTACATCAGTGTACTCTATTACGTCAATTCTTCTACCGAACTATAAACTTTGAAAGTCAGTGATCGAGTCGGGTGGACAGAACTGGAAACTCGTGGACCAGAGTCAACTGGCTGAGGGACCTGGAGAACTTATTCTCCAGTTCCTGTTTCCATAGAAGGAGGGGCTGCCTTGGAGGAATAGTTCTGGCCTCTCCCCTTTTGCTTTCCTTGTCCTGGGGTGGCGGTAGCCTCGAGGGGGGTGAGGAGTGGGGGTAGAGTTTTCCCGAGAGTTGGGGAGAGAGTGGGGGAGCCCACTCAGCTCAGTCTCTGCCACCCTCCCCTCTCTTCACATCCTCTGTCTGCAAAGTGGGAATGTTCTTGTTTGCTCTCTTGGCTGTAGGGTAAACTCTGCCTTGTAGGGGGGAAAAGCTGGGTGGGGGAAGAGGAGGCTTAGTTCAGTTGAGGAGCCTGCTAGCAGCCCTGTTTGGCTGTACCCTTAAGCCAAATCCTTCACTGTTGTATCGTCAGTATCATAGCTGACGTTTTGACTTTCATCTGTCCCAAACCTGTATGTAGCATTCAGCTGCTTCTCTATTCTGGTGAGAAAGAGAGGTCTTCGCTAGGGCTCACTTAAATACCATCACAAGCTACAGAAATTATGTTTTTCCCCACATAAATCTTTAAAAATTTCCAAATCAGCATACAACTTTAATAAAAAATATTTATCTTCATTTTTGAGCGACAGAGAGAGCAAGAGAGAACTCAAGGGAGTGAGGGGCGGAGAGAGAGGGGAACAGAGAATCCAAGCACGTTCGAGGCTCCAAGCTGTCAGCGCAGAGTCCAGTGTGGCGTTTGAACCCACGAACTGTGAGGTAGTGACCTGGGCCGAAGTCAGAGGCTTAACTGACTCAGCCACCCAGGTGCCCCCAGCATACAACTTTTAAAATTAGGGACATTTTAACTGAAATCTTGGATGTCTAGCTTATCATAATAATTCCAATGATTGCTAACCTGGGACTGCATGTCTCATGGAAACCATTCCCGAGATGCTGTGCAGCAGCTCCCCCTTTAGAAGAGGCCTGCACTTTCCCCTTCGCCCAGATTACCAGCTCGCTAGAGTTGCTAGATTTAGCAGATAAAAATGCAAGATGTCTAGTTTAAAGGTGAAGTGCAGATAAACGTTGACTTTATTATTCTTAGTGTAAGTATGTCCTATGTAATTCATGCAATTCATTTACGGCACCTCATGCTGTATCTGGCAACCCTGTGGTCTACCCCCTGCCCCCATCCTTGTTATCTGCTTGGTTTTAGAAGGTAAGTGAGTTTCCTACCCTTGTACCCATTTTTACTTATCGTTGTATGTTTAATACCTAATATACTTCCTGGAGCCTGGTGGTGTGCTCAATCAATAATGTTTGTGGAATATAGTCTGGGGACCAAAATTCTGTCCCGTAAAGAATGTCACTGAGTCTCATCAGATGAATAAAAAGTGGTAACCTCTTGCTGAGCTCATCATGGATAAAGATTACACACTTGTGGTTATTCCTGGACTGGAATTCCTGACCATCGGCTTGTGGGCTTGACTGGGTCACTCACGGAGTTGGGCGTGTCCAATGAGCCTTCCTGGAGCCCTGGTTTCCCATCTCTTCATGGAAGGAATGGATCAACTTGCTCTCCAGGATCTCTAGCAAAGTGGATGTTTCTGATTTCTTTCTTGTTTTGTATATTCATCACAGAAAAAAGATTAGCGTGTGCAGAATTCGACATCGGTATTTGTCAGCAGCACCAGGAGAAAAGTCAACTAACGATTATGTAATTGGTGATGATGAATCAGTGGACATATGAATAGATTGCTGTTTCATGACCCCAGGCGCTATCTCAAGAACTTCTGATCTAATACAGGAAATTGAAGCATAGAACCTTAGAAATGTATACAGCATACTACTTTTTTTTTTTTTTTTGTAGTTTAAGATGTCATTAGCTGACCCCCACCATGATTTGGTAACAGCTACTTAGAGGGAAAATATATAAATTATCCCATCTCAAGTGAATTCAAAAACTAAAACAGTGATTATCATTATTTTTTGAGTATAGTTGACACACAGTATTACATTATTTTCAGGTGCACAACATAGTGATTCAACTTCTCCATACGTTATGCTATGCTCACCGCAAGTGTAACTACTATCCTAAAACCATGATTTTTTAAATAAAAAGTATGTCTTATAATGAAGAAACGTTGCTATATATGGTACACTTAGGGATTGCTAATTATCTGAAACCTTGTGAACACCAGGAGATCAGGCCGTAAGGGTGAATCAACGTTTACAGAGCATGTATGTGCTAAGTGCTTTCATTTAAATCAAGGTTTCTCAGCCTCAGTGCTATTGACATGGGGCTTGTCCTGTTCATAGCCGGGTGTTTATCAGCACCCCCGAGCCCAGTCTACCAGATGCCAGAAGTACCATACCCCTAGCTGTGACAACCATAAGCGTCCCTAGACATTGCCAAATGTGAGGTGGGGGTAGGGTGTCCTAGTTAAGAACTACTGATTTTAATCATCCAATTGAATTAAATAATTCACAAGCCAGTAGAGTAAGGTCTCTGAAATCTTCACTGTGCCAAGGTCATGCTCTTGTCCATGCAGACCTGGGTAGGAGTCCCCTCCTTTGTCACTCTGGTTCCCACTTAGCCTCCTGGCTGCCCAAGCAGTGTGGCCTATGCCAGATGTCTCACCAGACTTGACCATAAAACAGTTTCTTCCTGTGTCCCCTCTCATGAGATTCGGACTGAGTCTGTGGGGCTGCAGAAGCTAAGATATCACAGTGCTGTTGTCTGGCCTGCCCCCTCTGCCTTCTCTGATGAAAGATCTTGACTCAAACCTTGAAAGGGTCAGGAGACAGAGGCATAAGAATCTAACTCTTAACAAGCACTTACTATCTGCCAGGCAGCAGGTGGTAATACTACCTATATTATCTCTGTGTTGCTAAATTCTAAAATGGATGGCTCTCCTTTATTTTAATGGAAATGAAAGGTTTTGGGCTACCGTCTGAGCTCTTGTAAGGTATATGTAGGTTCACAACCCTCTCTGAAGCTCTCCTGGTGTAAGGTGAAACCAGCTCCCATATGCAGAGGGCAGGAAGACACCCAAGAAAGAGGTAGGTGGCAATTATAATATCAGCAAAGGGAATTTACATAAGTGAATAAAAAGTGGTAAGGAAAAGATAAGAGGCTTATCTTGGGTGGTAGTAGGGTAACTGGATCCCTGGACACGTCCTCCAAATCTTAAAAGCTTATAAAGAGGCCCTCGCTGGCTTGTTATATATACCATGCAGGTGTTTTCAACATCACATCCCCCTCTCAAGGCCCTGTCCTTGGAGCATCCCTTGGGAGTGGGAGAAGCAAGCAGAACCCGCTTTGCAAGGACAGCGGAGAGGGTGAGGAGCCCCTGAGTGCCCAGGTCCAGCTCACTGCTCGGTGTACAATGTGGTGATTTGCTATTCGACTTGAAATGCTCAGCACTGTAAGGTTGGTTAACACATCCTCTCCAACGCATCATTGCCATTTTGTTTTTATTGTTGTTGCTGTTATGGTAAAAACGTTGAAGCTCTACTATCTATCATGTCAACTTTCAAGGATCCAATACAGCGTGAGGTTGCCTTTACATTTTGTTTCTTTCCGCTGCGCAGAAGCTTTTTAGGTTGCTATAGTCTCACTTATTAATTTTTGCTCTTGTTACTGAAATGATCTGGGAGGCAGAGGAAGAGGGCGGCCTGTAGCAGGGCAGAAGACATAAGGACAGAAAGATGGGAAGATAAATTCTATTGGGAGGATACTATGGGAGGATAGGATTTGGAGACTGAATGTTGATTGAAATAAATCATTGGTGGTGTTCAAAACAAAACCAAAAAAAGGCTAATGCTTTCATGATTCAAACAGATCTGGTACTTCCTTTCTAGGTACGCTCCTATACTCTGGAGCAACTGTAGCCACAAGTTACACTGCCTGCAAACAGGCTACAAAGTAGTTTCATTCCAAGTAACCACACAGGAAGGTGAACAGTAGATGGCACTTGTGTGCTATCCCTGAATTTTCAACCCTCGAAGGGAACCAACCCAGGAATGACTCCTGCTAACATAAAAACAAATTTTTATAGTGCTCAAGTACAGATGGTCAGTTTCTAATCTGAAGGGAATCTGGAAAAGGAGAGCTAATGAAACGATCAGTTTTGTCTTATGCAGTACCTTGCCCCCAATGATAGCCTATAGATTTTTAAATTTTGTGGATTATTGTGGCTTTCTTCCAGATTAATAAATTTACCATTTGGGAGTGGTCCCAAATTATTGTGACAAGTGCTATTACATGAATTCAAGCAGGCTTGAGGTTAGGAAAAAAAAAAAAATATATATATATATATATATCTCCCCAACTTTGGCCATGTTTCTAAATATCTATCTCTGACATTTTGCTGGTTTGCAAAGGTGAGGAACAACAAACAAAACAAAATCAAATCAAATATGGAAAAGAACCATGGGAGGGGCCATTGGACTAATAAAAGAGAACAGTGGAATGGAAACAAAGAAGTTCCTTTTGGTGGGGGGGGGGTAAAATTTACTGTTAGGCTAGGATACAGAATTTTACATGTTTGCAATATGCCTGCAACCATGCAAAAGGCATCAGGACTTAGTAACTAAGAATGGGGTCTGGAGGCACTGACTAAAATCTACACTGCCTAGCTGTGTACCTGGAGCAGGTAACTTGATGTCTCCGCACATCAGTTTCCTCATAGAGGAATGCACATGGTGATTAGAGCACCTCTCTGACAAGATTCTTATGACGATTGAATGTCAAAATTTGCAAGGTACTTAGAAGAGCATTTAGCATGTAGTGAGCACACCATAAGTATATGAAAAAAGTATTTTATTTAAAAAATTGTTTAATTTTTTTCTCTTTCCTTTTCTTTTTTTTTTTAGTTTTGAGAGAGAGAGAGAGAGAGAGAGACAGTGTGAGCAGGGGAGGGGCAGAGAGAGAGGGAGACAAAGAATCCAAAGCAGGCTCCAGGCTCTGAGCTGTCAGCACAGAGCCGGCTGGAACTCACAAACTGCTGCTGCAAGATGGTGACCTTAGCCCTTAGCCAAACATGAAGACTGCTTGACTGACTGAGACCCGCAAGCGCTCTGAAAAATAATAATAATAATAATTAAGTCTACGTTTAGGTAATGGCCCAATAGGTGATGTATTTTTTGATAACTAGAAAAAAAGCTTAATTGTATTTTTACTAAAAGACTTAGAGAAAAATCTGTACTTTAAAACTTTTCTTTTGAACTAGTTTCTACATTTTTACCTTATTCCTTTTCTGGTAATCTGCTATACCCAAGATCAGACATATCTTGGCTATGAGAAATATATATATATATATATATATATATATATATATATATATATAGCCTTGGCTATGAGGTCTTGGTCATTCCTCAGAGTTTCTAGAATTATTATTTTTATTGTAGTCAAATATACATTAAAATAAAATGTAAACTTTATTCTTAAATGTACGATTCACTGGCATTAAGTACATTCACACTGTTTTGGACCATCACCCATCTCTATTTCCAGAACATCATCACCTCAAACAGAAGTTCGGCTCTGATTAGACAGTAATTCTCCATTCTCTCTTATCCTCGCACCCGTGGCAGCCTCCATTCCACTTTCTGTCTCTATGAATCCAACTAGCCTTTGTGTCTAGCTTATTCAGTTAGCATAATGTTTTCAGATTTCACTCACGTTGTGGTATGTATCAGAATCTCATTCCTTTTTATGACCAAATGACAGTCATTGTATGTCCATACCACATTTTCTTTATAGATTCATTGTTAGACATGTGAGTTGTTTCCACTTTTGGACTGTTGTGAACAATGTTCCTATGAACCTTGATGTCCAAGTATCTGTTCTAGCCCTTGCTTTCAATACGTTTGGAGTTATATGCCTAGGAGTTAATTTTTTGAGGAACTGCACAACTGTTTTCCACAGAGCTACAACGTTTTACACACAAACCAGCATCCAGCATTATTTTTAAGCATGTCAGGTGTCAGTCTTGTTTGTTTGTTTGTTTGTTTGAAGTCAAACCTAGTCTGGGAATAAGCAGCAAAGCTCAGAGTCCTGTCACAGTTTGTTGGTATGTTGCTGGTATCGACACTCTTGATACATCACCTCCCAGACTATAGCAATGTTTCTCAATGTACACAGCTAAGACTTCTTTATTACATTTATAGAGCCCTGATCCCACCCTATGCATGTTGAATCAGCATCTCTGGGAATGGGGTCCCCTAAATCATCATTATACATACTAAAATATGAGACTCAGAAACCTAGTCTGTTGAGTTCCTGAGGGCAGTGAAAATGTCTCAGTCACCTGTGTACCCCTCAGAGCCAAACAGGAGATAGTCAGCAAATTTATACTTGAATTGAACTAATACTGAAACCTAAAGCTATTTCCTGTCTGTTTAATTGCTATGTGCGGTATTTACTAAAACTAAATTCTATCACTAGACAACTAGAGAACCCGCAATTAAGGTGTGTACTATACCTTTCATTTACATAGAATATGTGTCTTACCGGCTGTGGTCTATTACGTCATTTTTTTGCTGCCAAGAATGTTTATTTTATATGTAATTTTCAGCCGAGTCTTTCATGCTTTAAGGTAGGGGGAAAGAGAATATGGGTTTATAATTGGAAGATCTGACTCTGTAATCTTTGACAATTATATGTAAACTAGCTAGGAATCAAGTTTGCAATTTGCAAACGTTGGTAACATTTTATAATTGCATCAGCGCCATGGCGTTGCCGAAACGCCAATGATATTGTGTGTAAGAAAGCGGGCTATACAAATGGCTATATTACTATGTAGCCTAATAATTTAAACAAAACAAAAAGTTTCTTTCTAAGGCTTCCTGCAGACTTTAAACTTGTTGCCGAGGAAATTGGCTGCTCTAAAGCGTACACTAACGAGCAGATTAGAATAGAAACACATAGCAGAAAAAACATTAAGTAGATGCACAACATTCATTCATTCATTCATTCATTCATCTCTCCAGCATTTATATCACGAAGGGTATTGTGTGAAAAATAGTGATTAAGTAAATTAAAATCTGTCCTCCAGAGGTTTAGTTCCTGTGCGTATATGAATACTTAGCAAGCTGCCCCACTTCAGACCCAAACTCCCTTCCCCAGTCATTAAGCTGTCGGGGACCCTCTTCAAATTCCTGGGCGCTGTCTCTTTAACGTGTAATCGAACTCCGATTGCATCGATCACAGACTCCTTGCCCTCTCCCTCGCCTCGGTCTCCTTGCCACCGCGGTGACTGCCCTCTTTCACGGTTTCAAGCCGCGGGCAGTGCGAGTGTTAGTAAACGTTGGCTTTCGTGCGTTGTCACACCTGACCCTGGAGCGTCCCGCCTGCCTGCTGGCCTGGGCACGGTTTCCTCCGGCGCGGGCGCCGCCTCGGGGCTCGACTGGCCACGCCTGGAGCGCGGGGTTTGACTGGGTCGCCGTTGTTGTAGTGACCGGGAGGCGCCGCCGCTCTGGGCAGACGGTTCCGGGCGCCGCACGGTCCCCCCTTCCCGTCCCGTCCCCTCCCTTCCCCCGGTCCCCCCCGCCGGCTGGAGCCCGGCGCCGGCCGCTCCTCCCATGGCCTCCGCCCCGGTAAGGAGGGGCTGGGGGGCGCCTCCCCGGAGCTGGTGCCGCGGGGCCGCGCTAGCACCTGGCGGGAGGTGGAGGCAAGCGTCCGCAGCCGGGTGCTGAGCCGCTCGCCCCGCGCCCCCCGCCCCGGGGGCGTCCACGCCTCACTCTCCGCTCCGGGGGATCCCTGGATCCCGGGCCGGAGATCCTGGCGCTACCTGGCCGGATCCCGGGCGCTCCTCCCGGCGTCCCGGAGCTCGGGACGGAGCCCGGGCAGCCCCATGGCCCCCAGAATTCTCGGAGGGTTCCAGTGGAGCGCCTGCGTCAGAATCACCTGGCGGGTTTGCAAAAGCCCCGGAGCCGGGGCCCCGCCTCGCGCAGGTGGCTCCGGCGCCGGGGCCCGGGAACGTGCATTCCGATGAGCCGTCCCGGTGGCCCCGCGCGGGCGCCCGACTCTGGGGAGCGGCCCGGGCGGTGGGGGCGGGCTCCGCGCGGGCGGCAGGCGCTCGGCCTCGCCGAGTCGGGGTCCGAGCGGGCGCTGGCGCAGGGCCCTCGGGCTCCGCGGGGCCAGCGCCCGTGTGGCTGTTCCCGGGCCGGGCCCCGGCGGAGGCGGCCGCGCTGACCCCGCGACGCCTGCGTCCTGACGGCTGCACCTGTTTTCACAACCCGACGACTTTCTTCCCAGGAGGACCCCGTTCTGGAGCGGTATTTTAAGGGCCACAAAGCTGCGATCACGTCCGTGGACTTCAGTCCCAACGGCAAACAACTTGGTAAGTTGCATTCTCTCCCCCTCTTTGTGATGCGGCCAAGGCTCAGGTGGTCGGAAACCTTGCCTCCTGCCCACGCGGGGCCGCGGGAGAGCCCCCGAGGACCCGTGTGGGGGTTGAGAGCGCCGCAGCCTCGGGCACCTGGGTCGTGCCCGTCCTGGCCCCCAGCCCGGCCCCGCCGAGTCGCCTCCGGGCCCGGGCCTGGCCGAAGACTTTCTCGAACTAACCGCCAGGAGGAGTGAGTGGGAAGGGGAGGGGTTTGTCCTCGGCCCAGGGAGGGTGGGGTGTTGGCCAGAGAGTTTGTGAAAAGTTGTGAGACCAAGTGGAGGAAGCGGGGAGAGAGGAGTTGGGGCTGTGCCGGAGGCCAAGGACCGAGAGGTCTCCGGTGACCGCTGCGAAGCCCCTGTGGCTGGAAAGAAGCCGAGCGCCTGCGTGAAAGGAGCGACGTGCTCGGAAGTTCGCTCCTACCTGAGCCGGGACCTCAATCTGCTGGTCCGAAGTCCTTCCCCTGCGTGGTGGCTCTGGTGGCCGCGTCTGCGCCTTAACCATGAGGATCCGGATGGCCGTGAGGTGGACCTGGGCAGGCAAGAGCTGCCTGTTGCTGGCGCTTTTAACAGTGGCCTACATCCTGGTGGAACTCTCTGTCTCTACTTTCCATGCCTCCTCAGCAGCCGGCCTTGCCAGGGAGAGGGGGCCCAAACAGCTCTCAGGCCCGTGGGAAAAGGCAGAGGAGTTGTCTCGACCGCTTTATGAGAAGCCCCCTGCAGATTTCCACGCACTTGGGGAGTGGGGGAAAGCCAGCAAACTCCAGCTCAGCCAGGATGAACTAAAGCAGCAAGAAGAACTTATTGAGAGATATGCCATTAATATTTATGTCAGCGACAGGATTTCCCTGCACCGCCACATAGAGGATAAAAGAATGTATGAGTGTAAATCCCAGAAGTTTAATTATAGGAGACTTCCCACCACCTCTGTTATCATCGCTTTCTATAATGAAGCCTGGTCGACCTTGCTCCGCACCATCCACAGTGTTTTAGAAACTTCTCCTGCAGTCCTCTTGAAGGAAATCATCCTAGTGGATGACTTGAGTGACAGAGCTTATTTGAAGACACAGCTTGAAACTTACATCAGCAATCTCGATAGAGTCCGCTTGATTAGAACAAATAAGCGTGAGGGGCTGGTTCGAGCCCGCCTGATTGGGGCCACTTTTGCCACGGGGGATGTCCTCACTTTCCTGGATTGCCACTGTGAGTGTAATTCTGGTTGGTTAGAACCACTTTTGGAAAGAATTGGGAAAGATGAAACGGCAATTGTATGTCCTGTGATAGACACCATTGATTGGAATACTTTTGAGTTCTATATGCAGACCGGGGAGCCCATGATTGGTGGATTTGACTGGCGCTTAACCTTCCAGTGGCATTCAGTCCCCAAACATGAAAGGGACAGACGGAAATCGAGAATTGACCCAATCCGATCTCCCACCATGGCTGGAGGACTGTTTGCTGTCAGCAAGAAATATTTTCAGTACCTTGGAACATATGACACTGGAATGGAAGTGTGGGGGGGTGAGAACCTGGAGCTATCTTTTAGGGTGTGGCAGTGTGGAGGTAAACTGGAGATCCACCCGTGTTCCCATGTGGGCCATGTATTCCCCAAGCGGGCGCCATATGCTCGGCCCAATTTCCTACAGAATACTGCTCGGGCAGCGGAAGTGTGGATGGACCAGTACAAAGAGCATTTCTACAATCGAAACCCTCCAGCAAGGAAAGAAGCTTATGGTGATATATCTGAAAGAAAATTACTACGAGAACGGCTGAAGTGCAAGAGCTTTGACTGGTATTTGAAAAATGTGTTTTCTAATTTACATGTTCCAGAGGATAGGCCAGGCTGGCACGGAGCTATTCGCAGTATGGGAATCTCTTCCGAATGTTTAGATTATAACTCTCCTGACAGTAACCCCACAGGTGCCAACCTTTCACTGTTCGGCTGCCACGGCCAAGGAGGCAATCAATTCTTTGAATACACTTCAAACAAGGAAATAAGGTTTAACTCTGTGACAGAGTTATGCGCAGAGGTTCCTGAGCAAAAAAATTATGTAGGAATGCAAAATTGTCCAAAAGATGGGTTCCCCATTCCAGCAAACATTATTTGGCATTTTGAAGAAGATGGAACCATTTTTCATCCCCTCTCGGGACTGTGCCTTAGTGCTTTTCGGACACCTGAGGGTCGCCCTGATGTTCAAATGAGAACTTGTGATGCTCTAGATAAAAAACAGATCTGGAAGTTTGAGAAATAGAAGAGCACAACAGCACTTTCTTCCTGAGCGGACGGACAATAGCTCCAAGAAAGTCAAAGAGCCTTTAAAGAGCCTCAGTGAGATTGTGTTTTATCAGAAATCACCCACTGGTCATTTCAAGAAAGTCAAAGAGCCTTTAAAGAGCCTCAGTGAGGTTGTGTTTTATCAGAAATCACCCACTGGTCATCTGCGAGAGCTCTGTGAAAGCTGTGTTTCATTTTGGTATAGAATGCTGAAAATGGGTGCACAGAGAGCTGCTGTTTAATATTTCAAAGTGCCTTACTTATGGGTTGTTTTATTTAAAAGCTTTGTCAATATGGTTTTTTTCTCCTCAAAGAAGTTGACTGTGAATTGATATACACAAAACATTTAAGTGCCAGACTTAATATTAAAGACTGTAAAAGTCCAAGCAGAAAGAGCGATGATTTATGTTGATGGATAAGTTCACTGCCCATCTCTTTAAAAACAAAACTCATAAATGTGCAGTTTGAGCTATTGCTATTCTTATTGTATGAGGATTTGAATTTCTTTTAGCCAACACATTAGGTGTCGTTATTATTTTTTTATTTTAGTTTTCCTTTAATCAACTAGAAATCAAAGGAAGTTGATCTTAAGGAGAAAGGCCTGGTTTAGATGTACGTTTCATTGGAAGAGGGCATTAGTTTGAATGTGAGTTTAGAGGTCTTTTTAACATGCAGACATCTCAGAAAAATATACCTACATCTGAATGAAACGGGGAGAGATTTACATTCCACACTTGGTAAACTTGAGCTATTAGACTTAACTGGCCTGTATTGATACCTCATTTTGCTCTGATTTTGTAAGCTGTCCTCTCTGTGAACTCTCGTGTGTGTGTGTGTGGGGGGGGGGGGCATTTTCTGATTGCACTTCCTTAAGTTATGAATGTACTGGAAAGGGACTCATTCACAATACTGTGCTTCCCTTTGTTAATGCTTAATTGTTTAAAGTAAACATGATTGTGGACTCTGCAAAGTTAAAGCCAACTGTGTTTACTGAAATGTGTGAAACTGAAAGTGGGCCGGGTGCTGCAAAGGCTGTGGAAGTCTTCTAGGAGTTCTTCCTGGTGAGGACATTTCAGGATTTCTCTTAAAACAAGGAAAAAGCTTGCCTGTTGCCTGGACGTTGCCGATTGCTGCCCTGCAGCCTGTTTTCAGCACCTAGCACCAAGCCTGGCACTTAGGCAGCTTTCAGTAGTATGTGGGTGAATGAATGATGAATGAATGAATGAATGGCTCAGCCATGGAATGTGATTTTGGTCATGTCGTTTGACCAAAAGACTCCGTTTGGGCTTCAGTTTTCTCGTCTATAAAATGTGGGTGCTGGATTAGATCTCAAAGATCCCTTCCAGCTCTGAAATGTAATTACACATTACAGTCACTCGTGCAGTCTTTACAACACTTTTTATCTCTTCACTTTTAACGCAGATAATGTTGTTAGGCAATAATCAGTCCAGTTAAGAATCTGGAAAAGGGGGATACTTTTAAAATTAAGTGAGCCGAGCTCAACTGAAGTGGTTTATTTTGGATTGAGTGGAAAATTGTTGTGGTCAGTGTTTGTATTCATTTTATTTGACAGTTGTTGAACCAATTTTGTTTTTATCTTTAATCTTTCAAACTCTAAAAGTAATCTTTTGGGCTGAGAATATAAATATTTTCCCAACAAAATTAAGAAGTAACTATACTTAAATATATATATACACCACTCATTTTGTTCCAAAGCTATATCCAAGAATCACAGGCTGAATTTAGAACCAAATCTCAATTAGTTCACTTTGGTCTACATTTATGAAAAATGCATACTCCATAGATAGTCCACAGTACTCATAAGTAAAGTTTTTTTCAGTGTGTACTTGACTGGAGAGAAGGAACTTCGCAAAATCGGAATTTAAGAAAAACTTTTAGGATAGCCATTTCAAAAAGTAAAAGTGCTATGTATCTTGATTATTTTTATTTCTCCTTTGTTTCTCACAATGAAAATGTGTTAATAACTTTTGTGAAGTTATCTAGCAACCTTGAGGTTTATCAAAGAATTACCCAAATTTCATGTGCAAGGTACATGGCCCTGGGTGTAATTTAAGAAGGATTTATAATAATACTCTGCATTTTGCAAAAATGGTTGTTTGACAGCATTTGTTCTCCTAAACCTACTATCTCCCCTTGCCCAGTCTACTTTTTAATTTAAATCGCCCTTTATTTACTTATTTGTTCTTGTTAGCCGCCCCCCCCCCTTCAAATGGAAAAACTGAAATTGATTATTCTGGAAGTACTTATTGGAATTACTTTTACCCCAGTATCTTGCTGCTCCTGTCAAAAGATAAAGGGGGCATTGAAAAGTAAAGTACTTAATTTTTTACCTATTGCTAAATTGTAGGATGTGACCCATTAATTATTTTGGAAGAAATTTTAGGATAGTGCTTTATTTAGATCAGTAACTTGAAAGAGTCTGGTTGTTCATTCCTCATGTAGTGTAGGTAACAGAAGGATGAGACTTTCACGCTTTTGTCTATAGGCATTGCCAATTTAATTTAAAAAAACATACTGTAAATCTACAAACAATGTCTGTTTTGACGCCCTAATTCCCATTTATTGGTACCAAAGCTCTCTTTTGCTGTAGACAGTTAAGAGTTGACTTTTTAAGTTAGTTTACATATTAATATCAGTTTCAGTAAAATATTTGGTAGACAAGAGGTTTCTACTTCAAATGGTCGTTATGCCATTCAGTGTCCAGCTCTATGAGTACATTAAGTAGGCATTTCTAGCAGTCGTCTTTTAGACAAATGATAATGATCATCTGCAGGATCTCTAGAACTCACAGTAACTTGTTTGTGAAAGACAATTTGTTTACTCAGTAGTAGTAGGTTCTTGCATATTCATTGTATGTTGGCAAATCAAACTTTTCTAGGTTGGAGCCAAGAGGTTATTTTTAAGTTGTATAGTCTTAGTGGTTTTAGGATCTCAATTTTAACTAATAAAATATTTGGTTTCGATTAGTTTGTCCCTTTTGTTAAAATTTTTTTTAATGTTTGTTTATTTTTGAGACAGAGAGAGACAGAGAGTGAGCGGGGGATGGGCAGAGAGAGAGGGAGACACAGGCTCCAGCTCTGAGCTGTCAGCACAGAGCCCGAAGCGAAGCGGGGGCTTGAACTCAGTGAGCGAGCGAGTGCAAGGTCATGACCTGAGCTGAAGTTGGACGCTTCACTGACTGAGCTACCCAGGCATCCCTACTTTGTCCCTTTCAATTGCTGTTTTAATAATATTTGTAAATGAGCCCAAAAAAGGTTGAGGTTCAGATTAATCTCTTTTGAACAATGAATTTTTTTCTGTGTGTTGAGCAGTTCCCATCCTTTTTTTTTTCCTTTTGTTAATGATTTTTTGCAATATTAAGACATAAAATAAAATGCATTGCTAATTATTTTTGCAGATGGATTCTGATGATTTTAGTCTATGGGATTATTGTTTCTATGTACACATTTGTTGATGGTAACAGAAGAGAGTTAAGCTTGTAATTATTTAGCTTATTTGAAAATACAGACAATATTAAAAAGTCAAAGTTCCTGCATTATTTTGCAAGGTGTCATTACCCTACAAGTATTCTGAGTGGTGTTAGCACTATTAATGTCTGCGTTTACTACTCATAAACAAACAGGAAATGACTGGGGAGCTCTGGGGCTCACTGGGGGCTCTGTAAAAGGAAGCAAGTGAACACCTGGGCACATTAACATGAATTTCAAAACCTTCGGCTAAAAAGAAATATATCTATTCTGTAAACCACATAGCCTCACATTTCCCTCAACCATCGCTCTGCATCCCCCCATCCGAAGTGCAATTCCTTTCCACCAGCCACATCTCTTCTTCCTCTTTAGTGATTCTGCCTAATGCCCCACACCCATGCCTCTCCCGTGCCTGAGACACTTCTTGGGAATCACTATTGTAAAGACTCCACTTTATACATCAGATGTCTTAATAGCCACATTTAGGATATGTACAGTTGAGCTAAACATATTTTTACTGATCTTTTGGGTTTTTTTAATGTATAGTTTAAAAAGTTACTGTAAATATGTATGCTAGAATCTTGCTGTCTTACTAAGTGACTGCAACCCTGTGCAAATCATTGTATCTCACCTTCAGTTTCATGAAAGTAAAAAATGACTGGAAAAATCATAGACAGTACAAAGTGTTTGCCAGGGCCTGTGGCAGGAAGGAATAGAGAATGATTGCTAATGAGGATGGGTTTTTTAGGGGGTGGGTGTGTAATGAGAATGTTCTGGAATTAGATAGTGACAATGGTGGTACAATTTTGGGTAAAACACTGAATTATACACTATAAAAGGGTGAAGTTATAGTATATGAATTACATCTCAATTATAGAAAAAAAAATCTTAAGGGGAAAAGAAGAGGCTGGAGAATTTCATGTATTCCAAAAAAGATTTCTATATCCCTCTGTGCCTACCAGACTTTAAAACCGGTCAGCAGGATTTATTAACACTTGAGTCATTTTGTAATTTAACAGAGTTAAGAAAGTTAGATATATATGTGAATTAGACCATGAGTGAGAATCTGTATTGGAATTTTTTCCTAAAATTTCAGAAAAATCTAAATCGTTTTGACCAGGATGTAGGGATTATTATAAAAGGTGAAATAAATTCCTGAACTGAATAGTTGTCCAGGGTAGAAGTGAAGAGTAGACAAGTCCTTACAGCTTGCTAATAATCAGACATGACTTTTCCTTTTTTATGCCAAGCTCGACCTGACCACTTTCTCAGGCTGGCCCAGGAGAGTTGTCCACTGAAGGCTAGCAGTGCCCTTGGCTGTCTGGTCACCATTCTGACCCTCTTATTTGCACTTATCTGATCCTGTTCAAAGGGGGAATGATATATAAAAAAATAAAAGTTCCCCATTTATCGAGTGGAACTTTATTTAGTTAATGCTACAGCATGCCAGATGCTGGCTTATGCTCTGGGTGAACACACACAGAGGAGAACAAAACAGGTGTGCTTCTTCACATGGTGTGAAGAATCCATAGTCTGATGATAGAGACAAATATTAACAAGTAAATACACAAATCGTGTGCAGGTACAACCTGAAACAGGAAAAGGGGTGCATGCTGTGAAGAAAAGGAAGAGTGCTTTGAGGAATAACAGTGGCGACATAAGTTTATGGGGTCAAGGAATACTCCTTTGTGGAAGTTAGATTTAACTCAGGACCTGAGGGAGGAGTTAGCCAGGCAAAGACTAGAGAAAGAATTGCATATTCAAAAACCAAGAGTGGGAAAGAACTTGTCCTTGATTAAGGAAATAGAAGAAGGCCAGAGGCACCTAGCTGGCTCAGTCAGAAGAGCATGCGACTCTTGATCTTGGGTCATGAGTTAGAGCTCCACATTGAGTGTAGAGATTACATAAACAGGAAAACTTAAAAAAAAATTACTTTAAAAAAAAGAGAGAGAAAGCCCAGAAGGGGTAGAGGCTGTAAATGAAGGCAGAGAGAGAGCTTTAGGGGATGAAGTTGCAGGGGAAGGCAGAGGTAGTAAGGCCTTGGAGGCTAGAGCAGGTTAAATAGGGGCCCTTTAAAAGATATGTTTATGTCCCTGAAACCTGTAAATGTGACTTTGTTTGGGAAAAAAGTTCTTTCCAGATGTAATTAAGTTAAGGATCTCAAGAAGAGATCATTCTGGATTATCTTGGTGAGCCTTGAATCCAATGACAAGTGTTATTAGGAGAGACACAGAGGAGATAAGAGAAGAAGCCAGAGGCAGAGATTGGAGTCATGCAGCCAGGAGCCAAAGAGCTTCTGGAGGCACCAGACCTTGGAAGAGACAAAGGATGGAATCTCCTTTAGAACATTAGAGAGAATCCTACCAATGCCTTGATTTTGTACTTCTGGCCTTGGGGACTGTACGAGAATAAATTTGCTTTGTTTTAAGCCTCCAAGATTTTGGCAATTTGTTATGGCAGCCCTAGGAAACTAAGGCGGAGGCCATGTTTTAGGATTTTATTCTGAGAGTTGTGAAAAGTTGTTGAAGAGTGTTAAGGAAGGGAATGGCATAATCTGATTTAGACCTCAAAAAGATCACTCTGCTCTGTGGATACTGAACTATTAGTAGAGAAGTCAATTAGGAGATATTTTAGTAATACCAGCAGGAGTTGATGATGGTTCAGACTAGGGTGGTGCTCTGGGAAAGAGAGAAATTTGGGAGTTATTAGCATACAGATGGTATTTAAAGTTGTCAAAAGTTCAGAAATAACAGAAGTAAAACTGAGGAATCCCTGAAATAGTAATTAAAGTTTATTGTGCACATACCATAAAGATAGTTTGCAAACTGGGAACATTCAAAACATGCAGTGAGGCTCAGGGGTATGTTATAAAGCAGCTTATATAGTGAGAAAGCAGTGACTTTATTCTTCACATTGATTGCTTGTAATATTAGAGTTCTCTTAAATGATAGGGTGTTGGTCAGTAGTTACCTTGGGAAACAGTTCAAGTTTTTGCTTGTGATTTCCAGAGACATAAGCAAGAAATGACCTAGGTCAAGTTAGTTTGACAAAATAAGCTAAATTAATCTTTGTTTGTGTGATTAAACTGTTTTTGTCTACTGAGGGAATTTTCAAGGCTGGCCTCCATTTGTTTTCGACTTCAGCAAAGTCATGGGAATATTTGAGATCACCTGGGAAGAACATAGAACCATGAGGGCAAATAGCCCAAGTTTAGTCCTAAAGATCCCAAACCTTTAGACAAGAAGAAGAAATGGCAAAAGAATCTAAGAAGAAATAATCAGAAAGATAGAAGGAAAGCCATGACAGTAGGGTCTCATGAAAGCCAAGGTCTAGGGTGGGGGAGAAATGTGGAATTGAGAGGAGATGTTAAATAGTCATTAGGAGAGTAGGGAGGGAAGTATTGCAGAATTGAGCACTACCGGGCAGTGTAGAGATCCAGGTGACATTAGTGGTTATACATTTACCGTGTTTCTAATCTGTTTGGGGGTGTGTCTAGCTACTCTCACTGGTACAAATATAGGTCCAGAAAAGCCAGAGTGACTGGGATTTAGCTGGGGAAACTTGAAGGAAGGAGGGAGAGTCAGGGGATTGAATGAATGTATGTGTGAGAGGGAGCTTATCAGTAGGATAAAGAGAGAAATGAAGGTGATGAAAAGAGAGCCTCCATGGAGAATATAGGTCAATGGATTGGAGTGATATAGAAATTACTTGACTAAACTGTAAGGAAAGCAGCTTGTCAGAGGATGGCAGGCTTCAATTCATGATCTGGGAAGTGTTCAGTTTCTGCTGATGACAAGATGCAGGGTGTGGCCACGGAAGGAATTGCCAAGGAAGCGTGGAAGAAAAGGGCCTTGGAGCATTCTGGTTGTCCCCTTGGTCTGAAATGCTCTTCACTTCCTCACTCTGCTTGGCTGGCTCCTTCTTGTCCTTCTGCCTCTCCTTAAAATGCTACTGATAATTCCATCTGAAGTAAGTATTCTACCTCCACACAAAATTCTCCTTATGACTTCCTGATGTAGCTTTCATGTCTGTTGGCACAATTTAAGATGTCATGTTTGCCTGCTTGTTGACTTGTTTTCCTCCTCTTCGTCTGAGTGTCAGCTCTCCATTTAGAAAGTTTGCCTATTTTCTTCCTTTGGACTTCCCCTGCCCGGCCCACAATGCCTTATGTGGTGTAAGGGTGAGAAATCTGTTGACTGAACTAATAATATCAGGAGCTAGAGAGCAAAACTGTGACGTGAGGTAGGTGAAATGTGAAAGAGAAAATGATTGTCACTTGAAAGGGTTTCAGGGAACTTGGGGTTCCCAAGCAGAGTTAAGCGTAAGTGGTTGAGGAGGAGGGACTTTCAAGGAGGAGGATGTGGTTATAGGGAGATCATCTACTGGGAGTCCCCCTGGCCCACTGGCGGCTTTTGGGAAGGAGAGAAGGCATGGGTGTCAGGGTCAGCTAAGGCGACATCCAGAGAGTTATAGGAGTGAGAGCATGTGGATGATGACTGGAGGAACTCAAGGCCTAAACTTCTGGTCATGACTCGGAGAAACAGAACATAAAGTATGGTGGATTTATACTTGATAGCCTTTCAGAAGGTGCTGGGCTCTTGGGTTTCACAGGGTGGGTTGGGAGGTGGTCGGAGGAGAGGGGATGGGAAAAACCAATAACCTGTGAAGTGTTTCCATCCTTTTTTATGGATGAAGGTTCAGGAACTTTCCTGAAGCTACATAGCTAGTAAGCAGCACAGCCTGGCTGGGCCTGGATTGGAGTCTAATTCTAGAGCCACATTCTTTTCCATTAGGCCAGCTTCTCAGAAGGCAGCACTCAAATTTATTCAAACATTAGAAGAGTTTAAAAGTACTGTCACATGGTTTGCAGAACCCGAGCCGCACTTTAGAAGTTTCCATTTAAAATTGTATAATTTTAACACTGAAGTTGTCACTTTCCTCCCTTTTTTCCCTTCAAGGTTATGCTGTCATGGACCCAATCCCTATTAGCTATTAGCCTGTGGGTTATTTGTAGAATAAATGATGGTAAAGAACAAGTTAATTTCTTTCTTTTTTTCATTGAATAGAAGCAGAATGAAATTTGGAAGTTCTAAGTTGTTTTCTTCACAGTGAAACCATAATAAAAGTTTGCCAGAAATTCTTTTCCTATTATGGTTTTTGATGGCAACCTGTGTAGTAGCTTCGTTAAAGTTTCTCCCACTGTTACAGTTCAAAAACTTATTCCTAAGTGTTAGTGTATGCAGAGCACAGTATGTCTCCACTTCCAAGGTACATCAGAATTAAGTGAGAAAGTGGTAAAAAAAAAAAAAAAATCAGATTCCTCAGTCTCACCCCAAAGAATGTTTAATTTACTGGAAGTACACATTTTAAACAAGGTTCCCAGTAATTGTAATAGGGATAATCCATAAATGCCCAGTGCTTCTCAAAACACTGGGTTATTGGTTAAATGCCCAGGCTTTGGAGACTCATAGAACTGGGTTAAAAATGGACTACATTGCTTTCTGCCTCCATGACCTTGAACAAATTACTTCACCTCACTAAGCCTCACTTCCTCATCTGAACAAGAGGGATAATGATAATTACTTGCCTCGTTGTGAGGATTAAATAAAATAATGCTTATAAAAGTATTTGGCCCCTAGTAACAACTCTGTAAAGGTGGAAGTTGTTGTGATTGTCCATCCTCCTAGAGACGTGGAATTTGAGTAAGTTAAATTAAGTTCTCCTGATTGTCATTACTGAAGATTATTTTTAAAGCACCCACAGCTCCTTTTAGACCATGCTTACACTAGCAAGATAATGACTTAGTGTCAGCTAGAAGGAAAAGATGCTTAAATATTCCCTCATTCAGGGCAGAGGAATTTTAAGTTAGTGCCATCATTTATTTATATTATTACATAGTGCTTGGATAGCACAAAGTAACTCTGAAAGTATTAGATAGAGATGAAAGTTTATCTAGTGAAGATTAGAATATTATCTTTTTATTGGGCAGCCCTTTCCCTTTTATCTAAGCTTATAGATGTGTATGCTTGGGAGTGATAATTTTTTTTCTTAAAAAACAGTCATAGAGATCTCCTCACAGATTTCCTTAGAATATGTCCTTGGTTATTTTTCCTTGAAGAAGGCCATCTAGAGTTTCTTTTGTGACCTAAAGACCAGCATGAACCTGGAAATGCTATAGGAAGTACAAAATCATGGTGCCCTCAAACCAGAAATCTGAGTTAACTTCTGGTAGTGGAGTATAAGTGAGACATAATCAGAGTCCAAAATACATAGAAGGACCCCTGAAATAGTTGAAAAATTCAAGAATTTCTATATGAAGGTGGTTTGGATTACTAGGACTTTCTTGAATATGGGATGGAAAGGCCTGAGAGGGAGATGATCCAAATGCATAAAGCTGTGAAAGACACTATATTGTGAACATAGACCTTTTTGTGAGTTCAAAAACATGTACTCTTTGACCCATCAAGAATTTTTTGGGGAATTGATCACAATGATGTATTTGTACACATCAGAAATGACTCATGTATATTACCGCATCATTTGTGAAAGGGTAAATAGAGTAGACTGGTTAAATAAATTAAGGTGTGGCTACACAATAGAATATTATGTAGCTATTAAAGAGAGTAAAGCACACTTCTCCCTCCGGTCCTGACAGAGTAATTGGTAGCCAAACTTTCCCTCCAGCCTAAAAACAACTGTAAAATGAGACAACATATATGAGGCAAGTGAATTCAGTCATCAAGCAACAGAGAGTGCAGAACTGTAACAGTCCCTGCGAGGCAGAAGGGAAACACACACGGTGAGCCCGCAGCCGCCTTGGCTTCCTTGTCAGAGGCACTCTTCCTGCAGAACAGCCAAGAGGTAGAGCCCAAGCAGCAACATGCCACCTGGACCAAGCAATCAAAGTAAATCTCACCGATACCGGGACAAACAGACACAAACACCCTGCTATGATGAGGGCACAATACAACCTGTGGATTCCTATCAAAAATACATATCCTGAATCTAATCATGAGGGAATGTCAAGAAAAAAACTGATGAACATCTCACAAAAATAACAGGTCTGTAGTCTTTAAGGGTATCTGGTCAATAAAGAGAAAAAAGGGCTTAGGAAATCTTTCTTTAAGGTTTTGGGGCACCTGGGTGGCTCAGTTGGTTAAGCGTCCGACTTTGGCTCAGGTTGTGATCTCATGGTTTGTGAGTTCAAGCTCCGCATCGGGCTCTGTGCTGACAGCTCAGAGCCTGGAGCCTGCTTTGGATTCTATGTCTCATTCTCTCTCTGCCTCTCCCTCACTTGTGCTCTCTCTCTCTCAAAAATAAATAAACATAAATAAGATAAAATAAAATAAAATAAGGTTTTATTAAAAATAGGAAAAGAATGGGTCACCTGGGTGGCTCAGTCGGTTAAGTGTCTGACTTTGGCTTAGGTTATGATCTCATGGTTCCTGAGTTCGAGCCCTGGGTCAGGCTTTGTGCTGACAGCTCGGAGCCTAGAGCCTGCTTCAGATTCTGTCTCCATCTCTCTCTGTCTCTGTGCTCTATGTGTGTGTGTGTGTCTGTCTCTCTCTCTCTCAAATATAAATAAACATGAAAAAATAGGAAAAGAATAAGACAGCTCTATGTACTAATACATCACGATCTCCAACATATTATACTAAGTGGGCTGGCAAAGGAAGATAGAGAAGCAAAATGCAGAATGACAAATAACATGCTACCATTTGTATAAAAAATACATGTAAATAGGCACATATTTGTTTAAGCACATAAGAGGGTACTCAAGAAATGGTTAACATTGGTTTGCCTCTAGGAAGGGGAGCTAGGTGGCCAAGGTCCAGAAGGAGATTTTGGTAAATACCGATAACGTGCATTTATTACCAGTTGAAAAGATAAAATAATTTAACAGCAAGCTCACAAACTGGAGTCACTACCGTTTCTTTCTAAGGATTTAGTATTCCTGATGGAGCAAACCTCTGAGTAACTGCAGGTTTGGATAAAACAAGGAGTGAGAGATCTTAGGGTGGCTCAAGTTATTGCTAGTTAAGGTGACACAGTAACTATTGGCCTTTTGGACGTGATGGAAAGCAAACATGTTCTCCTTGGTGCGTTCCTTGGTACCTCCAGAGACATAGCACTGGCCTGGGTGCACATGGACTTTGTTTTGTCTTTTGTCCTAATCAAGATTTCCTGAAACCGTGAATTATTGTTAGGGGATAAAAATTTACTAATTTCAAGGGTAGATTTACTAATTAACCTTTTCTCTTAACTTCTTCCCTTTGACATTTCATCTCAAAATAGAGCAGTTGGATGACGAATCATATAAGCTTTGACATTTGAAATTAGGTGGTGGTGTTTATTTAGGGTGTGGTTCAGTGGAAATGAAGGAAAGTAAATTCCACGTTGACACTTTACAACATTGATATCCGTAGTCCAGTACCTTTCATTATCACAGTATTAGAGTTTAGTGGGATAAGGTTAAGGAAGTAACGATGAAAAATGTGGAAGAAATATAGAGTGTACCCTGAGCCACACAGTGGTACTTGGGACATCTTGGCTTCTGGTATTTCGTAATTAATAGGCCTCTGAAGTGCCCCTTTGCCCAAAGGTGAGGCTGTCCCTGTCCTATGAACCACCTTTTCCTTCTGCTGTCTCACTTCTCTTTACCGGGCCTCACACCAGGATGGCAAGCAAGTGCTGCTTTAATGTGGGCATGCAGCCGTCGACTCTATATTTGTAATTTTGAGCATCCAGTCTGGTTAAGATGCTCTTTTCCTTTTCCGACAAAATATGTGAAGTCTCAAGTCCTGTGTCACCTTCTCAGTTAAGCTTCATATTCTTATCCCTCTGACCTCCCTCACCCCATTAATAGTTGAGTCACCGTGATCCTGTAATACCATTTTTTCCTGCTTCTTATCATGTTGAGTGTTAGGGACCCTGTAAACCCTCAATGAATTAATGAATCAGTTGTATACATTAACTCTTTCCACAGCCTCCCTCCCATCTCTCATCAACCAACACCAACCAGCTCTGATCTCACCACTTCACGGACGCAGTTCTTATTGCCAAATCAACAACTGGTCCTCGGGCCCAGGGCCAGTTTTATGGGCATATGCCCTGTGTAGTCACTTAGGACTGGTTTAATGCCCTGCTATCACTGTCCTGAAATTTTTAGCAGTTTTTCTACGAGGACCCCCACATTGACATTTGATGCTGGGCCCCACAAATTATGTAGCTGGTCCTTTTCAGGCCTGATGTTACTCTAATTTCTTGAAAGCATTTGATACGGCTTGTCACCCTCTCTGAATACTTCTTGAGTTCCTGGACAGCAACATCTGCTTGTCCCCTCCTGTTTCATTTACGGCTCCTTTAGGTACCTTCACCCTCTTCTTCATCTAGATTCACTCCCCAAGTGATCCTACGCAGTGTCCAGTCCTTCTCTACACAGCAGCTGCTGCTGACGGTGGCACAAAGAAAACCAATAGTAATAATGGGCACCTTTGAGTGTCTTCTGTGTGACAGGCATCGATTACAAGTATCATTTCATGTAATACTTAAAACACCTCATTTGTAGATTCAGTGTCGCAGGCATAGAAAGGCTGAGTAACTTGCCCAAGGGTACATAGCTTGTAGACAATAGCTTGGATTTGACTCAGGGAGTCTAATTCTATAGTTTGCTCCTTTAACCACCACAGTGAACACTTAAAATCTCTCCCTGAGCTCTCGGTGGGTATATCCACCCCCATACTTGACATTTCCACCTGTATGTCTAATGGGCATCTTCAGCTTACTGCATCCCGAAAAGAACTCTTGATTCCCACCCCACGCTGCCTCACTGTCAACCTCCATCTCTTCTGGTTTTTCTTTTAAACACATTATTTTTTAAAAGTTTATTTACTTATTTTGAGAGGCAGAGACAGTGCAAGCAGGGAGGGGCAGAGAGAGGGAGAAAGAGAGAGAGAGAGAATCCCAAGGAGGCTCCTCACTGTCGGCGCAGTGCCCGTCATGGTGCTCGAACCCATGAATCGTGAGATTGTGACCTGAGCCAAAATCAAGAGTCAGACACTTAACTGCCTGAGCTACCCTAGTGCCCCTCTTCTGGTTTTTCTAATATTATTAAATGGCCCTGAGATTCATCTGGGTGCCCCATCCGAAAGCCTGGCCTGGTTGCTTCTGCTTTCTTCCTTCCTTGTATCGAATCCAGTAGCCGCCTGCACAGGCTCTACCTTTAAACATACCAAATATTGACCACTTCTCCCACTTCCGTGGCCTCCAGCTTAGTCCAAACCACCACCTTCTCCTGACTGGATTATTGCAGTAGCCTCCTAATTGATTTTCTTCTTCAATTCTGCCCCCCTACACCCTGTATATTCTGCACAGAGTGAGCAGGGTGATATTTTTAAACATTTTTTTCTAAATGTTTTATCGAAGTATAAGATATGTACCCAAATTGGACAAGTTGATGAATTTTCACAATGTGACATGCCCATTTAACAAACACTCGGAGCAAGAACCATTACTAGTGCCCCCAGGAGTACCCCCTTGTGCTCCCTTGTAGCTACTATTCTCCCTCTACTATTCTTTCTCTATTATTCGTCAGTCTTTTAACTACGTTATTGTCTCAGGCGGTCATGCGTGGGGTCCCGTCTGCCCCGAGTGTGTTCTCCCTGCACATGTCAGTTTGAATCACCCCTCACTGCACTCAGGTCTCTGCTCAAATACCTTTTCCTCAGGAAGGATCACGAACCGCTCCGTACAACGCTAAGGGTGAAGAATATATAAAAGTCCTGTGAACATCTGTGATACTATCAGTGAACCGTTTCGCAATGAGCGATGTCAGCGCCCGCCAGGCCGCCTCTCTGTTCTGCTCAGGTTCGTCGGGTTCATCAGATATCACTGTGTTGGAAAGTAGGACTGAGTGTCATCTTTATCTTTGTGACAGGTAGCAGCTCTTCCAAGCCAGTGTAACTGTTCTCAGCTTTTCAATTTGAAGAAGTTCTTTTGAAGACTTCCATTTTAAGAATTGTGAAAATTTTGCTATGAAAAGCCTTCACTGCTATGTTCTTAAATGAATGTTAATTTCTGAGGTTTCGGATTTTGTGGGTTTTCCCCACACACCCCTCCCCTTTTTTTTTACTTTCCTTTTATTTTATTTGCTGTACATGCTGCACATCCAGATTGCATATCTAAAAGACACTGGTTATTTTTACGCTTTCTTAATTACAACTGTTATCAGTGCCAGGCTCTCACCGCACCATTTGTTCTCCTGCAAATCAACTACTTCTCATTTCCAGTTAAACAAGTAATTTTCAATTTTGTCTGTTGTCTTTTCAGCCTTTAAGTCATTTGGAATAAAAATTCAATTTCAGTGAAAAAAAATGGGTTAAAGACCTAAATGTGAGATCTGAAACCATAAAACTTTTAAAAGAAAACATAGGCAGTAATTTCTTTGGCATCAGCCATAGGAACATTTTTCTAGGTATGTATCTTCAAGTAAAACAAAAGCAAAAGCAAAATAAACTATTGGGACTATACTAAAAAAAAAAAAAAACCTCTCGCACAGTGAAAGAAACCACCAACAAAACAAAAAGAGACAACCTAGTGAATGGGAGAAGATATTTGCAAATGATGAATCCAATAAGGGATTAATATCCAAAATATATAAAGAACTTACAACTCAACACCCAAAAAACAAATCATCTGATTAAAAGATGGGCAGAGGACCTGAATGGACATACTTCTAAAGAAGACATATGCATGGCCAAGAGAAATGTATACAGATGCTCAACACCACTAATTGTGAGGGAAATACAAATCACAACCACAACAAGATATCACTTTATACCTGTCAGAATGGCTAGAATCAAAGAGACAAGAAATAAATGTTGGCAAGGATGTGAAGAAAGAGGAACCCTCCATATACACTTGGTGGGATCGTAAATTGGTACACCTACTCTGAAAAACAGAATGGAGATTCCTCAAAATATTGAAAATAGAATTTTATGATCCAGTAATTCCATTACTAAGTATTTACCCAAAGAAAATAAAAACACTAATTTAAAATGATATATGCACCCCTATGTTTACTATAGCATTTTTTACAGTAGCCAAAATATGGAAGCAACCCAAGTGTCCATCAGTAGATGAGTAGATAAAGAAAATGTGGTACACACACACACACAGGAATATTACTCAGCCATAACAAGGAATGAATTGTGGCAACATAGGTGGACCTCAGAGATATTATGCTAAGTGAAATAAGTCAGAGAAAGACAAATACTATATGATTTCATTTGCAGGTGGAATCTAAAAGACAAAACAAATGAACGAACACAAACAAAAAAAGCAGAAACAAACGATAAGTACAAAGAAAACGTGCTTGCCAGTGGGGAGGCTGGGAGGCTGGGCACAGTAGGTGAAGGGGAATAGGAGGTATGGAAAATGGATGAATAATTTCTAAAAGTCCTCTGAACATATATATTTTCTGAATTTAATTTTTTTAAATTTACATCCAAATTAGTTAGCATATAGTGCAAGAATGATTTCAGGAGTAGATTCCTTAATGCCCCTTACCCATTTAGCCCATCCCCCCCTCACACAACTCCTCCAGTAACCTTCTGTTTGTTCTCTGTATTTAAGAGTCTCTTCTGTTTTGTCCCCCTCCCTGTTTTTATATTATTTTTGTTTCCCTTCCCTTATGTTCATCTGTTTTGTCTCTTAAAATCCTCATATGAGTGAAGTCATATGATATTTGTCTTTCTCTGATTAATTTCGCTTAGCAGAATACCCTCTAGTTCCATCCATGTAGTTACAAATGGCAAGATTTCATTCTTTTTGATTGCCAAGTAATACTCCATTGTGTGTGTGTGTGTGTGTGTGTGTGTGTGTGTGTGTGTGTGTACTACATCTTTATCCATTCATCCATCGATGGACATTTGGACTCTTTCCACACTTTGGCTATTGTTGATAGTGCTGCTATAAACATTGGGGTGCAAACATATATGATATTATTAGTGAACTGTCTCCCCTATGATGTTGTGATTCCTTGAGGTAAGGGATTCTGTCTTCTTTTTGTAGATCTTATTTGTAGCATAATACTTTAGAACTTATAGTGTAATGCTCATGATAATTCATTGTTTTCCCTATTTGGTCTCCCTTAGCTCCAGATAATTTAGACTCTGATATAAATATTTAATAATTTTATGAACTGTGGTGGAGCATCAGCTTTTTGTATATTTTTTGAAAGGGGTAGTATACAGCATTATAGTTTGAAACTTTAAAACTCACTTTAACTTTTTAAAGTTAACTGGAAACAGTGCATACTTAAGTCCAATGAATTTTATCTATGACTAAAGAAGTGAGAAGGTTTTCAGTGACTTTATATTCTCTTTTAACAGTAATGCTAATTCTATTTCAAGTTTATAAAGTCGTATTTTTTTTTCTAAGACTCTGCAGTCTAGACTTAGTGATTCTCATTGACCTGGTTCTTATTATTGGGGCAATTTGGGGGCTACATGCATGTATAAAATTTGGTTTGGGGGCAAGAATTAGATCTAGCTTTCATTGGTTTATTTGTTCATTCTTTGTCCAAGGTATTTATTTCCACCATTGATTGCATTTGTCTTTATTTCCTTAAAGCCTTAAGCTAATGTCTGACATACACAATTCTTTTATTAATTGTAGAATGTCAGAGCAGAAAAAGATTTTCAAGACCACCTTTTCCAGCCATAAAAGACATCACTGGGTCAATTAGCAAAATTGGAAAATAGTCGGTAGATTAAAGTATTGTCAGTAATAAATTTCCTGAAGTTGATACTGCTATGGGTATATAAGAGAACATCCTTATTCTTAGAAAACACAATGAAGTATTTAGGAATAAAGTCACCATGATAATGTATTCACTTCCAAATGGTTCAGGGAAAGAAAAAAAAAACAACTGTGTATGTGTGTGTGTGTGCGCACGCACGCACGCACTTATGGGAGCATGCAAGCTTGTTCATGTATACAGAGTGAGTACAAGTGAGTGTAAGAGTAAATTATAAACCAAGTGGGGCAAAATATTAACAACAAGTAGATCTGGCAAAGGGTAGGGTTGCTGGGTGGCTCAGTCAGATGAGCCTCCTACTCTTGATTTCAGCTCAGGTCGTGATCCCAGGATTGTGGGATTGAGCCCTGCCCCAGGCTCCTGTTGAACAGGGAGACTGCTTAAGATTCTGTCTTTCTCCCTCTGTCCCTCCCCACTGCTTGCTCTCTCTCTCTCTCTCAAAAATAAACTTAAATTAAAAAAAAAAAGATCTGGCAAAGGGTATATTAATGTTCTTTATACTATTCTTATGTTTCCTCTTAAGTGTGAAATTATCTTCACATAAACATTTTTTAAAAATCATCATTCTCAGCTCTCTCAGGAAAAGCATTCAGTCTTCATGACACAGATGTTAAGTAACTTTCCCAGTTATCCTGAGAGTTAGAGACAGAACTACTCCTAGTCCCGAGGGCCTGTGTTATGCTGCTATCTTCTAGTAAACAGTCATTGAGCTCCAGCCAGATGAAGGGACCAGTAATCCTGACTTGTGGCCGCATAGAACACAGCCAAGCTTGCACATTAGTGATGTAGCTTTGAGTTACTTCAAAAAATATTTTTTTCCATGACCTGGTCAGGCTTAAAAACCTCCAGCCCCTCTGTTACCTGGACATCGTGTTACTAGATATCCTGTCCATTGTAATGAGACGTGGCTACATTGACATTTTAACAATCAGTGGTTTGTTCTTCTCTTTCTTCATAGCTACTGCTTCTTGGGATACGTTCCTCATGCTATGGAATTGCAAGCCACAAGCTAGAGCTTTCAGATACGTGGGTCACAAGGATGTGGTAACCAGCGTGCAGTTTTCCCCACTTGGAAACTTACTGGCATCTGCTTCAAGAGACAGAACCATTAGACTCTGGATTCCTGATAAGTAAGAGAAACAAAGTAACCTGATATACTCTGGATTTAGGCATGTGAAAGAAAATAAGCCTGGCTGTTCCTTCTGCACTGATCTAGAATGCCTGAACCCCCAGTTGCCTGCGCTGTTCTTAGTCTGAGTCACACGCGAGATGTACTGCCCTCGTCATAAAGTTAGCAAATTATTTCATACCATTTTTTCCTCATCTTTAACTCTGAATTATCTCTTCTATTTGAAACCTATTTCTAACCATGGAAATATGCTTCAGGTTTGGGTTTTTGTTTGTTTGTTTTTTTTTTGGCAGGGGGATGGTTATCAATCCTTTTTATAAATCTGATGTAACCTTCACGTTATCTCCCCAGAGAGATACACAATTACATACGTAACTGAAATTTTATAGTTTATTAATCTACTATTGCCAGTTTGTGGATCTTCTGTGGGCCTTTGGATCTCTATTAATCCCTGTGCCAGAACTATTCTTTGATGCATATAATTCATTATTGGGCTCTGGAGTTTTCTTGCTGAAGAAAGTTTCTGACAGATGTTTAAATCTGATTTGACAAATCATTATGACAAATCTCTCTGTACGAGGCTTTTTAAATCCTAGCTGATAGCTTGTCTATTTTAAGCCATTATGGAGCCATGATATTTTAAAAAGCTTTTGAACTTTTTTTTTGAACTCTTAATTATATGTTTTCAAACACACATGAACATAGAACAAATAGCACAACACTCCCTTCCCTCATACTCATCCACCAGATCCAACAGCTATCAGTTGTTTCACCCATCCTCCCCGCCCCCCTTTTTAGCTAGATTATTTTTAGAACAAATCCCACACATCATATCATATCCCCCAGTAAATATCTTAGAGGATAAGCATTTGAGCATTATCCTTGGGTCTTTTGTGGCAGGATTTGATTTGTGGTATGTGACTGAACAGGCTCAGGCACTCCCAAATGAAAGTTCATGGGGCATCTTCATGGCAGTGGACACTTTTTTTTTTTTGTGCCATCACCCAAGAGAATCTCCATGCTGAGAAATCTGAACATTACCCTAATGGTAGCACAAACTACTGAAGAGAAGTGACATGTTGTAATGACACTGTGGTGGCAATGTAGAGGGGAACTAGGAGGGAGGGAGACTGGTTTGGGGTCCAAAAGAGAAGATGTTTTCTAAAATCCTTAACTTTGGGGATTTAGGGCTAGTGGTTTTGCTGTCTTCAGCACATCGCAACTTCAGGCTCCCAGTACTAATTCTAGGAACTCTCAGTGAACAAACTGTACAAGGGTAGATGAGCTAAAAGCACACTGAGTCATTATTTGTACTGGCTGATCCCAGTGCAACAGTTCGGCTTATGTAGATGTCTCTGTTTCCTCTTTCTAAATCAAATCATATGGGGCCAGGCCAATCGTGGATTATGGCCGTGGGATGGAAGCTGGTATATCAGTTATTGCGGTTTAACAATCCTCAAAACTTAGCTTAATACAATAACTGTCATTTCTCATAATTTTGTGGGTTGTCTGGGTGATTCTTGTGCCCCATTTGATGTTGGCTTTACTCATGCAGCTTATTAAGCACCTCACTCATGTACCTGGGGCCTGGTGCTGGTTATTGGCTGGGGCATCCTGTCTTCCAGTGGCCTCTCTCCAGCAGGATAAGGACTTCTGACCATGTGCCAGCCGGGTTCTAGGACAGTAAAAATGGAAGCTGCTAGGCCTTTTGAAGGTCTAGGTCTGAAACTTCCACGGGGTCACTTCTGCCTCATGTCATTGGCCAAAGTAAGCCACAGCCAGCCCAGATTCAGAAGGAGGAGAAAGCAGTAGAATCTACCTCCTGGGAGGTGGGGGCGGGCAGTGTGTGTACAGGGGTGAGAGGGATGCTGGCAGCTGTATGTGCAGACATTACGGCTGGTGACTGGCAGGCTGAGGAGGAATAGTAGGAGCAAGCGTGGAAGCAGTTCCGGCCTGGAGTTCGTCACAGTGGGGAGTCCAGAGAACTTGGGCCGAAAGCGAAGGCAAGTTTGTGGGAGGCAGAGAGCCAATGTCAAGGCAAGGTGGGGAACTGCTAACCAGTTAAACAGCTGCACAACAAACACAAGGCACTCCTGTCGTGGGTTTTTATATCCGGTTGAGACCGGATCCAGGGGTTGGACTAGGCTGTAGCCGAGAAGAAAACCCCTGAGAAAGAAGGCAAGCAGGATAGGTTGCTGGAGTGTGGACTGTCTCCTGGCTTCCCAGTCACAGCAGATGCCAGTCTTGTCTTTGTTTTCTCTAGGCCAAACTCTCCTCCTAACTGCTACTCCTAGAACTTCCCCTTGAAACCTCACTGAACCAGGCTCTGAATGCTCCATCCCATTTCTTTAATATCAATTTTTGTTTTTCCTGGAGTAATATATATCAGGTGATGGAGATTTATTACCAGGTCACTTTTGCCTTCTACAGACCACTGGAGGGATAAGCCAGGATGGATCTAGGAACCTTTAAGTAGTGACTCTCACCAGTGGAATTCAACAAAATGTATCTAGCTTTTTTCATATGCCTGATATTGTGCTAGGGGCTGATCTTTAAAAAAATAAAAAATAAAAAAAATTTTTTTTAATGTTTATTTATTTTTGAGAGAGACAGAGACAGAATGCAAGTGGGTTAAGGGCAGAGAGAGGGAGACACAGAATCCGAAGCAGGCTCCAGGCTCTGAGCTGTCAGCACAGAGCCCGACGCAGGGCTCGAACACATGAGCTGTGAGATTGTGACTTGAGCTGAAGTCAGATGCTCAACCGACTGAGCTACCCAGGCACCCCTAAAAAAATTTTTTTTAATGTTTATTTATTTTTGAGAGAGAGAGAGAGAGAGAAACAGAGAGAGAGGGAGACACAGAATCTGAAGCAGGCTCTAGGCTGTGAACTGTCAGCACAGAGCCCCGTGAGGGGCTCGAACCCACCAGTGAGATCATGACCTGCGCTGAAGTCGGCCACCCAACCGACTGAGCCACCCAGGTTCCCCACCCCCCCTTTTTAAAAATTAATTTTTTTAATGTTTGGTGCTGGTCTTATAGGGATAAATAAATCATCATTCCTGTCCTCAAAAAAACTCACAGCTTAATAGAAGGGAAAGAGGTCTATTTTTTTTTAAGTACTGTATAATGTAATAAGCAAAATAGACGTAGCAGATAAGGAGCAATTAAGCCTGCCTGGGTTGCTCAAGGAGGCTAGGGTGGGGGAACTAATCCAGGGTGAGAAAAAGCAGGAAGTGCAAAGCCAGAGGTGTGTTTGAAGCTCGGGGACTGTTCTGAGTCCAAAGTTCAGTGTAACAGCCGGATGCCTTGTGGAAGAACTTGGTCACTGTACCTTTTCTTGGAAGGTAGCCCGTGACACATTTACACTGAGATTTACATGCTTAGAATATGCTTTTAGCGAGGGAATAAGAACAGTATGTAGGTGACTGGAGGGGATAAAAGATTAGAGCACGGAGACCAGTTAAGAGGCTTTCGCAAAAATCTAGGTAAAGGATACATACGGTGTATCTATCTGAATGTAAGCAGAGCTGATGTGGAAGAGGAAGAATTGAAAGGATATCTGGCAAGTGATAGCAGTATTTCTATCACTAAATCGGTTTTGTCGACCTATTGGATGTGGGAGGAGAAGGGGAAGTGGTTGAGTATGATTTCCAGGCTCTGCAAATTCTGTTGCCTGATGTGTTTCAAACAGTTATGTATAAATACAACTTTCTGAATGGAAAAAAAAATTGCTAAGTCTGGATGTAGTATAAAGTGAAGTATCCGGGGGAACTTTGGAGTCCTGACACGAGTAGTATTTCCCAGATGCCACCTTTGAACTCCAGGGTGTCTGCTAGCCTGCCCCTGACTATTTTAACTTTTTTTTTTTTTTCTGGTGTTTCTCCTTAAATGCCACACATTATTTTCTCCATCTTTTCTTTCCTATTCTCCTTTTCCCATCCTAGCCAAGAAAAAAAAAAAAAAAAAAGCAGCAGCAGCAGCTGAAATTTCAAAGTATTGAGAATTGGCATACAGTTGTTACCATTTGTCCTTTGTTTTGCTTGTGGGTGTAAGATTGGGCCCTGGGTGAGCAAGGCCTTGGATATGCCCCAGGGGTCTGAGTTCTCATTGCTGGTAGGTGGAAACTCCGGTGAGGTGAGTCGAGTCAGAGAGTGAGATTACCTAGAGACATTCTGTAAAGGGGGAAATGGCAGAAGGGATGTCTCTTCCTTCCCAGCCCAGACTGCCAGTCCACACAACTTCCACGTGACCCCAGCTTGAAAACACTTCCTTGGAGCTGTTCACTAAATTGATCTTAGCTTTTCTAGGTTGCAGGTTCCTTAAACTGTTCACTGCTATTTCTAGAGGAACAACAGGAACTTAAAATTCATGGTAGAGATTTGTCCAGAATATTGTTTCTGTAGCTTCTAATTAAAACAAAAACAGCAAGTGCATTTCTGGGTGGGACCATGAGGGTCTTTTCTTGTTAAGTATCAGTTGTGACTTCAGTGAATAAAACTAGCTTTAAAGAGGGTTGATGAAGAAACTTTTCATACTTTCATCAGTTCTTTTACAGGAGTTAAACTGCTTTAAATGTTTCAAAGACTGTATACTGATTAGATATTGATTATACCTAAATCAAGTTTTATAAATATTACACTGTTTATTTCCAGGAGAGGAAAATCCTCTGAATTTAAAGCTCATACAGCTCCAGTTCGAAGTATAGACTTTTCAGCCGATGGCCAATTTCTAGCTACAGCTTCTGAAGACAAATCTATCAAAGTATGGAACATGTATCGCCAGCGTTTCTTGTATTCCTTGTACCGACATACCCACTGGGTACGCTGTGCCAAGTAAGTGTGAAGTTTCCTAATGAGATCTCCGCATTTTCTTTTTCCTGCTAAGGTCTGTGTTTACCTCCCAACTCCCAGAAAAGGGGATCAAGGACAAATTCATTCATTCTTTCATTCAGCAAGTATTTGTCATGTGCCTGCCATGTGCTGGGAATAATAGTAAGCAAAACAGTCAAAACCCCCTACTGTCATGAGCTTCCATTCTAGAAAGGGGAGCTAGATAATAAACAGGTAGGAAAAGGAGACAGTAGGTCAGATGGTGGTAAGTGCTATGGAGAAAAAAAACAGCTGGATTGGAAGAAGGCTGCAGTTTTAAACAGCAACTGCCTCACAAAGACAAGGTGGCCTTTAAGCAAAGATCTAACAGAGGGCAGGGGGTGAGGCTTGCCTATGTTTGGGAAAGGCCTGTCTCAGAGGAAACCAGTACAGAAGCCCTGGGGTGGGAGCTGGTGGCTGTTTGAAGACCGGCAAGGAGGCTGGTGTGGAGGAGAGTGTGGGGAAGCAACAGGAGCGCCGGGGAGGGAGGCTGCAGCTGGGTCGGGAACAGCTGACGGATGGATGTTCTGAGTGACAGGAGATGCCACTGGAGCATGTGCATCTCTCTGAATAACATTTTAATGCGATGGTTCCGACTGCCGTGCGGAGAAAAGCTGTCAAAGTCAGGGCAGAAGCAGGGGATGTCGTTAGGAGGCTGTGTGCAGTAGCTCAAATCCAGCTTGGACCAGGGTGTTGGCAGTGGAGATTTCGAGAAGTCGGATTCCACCTGCCATTTGCAGATACAACCAACATACTTGCTGTTACATTGGATGTGACAGGGAAGGAGGAACTAAGAGTGACTCCACAATCTGGCAATCTATTGGGACAAGTACTATTGTGTTATAATGTCAACTAACAGCCATGGAGCCCTTTCTATTTCCAAGAGACACCGCCTAAGTACTTAAAATAATTCCCTATCAGAACTGCTCTGGGAGAGTAGGGCTATTGTGTGGTTTTTTTATTATTATTGTTTAAAAATTTTTTTTTTAGGGCTATTGTTTTTTTCCCCTGTTTTGCAGCTGAAGGAAGTGAGTTTCAGAGTTAAAGTTAGAACTTGTCTATTTGAAAGGATAGAAGCCCAAAGAAATTATTTCTCTCCTCTCCAAGTTGTTAATTGGCTGATGTTTGGTGACCTTGGAGTAGAGAACCAGGGGCTGCAGGCCTTGAGAGAGACTGTCTACATGCCGGCTCTACTCTCTCAAATGCCCTGGTGGTGAGGTCACTGCCAGCTCTGAGCCGAAGTCCTCATAGCTTTGCGACTGGACAGGAAAAGCTCCTACCTCCAGTTAGAAAAGAACTATGGGCAACTCTCAGCTTGGATCCCGTGCCCATCCCTTCACCAGGGAGTAAGATACTGTGGTTGTCACAGGTTAGCCAGGCACCTGACAGAGACCAGTCATCCCAGTCTGAGGGGTGAGGGCATACCAACCATGTGTTCTGGTGGTGCACAGAGAGGACAGTTCTTAAAAGAAGGGGGCTGGCATCGACGTGGTCCCTGGGGGGAAATCTGTGCAGGCTGCAGCCAGCCGACCGTGTGCACACTGTATGAAACAATGTGCCAGGCATCTTCAGCTCTGATGTGGTAGAGTGGTAGTGGGAGCCTCGCTCTGTCTTGCCTTCTATCCCATGCTGCTGTCATCATGCTCTTAGTGGGACATTATTGTTCAGGTGTTGATTATAATCTATGGAGTGAGTCTAAGAAAGAAGACAAAAGGTTCTACTTTTAGCCAATAGTTTTTTTCTTCTAGAGTTGTCAGCTACTTTTGACTCTGGCCAAAAGAAATACAGAAAGTATTATTTCTATATATGCCTTATAGCTGTGTGGTCAAGAACATGGACCTGGGACCTAAATATATAGGTTAAAATTCCAGCCTCAGCACTTACCAGCTCTGTGACCTTTGGGAAAATTACCTCACTTCTCAGTGCCTTAGTTTTCTTACCTGTAAAATTAGGCTGATGATAATAGTAACCTGCCACACAAGTTGTCATGGTATTTAAATGAGTACATACACATAAAGCATTTAGAATCATGCCTCCCATGGAGTAATCACTAAACAAATCTTAACCATCATCCTCATCCTCATTGGACATCTCAATCTTGTTTTGTTTTTAAAGCTATTATATAACTTGAGTTGATAATTTTTTCCCACCTAGGGAGGTGACATATGTGAAGGTCCCAAGAGGCTGGTCAGATCACTTGTATTTATGTGTTAAGTGATGCACACAGAGATCTATCATCTAGTGGATCAATCCCAGAGAACAGACAGAGGCACAAAAAGCTAGGCCAAGTACTGGGAGTCATTATTTAGCCCCCACTAGGACTGACTCTGGAGATGTTTGGCAAAGACACTGGTTTTTGTTACCTTTATCAGGTGGCTCATCAAAAGCAAAACCATTGAATGAGAGCTATTATTTATCCAGTGGGTCCCTATGCGTCTGTTTTCTTCCTGAAATAATTTAAGGTGGTTTATAATAAATGCCATACAACTAGAGGGAATGAAGAGACATTTCTATGTAGAACCGTGTCACCTTGGGTAGTGCAAATTTGGCAGGTTTAGCCTGAGTTTCCTGCAACCAAGGGATTGATGGAATGATGGTGGCTGACATGTCTTCATGTTTTTAAACAAAAAGGAATCCCGACAAGTTGTTCAGATAAGAGAAAATTTTTCCTGTAGAAGATTCTAGGAGATATTTTATTCCTTGTCCTTGTACCGAAGCATGTATGTATAATATAAATGCTAAAGAAGGGGCGCCTGGGTGGCTCAGTGGATTGAGCGTCTGACTTCAGCTCAGGTCATGATCTCCCGGTTTGTGAGTTTGAGCCCCACCCCACCCCACCCCCTTCGGACTCACTGCTCTCAGACTGTCAGTGCAGAGTCTGCTTAGGATCCTCTATGCCCCTCCCCTGCTTGCGCTCTCCAGTTTTTTAAAATAAATGTTTTTTAAACATTTAACATAAAAATAAATAAATGTTTTTTGAAAATGCCTAAGAAAAGGTATTGCTACTGTAAGGCAGAGGAATGTATAAAAGGTTGAAAAGGTCACCAATAATATAAAATTTTGGTCTTCAAAATATTCCTTTTATTTTTTTTTGGTCAGTCCTTCAAAGTTTTTATTCTTTTTTGTTTGTTTTGGGGTTTTTTTTTGTTCCTGCTTTGTACCACATATCTGTGCTGCGTGTCAAGTAGGTAGAAATGAGAACTGCAGTCTTAGCCTCAAGGAGCTTTTCTGTTTTATGGTTCAACGGAAACAAAACACATACAAAATAAGTATAAAATGATGTCTCCTATGGGAAGATGACGCACAAGGGGTAAGGGCAGTGGGGCATCGAACTGGACTTGTATGAGGAAACACCAAGGAGGACATTGCAGGCCCAGCACTGAGGGACGGACAGGAGGAGAAGAGGCTTGCAGCCGTCTCGTCAGATGGGGACTGGTGGCCTGCCACTCACAGAGGGAAGGAGCAGGAGTAAGCTCTGTGGCCTGGGAAAATGTTTTGTGCTCTGGGAATGTTAAATTTTCAGCTGTTGCCTGGCACAGGAAGTAAAGTGGGATGAGGAAGAGGAAAGGTGGGGAAGGCTCAGGGCCATGGGTGTTTTGAAAAGACTTTGGACTTCATCCTCCAAGTAACACGGAGACACTGGAGGGCTTGGGATTGGGAAGAAGCATGATCGTTCCTGAGCTCTTTGTAAACTGCTCTTACAACCCACAGCATGACTGCTTTAGATGGTTGGCGTGAGATAGGTCAGGATTCACATGCCTGCCACGTCGTTACCCTCGGGCGAGTTAGTCCATGGTTCTCAGCCTCAGCGGGAGGTGAGGGTAATGAGCCTTCTCAACTGGACTGTTGTGAGGATGAGAAATATAGTGTTCGGGACTGTGTGACGCCACAAGCCTGCCCTACCTCCCGCTGAGTAACATTAGGGAGAGACTTAGGAACTGGGGAAGGGCCCAACATTTGGTTTTAAACCTCTCATCAATTAGAGAGAAGACAGTGGTGGAACCCTGCACTTCTGTCTGCTTAGCATCTGTTCTGTTTTCTGGTGACGGTGCCCAAGCGTTCCCTAAGCTTTCCCTGAGCCCTCCCCTACAGTCCCTCTGTATGTGTATAGGTACTGGTGTGGCCTGATCTCCAGTTCCAGAAGAGGGCATTCAGCTCAGGCTTGCCATCCAGAACAGGGCATCTCCCTCCTACAGGAGTTAGTGAGTCTTGTTAGAACAGCAGGCCTTTCCCCTGAGATTGCTACTTTAAGCTTCTTCTTTTTTTTTTTAGTTTATTTATTTATTTTAATAATCTCTACACCCCATATGGGGCTCGAACTCATGACCCTGAGATCAAGAGTCTCGTATTCTTCCGACTGAGCCAGCCAGGCACCCCTTGCGCTTATTGAAACCTGTGGTTACTGAGGGACACCGTTGGCTAACAGTTGACCTGAGAGTGGTGCTGATTCAGGGGACAGCAGAGCTGTGAGCTTGAGAAAGAAAGAATTGCTATCTGATTACATGGTATGGTTTCTGGATACAGTTATACCTGGTTTTATTAACATGTGTTTGTGTGTGTACGTGTGTGTGTGTGTGTGTGTGTGTGTGTGTGTGTGTGTGTGTGTGAGAAATGAGCCTTAAAAATTCTCTCACTTTAAAAAAATTTTTTTAATGTTTATTTATTTTTGAGAGAGAGAAAGAGAGACAGAGTGTGAGCAGAGAAGGGGCAGGGAGAGAGGGAGACACAGAATCCGAAGCAGGCTCCAGGCTCTGAGCTGTCAGCACAGAGTGCGACACGGGGTGCAAACTCACGAACTGTGAGATTGTGACCTGAGCCGAAGTCGCGCACTTAACTGACTGAGCATCCAGGCACCCCTCTCTCACTTTTTTTTTTAAGAGGCACTTTCTGTAAGATTTGATAGCAGAACAGAGTTTGGGAAAAGTGGGGGTTATTCTCACATCCAGTGATGTGCACTCAAGACATCTGTTTTATCTTCACCCCCAGTGCCACAGTCTTAGTTTTAGCATCAGGGACTCTCGTAGACACTTCAGATTTGCCCCATTCTCCCACCCTCACCCCCACCCCCCCCCACCGCCCTGCCGCCTCCAAAGAGACCTTTGTGAAATGCAAATCTGGTTGTACTGTTCCTCAGGTTAAAGCTATTGGTGACTCCTTGCCCTGGCTTGTCTGCTCTGCCTTCCTGTCACAACTTTGTCTTTGTCCCCTTCCCCATCCCCTTCTTGCAGCTATACTGAGCTCCTGTGTGTGATGCTCTGCTGTGTTCTGTGCCCTTTCCAAGTGCTGCCCGCTGTGCCTGGAATGCCCCCGAGTCCACCACCCCTTTCCCCATGCGGCTCTGCAGCTCTCCTTCCAGGAAGTGTTTACGGTTCTCCCAGGCCCCACTTATTACGAGTCCTCCGTGCCACTGAATTGTCTTGCTTATGAGGTCCTGTCTGCTTAGGCCTCTCTTCCCTATTAGACTTTCAATTGTAAGTATTTTGTTCAGATTGTATTCTCTTGACAGGCCCTGTTCGAAATTCTGTAGATACCACAGAAAGCAAAACAAAACTCCCAGTCTCGTGGAGCTCCTTCTACCAAAGGGAGATAGACAATTAAAAAATGTACTGGTGATATGTGCCCTGCAGGAAAATACTGTGGAGTCACAAGGTAGAGAGTGATGGGGTTGGCGGGTGCTCCTTTACACATGGCTCAGGGAAGACATCCCTGCTCAGGTGACTCTGAAGGGAGGGAGCTGATGAGGTGGGTGTGAGGCAGAGTCAGACGGTGTGAGAAGCACTGCAGTGTCATGATGGGGTGGGGAAGTCTCAGAGGAGTTGTGCAAAAATGTGGGCTGAATGAATCAGTGAGGGGTGTGCAGGTAGTTTTGGTAGGAGTTTTCCAGGGGCTTCTTCAAGGAAGAGTCATTTCTGTGGATTTTTAATATCGAATGTAGGAGGACTGTACATGCATGTTACGAAGGAGAATGTTTATGGGGCTTCGCTGTTCCGTTTCGGCCAATCCCTATTCAGATTGACAATTTTGTACTGAGCTTGCCTACTCTTAATGGAATGCCTTTATCTCTCTGGTGCCTTGTGGTTCTGTTCTTTGTTTTTATCAGTTCTTTTCTTACTGTTTGGCATCAGTGATTCATGTGAAACTCTTCCGAGGTCTCTCTGGAGGAATGTTCTTTGATAAATAATTTGGTTAAATCGAATGGGTAAGGATTTCATCTTCTTGGCAACTTTCCGTATGTGTGCTCTACAACGTGTTTAGAGATTCTTCCTCATGTGTTTATTGTAATCTTTTTTTCCTTGGCTCATGCTACTGTAGTTAGACAACAGGAGCATTGAGAGGGCCCAACTGACCACTCAGGCCCACTCAGGCCAGCTGACAGTCTGCAGTGTTTGTGCAGCTTCCTGTGAGAACTTAGCCTTGCTAGGGTCAGCCCAGTTCAGGACTTTCTTCCAAAGTTCTGAAGGGCCATTTTCACTTTTTACTCAGAGGTGAGAATGCTCAGGGGGCACTGAGTCATGCTTAATAAACTTAGGAGAGTCTGAAACATAAGCCAGATGCCAATTTATTTATTTATGACAACAACACTAACTTTCAAAGGGACTAGAATGTTTGTCTGTCTCAGTCAGGGCCTTCCTCCTTCACTGACAGAGTCAGAACAAGAGCTCGATGGGCCCTGGAATGAAAGCAAGAAAGTTTGTTGAAAAAACAAAATCTTGATGGACAGTTTTCTCAGGTTTGAATAGAGCAATGGGGCCATCTCTGCCACATGCACACACCTGCCAAGGAAACTGCATGATCAGCTGGTCGGGTGCCCCCTCCCCCAGGCCAAGCAGGAGACACACTGACGACTCTTGCCTCTGGCGGTTGCTGGGTGCTTCCTCTCTGGTAACAAGTGCTGCAGTACAGTTGATTGGATTCAGCAGAGAGGCAGTGCCCTGTAGTACAGCTCCCTCGCATGTGATCCTGGGAACACGACCCAATCTCTCTGAGCCTTGCTTGGTCTGCTCTCCTATAAAATGGGTACAAAGAGGTACCTTCCTCATAGAGTCTTCGTGAAAATTAAAGTGAATGAATATGAAGTGTCAGTTCATGTCAGCTATTAACTCCCTCATATTCCATTTTTTTTTTCTTTCTACAGATTTACTGGAGTCACCAATTAGGTTGTGTTCCCAAGTCATTTCGCACATTTGCACACAGTGTTTGGGGTTGCTACTACAAGTAGCTACTATTTATCCATTGGCTGTACTTCATGTATTTAACTATCAGGGTAACTTTTAATTTCTAAATACTTGGGTCTGAAAATCTCTGCCTTTTAATTGGAGAGCTTAACCCATTTATATTTATGTAACTCTTCCTATGCTTAGTTTTAAGTCTACCATCTTACTCTGTGTTTTCTATTTGTCCCATTTGTTTATTTCTTTCTCCCTTTCTTTTGGATTGCTTATTTCTTAGTATCCCATGTTATCTCCTCTTTGGGCTTTTTAGCTTTACTCTTTGTCTTGGGTTTTTGTTTAGTGGTAACCTCTAGAAGTTACAGTCTACATCCTTAATATATCACAGTCTACTTTTGAATTAATTTGTGCAGTTTTATATATAATATTAGAACTTATAAAAGTTCTAATGTCAGAACTTAGAAAAATTTATCTCCAATTTCCTAATTCTTAACAGTTTTATATCTGTATATGGTATGAGCTCGCAATTCATTTCTTTTAAATAAGAAACAAAAAAGTCTTTATATTTGCCCTCATATACTTTTCCAGTGCTCTTTAAACTAGATCCAAGTTTCCACCTGGTATCATTTCCCTTCAACCTAAAAAACTTCAGGTACTATTTCTTGTAGTGTGGGTTTCCTGGTGATGAATTCTCTCTTTTTGTGTATCCATTTTGATTTACCTTATCTTATCTTATCTTGAGAGAGAGGGAGGGCACAAGTTAGGGAGAGAAATACTCTTAAGCAGGCTCCATGCCCAGTACAGAGCCTGATGTGGGACTTGATCTCAAAACTGTGAGATTATGACCTGAGCTGAAATCAAGAGTTGGACCCTCAACTGAGCCACCCAGGCACTCCTGTTTATCCTTTTTTCTTTTTTTTTTAATATGAAGTTTTATTCATATATGGAAACTAAACACTACAAAAAAGGGCAATCATGGGCCCTTTGGAATCAGACAAGAAACATGATAAAAATTTTTCCAAAAATTCTTATACAGTCATTTGTATGAGAAATAGCTATTTTTGATATGCCCTGTTTATCCTTTTTAAATGATATTTTTGCTGAGATGTAGAATTCTAATTTAGTGGATACTTTTTCTTTTAGGACTTAGGGGATGTCCTTTCATTGTCTTCTGCTTTGCATTTTTTCTTTTTTTTTTTCATGTGAAGGCAGCAGTCATTTTTATTGTTATTCTCCTATATGTAATGCACCTTTTTTTTTTTTTTATAGCAATCTGACTGTAATGAGCCTACCTATGGTTTTGTATATTTTTCTCATGGTTTCTGGAACTATGTGGATATAAGGATTGATATTTTTATCACATTTGGTAAATTTTTGTTTATTCTTCATATATCTTTCTGCCCTCATTTCTTTCTCATCTTTTTCTGGGATTCCAAATTCACATATGTTGAATTTTGATATCATCCCATAGTTTTTTGAGGCTTTGCTTATTTTCTCAAATTTTTTTTCTCTTTGCGCTTCAGTGTGTATAGTTTCTATTGGCCTATCTTCAGCTTCCCTGGTGTTTCTGTTCCAGCAATGTCTAATCTACTGCAAGCTTACCCATTTCTCTGATGAGATTCCTCATTTGTTTATTATGTCCATCATTTCCTTTAAATCCTAAACATATTTATAATAATTGTTTAAAGTTCTTGTCTGCTAATTCTAACATCTATGTCCTATCTAGGTCAAGATTCTCTGCTTCTTTGTATGTCTTGTGGTTTTTTAAAAATTGTGTGCCCACTTGTTGGGAGGAACGCTGGGTGTTGTATGGAAACCAATTTGACAATAAATTTCATATTAAAAAAATAATAATAAAATAAAATTGTGTGCCCAAACATTGCTAAGTGTTTGAGAGCATAAAGTGCTCTATCATCTCTAAAAAGTGTTGAGTTTTGTTCCGGTAAGCAGTTAACTCTTTGATGGCTCAACTAGATTCTCTTGAGGTTTGGATTTAGACTGTTTCAGAGTAGCCTTGACACTTGGGCTATAGTACTAGTGGCCTTTCTGGGGCTGCCACCAAATGTCTGAAGCATTCCACAAAATCTGCCCAGAACTTGAACATCTCTCAGTTCTATGTAACCTCTGGCATCTTTGTTCAGCTCATAGTCTCCAGTGGTTGTTCTCTGCCAAGCCTTTTTGCCCAGAGCATTAGCAGCTTTGTTTTTGACCAAACTCAAGGGGCCTCAGAGGCAGATTTTTTTTGGTTTCTGCTCTTCATAGCTCCTCTCTCACACCCTGTCTTCAAACTTCCAGCCCTTTAGCCCAGTTCTGCATTCTGATTTTTGTTTCCTCTGCTCAGTTGGACTGCTGCTGTCTCCTTGGGCTCTATGTCTTTGTGCCATGGTTTGGAAAATACTCCCGGGTAGAAATCTGGGATAGGTTTGGTGTTCACCTGGTATGTGTTATCTGCCTCTCACGATTCACAACTGTGTGCTATCTCTTCTCCGGTGCCTGAAAACAGTTGCTTCATATATTTTGCCCAGTTGTATGATTGTCTACAGTAGGAGAGTAAGTCTGATAACCATTAATCCCTCTGTCTAGAACTTCTGTCAAAGGAATTTATTGTAGCCTACCAAGCCAATTTCAGAATTCACATGGGTGAGTTAAATGTGTAAGAATAGCCAACAAAAAAAATGACAAGAAAGAGAATAAGAAGAAACTTGTCCAACCAACTGTCAGACCACAGTATAAAATTATAGAAATTAGGGGCACCTGACTGACTCAGTCGGTTGGGCATCTGACTCTTGATCTTGGCTCAAGTCATGATCTCCTGGTTTGTGAGTTCGAACCCTGTATTGGGCTCTGTGTTGGCAGTGTGGAGTCTGTTTGGGATTCTGTCGCTCCCTCTCTCTGCCCGCCCCCCCTCCTTGTGCACATGCATGCGCTCTTTCTCTCTCCCTCTCTCTCTCTCAAAATAAATAAATAAACTTAAATAAAATAAAATTATAGAAATTAAAATATGGTGATAATTGTATAATATTAGGAAAAAAAGGTCATAGAAAGACTAGAAGCATACCCATGTATGTTTTATGATAGATGATATTTCCAATCAGTGGGGAACTGGATGGACTGTTTAATATAAAGTTAAAACAACTGGATTTCTGTTTGGAAAAATATAAGTGGGATTTCTATTGCATACCATACATTTACCAAATTTGTAGATGAATTAAACAACTAAACATTAAAAATTGTTCAAGTGATACTGCTCTTCCTCCTGATATATGAGCAGTGTATTGAAATGAATGTAGAGGGTTAGCAGAGCAATTGTTTTTCCCTTTAGTATTTGAATTTTAAACATACACCATGGACTTAAGTAATTAAAATTCTGTGTCTGTCTGTGCTTAGTACTTACCATAAGTTTGTTCTTGGAGCCTCAACCTTTTCTCTGTGGCATAGAGATGGTGCCTATTCGTGTAGGAGGTGATGAATAACTAGCTATGTTCTTTGGAGTAGTGTCGTTTATGATGATACATTTTAATTCACAGAAATATTTTTAAGATATGCTGTCTATTGGAAAATATATTCATGCTTTTAAAATATAAATTAGTATAGTCTTTTTAGAAATCAATTTGCAAACTATATCAGATGTCTTTGGTGCAGTGACTTCACAACTGGAAATGTATTCTAAATACCCTTTTGTATGCAAAAGAAAAAGCTTTGAATTCAGAGGTATTGCTTTCAGTATAATTTATAATGGTGAGATATTGGAAAGAACCGATTTTCCAAATAAAGAAAACTATTTCAAAAAATTTATACTATTATGTAGCCATTAAAAGGAGAGTATATGCAAGTAATGACATGAAAATGTTCGTGTTGGGGTGGGGAGCAAAATTCAGAACTCTAGATTATAATATAAAAGATAAAGTACCTGTCATACGTACAATGGTTAAGTGGGATTTTGAGTGATGGCACTATGGACTGTTTTTTTACTTACTGTATTTTCCTTTTTTTAACATTAAATTTTTCTTTAATGACTAATGAAGAAAACATTGATCATTATATATATATAATGTTATCTTTTTTTAGTGGCAAAGAAATTTTCTAATAGGTAAAATTATTATAGCCCTGTATTTTTTAAAATAATGTATATTCTTGGATAATGTGTGCTTTTTTATAGTGTCCTCAATCAAAAATAAGTAGAGGCTATTGAGCCAACTTGTCCAACATTATTGCTTTTCCAGGATTAATTTTTAGGGGAAAAGTCTACATTTAATTTTCAGTTGTTGTAGGGTTACAAGTGATCTTTGACCATCTGAATTGCAGAGATTTTTCTTTGTAGTGGCAAGAGATATATACATATAATACATATATGTATGTGTGTATGTATGTATATAATCGACCTTACCATTTTAACCATTTTAAAACATACAGTTAGATGTCATTAGGCATATTCATGCTGTGTAACAAACTGTAGCTTTTAAACAGCAGCTTTCATTTGCTCTAATATTAAGTTAGACCCAAATATCTTAAACAAATTTTTTAACTGTCTTAAATGTTTCCTAGGGACCTACTCCGTGCCATGCACGGTGTCTGGGGATGCAACAGTGAACAAGACAGACATGGTTTCTGTCTTCTTGGAGCTTACATGTGTTGGGGAAGTAAACAGAATGCTTGATTGCAAGGATGACCTAAGTATGAACCGGAGCTACTCTAAGACCACATGCTGAGGAACTAACCTACTGGGGGTCAGGGGGTGGCAGTCTGGAAGCCTTCCTGAGGAAGTGACACTGAGCAGAGACTTACAGGATGAGTAAAATCTTCTTATGTATTTTAAACTAGATAAAGAGTAGGGGGCAGCATTTGAGGCACAGGGAACAGCACATGAGGAAATGCCCGAGGCAGGAGCAAGGACCTGAGAGAAGAGGGGTGTGTGCCAGGAAGAGTAGGGTGATAAAGGGACCGGAGGGCAGACCCCAAGGACCTGGTAAGCAGTGGTAAGGATGCTAGGCACTGTGGTTTGAAGAGACAGGAACTGATGTGTGGAGTGTGGAGGTGTAGAGGAGGAAGAGGCACAAAGCATGACTCCTAGGCTTCTGGCCTGAGGGACTATTTGCTGAGAAACGGCACACTGGAGAAGGACAGTTTAGGGAGGAAGACGATGAGTTCAGATTTGGACAAGCTCAGAGTTGGAGGTGCCTGCAGGATATGCAAGAGGAGACGCCCAGTAGGCAGTTACACTTATGGGTGGAGATCCCAGGAGAGAAGTCTGGGCATATAAATGGTAAATGACCCAACAAATAATTAACATGTTTCATGGCATACTTAAATCTTTTTATATCTCTTTCATCTGCTTTCTGTCTCTCAGCAGCTGTAGGAATGAATCCTGTTACTGCAATTAACAGATGGGTTCTCTTCTGATGCTGACCAACACTTAAAAAAGTATAAATGTTTTGCTTATTGCCTTGAAGTTCACCTTCAGTGTGTAAACACAGAATCCCACCAAAGCAAACTCTGAGACTGCCAATATATTTTTTTAATGAGTCTATGAAAGTTTGGTTCTGAATGCAGTCCAAACACCCTCATTATACAAATAGAAAACAGTGGCCAGTGTGGTTTTGAATTTCACAGGGTTACATAGCCGGACAGTTGCAGAATTGGCTCTAGAATTCAGGACTGTGTACTGACTGGACAGTCTATTTCCACTACTTTTTACTGCTTCCCCCTCGTATTGAATAGCTGCTGGCTTCAAAGTCCAATTACTAATTATTTGTTTCTCAGTAGACATGGAACAGTGCCTACTCTGTTTGGTGTCAGAAGCCTGAGGGCTGGAAATGTTTTTTTTATAGAACATTTATTCCAATGATAAGAGATTTCCAAAGGAAGTTTTTGGTTTCTTATGAAAGCACTTTGAAACTTCTCATGGTTCATGGACCCCTTTGGCTCTCGAATATGTGAATAGCTCTATGGCTGTGCATATGGTAATACAATTTTACATACAGTTGCAGGAACTCCATAGATTCCAAGTTAAGGAACTCCATAGATTCCAAGTTAAAGAACTCCTGTTATGCCACTGGGCTATTCTCAATGACCTGTGAACCAGTTTTTCTAGAAAGAAGTTCAGTAGTTTCCTGATTCTCTCAAATAAGTACCAGTATATTTAAGAGATTGAACAGTGGTTCAATTAACTTCCCAGATGCCTTACAGACAGTTCCTGTCTGATCATCTGCCAGTCACTATTGACTAATATAATGTCTATCTCTATGACACACTTTCTGGAAGTTTTAAAAGGTAGTCGAGTGGTGCTGAATTAGAGAGTTAGAAATCTGGTGATGTCTCAGTAGAAATTTTATATCCTCTTAACACTCTTAAAATTGATAACCCAGTTAGATGTTGCTTAAGCCCTGACAAAGGAAAGGACTGTCCTTTACTGACCGAAGTCAGGGCAAAGAGAAGCCTCTTTTATTGGTGCCAACCTATTTTTGATGTATCTAATTCAAAATAAAAGGAGAGAAGAGAAGATACAAACCACCAGCCTCACTTATAACCCTTCCCAAGGCAACCCCCCCCCCCACAAAACAAAACAAAACAAAACAAAACAAAACAAAACAAAACAAAACAAAACAAAACACATATATAGAGAACATATGCAGGCATTATAACGTGGTGTCCGGAGGAGGGGGACAGCCTTAATCTCCGGTCCCCCTTTGGTCATGTCGAGCTGGGGTAGAACACCCCCCACCCCACCCCTCACCAGGTTCTTCCCCTCCTTTCCCTCCACTTATCTGACTTTTGCATCCCCTTCATTTCTTTAGTACCTAGAAGTTCTCCGGGGCTATAGCCCTTCCTGCTCAGGATGGATTTCTAGCCGGCCAAGATACCCCCTTTTCTTTATTCACAAGTTTCTTTAAAATCCTGTTGCTTCCATGGAACTTCTGTTGACAAATTGGCACCTTTTTGTTTCAAACTCTTTTCTTAGCACTATCTAAAATGCTGCTGTGTGCCCTTCCTAGAGTGCAAACGTCATGAAGGCAGGGATCTTACCAGTCTCATTCACCACTGTATTCCAGTTACCCAGGACAGGGCCCAGTGCCTGGTTTTGGAGGTATAAAATATTTGAATCAATGAATATGTTCCCCCATAAACTCCCCAAGGACACTGACAATGTATGGCAGCAGAGGCCGGTTTTTATTAAAGGATAGTCTAGTGGTTAAACTGTCAGGTAGAGCCCAGTCACCTGGCCTCCTAAGAGCACTGCCTCATGGTTTCCCTCCACTTTAGAACTTTCTGTGGTTACCCAGAAGCCACACTGAACTTCTGTGCTCTAAATAATTTAGCCAGTTGAAGAAAGTTGCCTTTCTGTCAGGGACTTAAGCAGAGTGACTGAGAGGTTTGGCTGTGGAACCGGACTGCCTGGTTCAAATCTTCCTGCTGTGTGACTCTGGCAGTTTACCGATCCCTTTATGTGCCTTGGTTTATTCACCTGTGATATGAGGCGACCAGTAGCACCTGTTTAGTAGGATTATTTTGAGGATTAAACAAGTTGTTACAGGTAATGTGTTAAGAACCATTCTCGGACATGTGTGCTCAATAAATGTAGGCAGGATAATGATGATAATGGAGGTGGTGGTATTTGGCCAATAGTGTCGAAGTTGAGTATTTTTATACTTTGTTTTTTAATTTGATCACTTCATCTTTATATTAAACATTTCTTTTGTCATGGCTTTCTTAAAATGTAAGGATCAAGTGATCTCTTAGAAATACTTATTTAAAATACTCACATTAAGTGATTTCTAAAAGATAACTTGTTGGGGCACCTGTGTGACTCAGGGGGTTAAACGTCTGACTCTCGATTTCAGCTCAGGTCACGATCTCACAGTTCATGGGATCAAGCCCCATGTTGGGCTTTGTGCTGACAGTGCAGAGCCTGCTTGGGATATTCTCTCTCTCTCCTTCTCTCTCCCCCTCCCCCACTAATGCTCTCACTCTCTTTCTCTCTCAAAATAAATAAACATTAAAGAAAGATAACATTAAGAAACAGTTTGAGGGGCGCCTGGGTGGCTCAGTCGGTTAAGCGACCGACTTAGCTCAGGTCACGATCTCGCCGTCTGTGAGTTCGAGCCCCGCGTCGGGCTCTGTATGGACAGCTCAGAGCCTGGAGCCTGTTTCAGATTCTGTGTCTCCCTCTCTCTGACCCTCCCCTGTTCATGCTCTGTCTCTCCCTCTCTCAGAAATAAATAAAACGTTAAAAAAAAAAAAAAGAAACAGTTTGATTCTATGTATTAGTTGCATTACTATGTATTATTATATTTTCATAAGGATACTGAGCAGGTTTTTCTTCCCCAGTCTGTATAACATATGCTTCATCTGCTTGAAGCCTTTCTATAATACTGTCCTTCATATGTTAATCTTTCTCACATATTTTCTGGAGGAAAAGATTAATAACGTACTATGTTATTGTAAAATCAAACTGAACTACCCAGCTCGGAAGACATTTTCTTGCAAGGTTACTTGCCCGAATTTAAAAGATTATTTCACAAAGAACTTAATTACGTTCCTATGTCCCTTTTTTTATATGGTAAATCCATAAATGACACATTCAAAGTTTCTGTCAGGAAGAATTATTTTTAGGTTAGCCTTAAGAACAGAGAGGGAGGAGAGGAGTGAGAGAACACGAAACACCCCCTTCAATTATAATCCACACCCTTAACTGATGACCTTTATAGTAATCTGGGCATAGAGGGAAAGTACAAATAAAATGAAACATAATTCGTCTATGACCTAAGTCTGTCGTTTTTTGTTGTTATTACTAAAATATTAATAATAAAAAACTGTTCATAGTTTCCCAGTGGTCTAAAAATTTTCAGGTTTTTTTTTCTTGGTCTTCTACTCTTCTGTTTTTCTCCTACCACTTAGGGGAAAAAGAACGAACTTTGGAAAGATTCTTAAAGGAAGAGAGTGCATAAAAACAGTAGATGAAATGTCTGAGAATGCACTCATTTGTTTTTAATGGGACATGTGGATGATAGGTGTGTCCATGCATCAGGACCTTCAGTTCTGTATAAATGAGCTATCCACTGGAGATTTAGGGCCTCCCAAGGTCCAGGAAACTACAGGCTTGGGGAGTTGATGCTTTTGTTGGTAGTATCATTCAATTTTAATTCTCAACATGCCAATCTGTTTCTTCTGAAGAGCTTCAGTACAGGGTTAGTGGGATGAATAGTAAAGGCTCTCTTAGGTCACATGGATAATACCAGAAAATGACAAAAATAGAAGAAAGAGACAAAAAATACTTATGGGCCACTTGGGTGGCTCAGTTGGTTGAGCGTCTGACTTTGACTCAGGTCGTGATCTCGGGTTTGAGCTTCTCATCGGGCTCTATGCTGACTCAGAGCCTGGAGCCTGCTTCAGCTTCTGTGTCTCCTTCTCTCTCCCTGCCCCTCCCCACACTCTCTCTCTCTCTCTCTCTCTCTCTCTTTCTCTCAAAAATAAATATTTTTTGAAAAAAGAATACTTACAAAAACAACAACAACAAGGTACTTGGCTTAGGAGGAGGGCAAAGTTGAATCAAAGACCTAGAACAAGTGCTATAAAACTAAATCGTTTAAATAAAGTAAGAAAAGGAAAAAAGAAAATTGGCTGGTCTATATAGTATATTTTGATTTTTTTTAACGGTCTGTCATTGTGCTTATAATTTGTTATGCTTATTTTTAGTTGGAGAGATGGTTGTAGGGTATGACTTTGCTGCATGGTGTGCTAGCAGTGGTCTCTGGTATTTAATACATGTACAGCCTGACGTGTGTGTGGGGGAGTGTGTGTGTGTGTGTGTGTGTGTGTGTGTGTGTGTGTGTGTATGGGGGTGGGGGTGATTGTCAGGAGCCTTTCACAAAGATAATCTTCTTGTGCTTTCCAGATTTTCACCTGATGGAAGGCTAATTGTATCATGTAGTGAAGATAAAACTATTAAAATTTGGGATACCACAAATAAGCAGTGTGTTAATAACTTCTCAGATTCTGTAGGGTAAGTCCATTCTCTTTGGGCATTTATGTGGTTACATGGGTTAGTTTGCTAAAGAGGCATTTAATTATTAAGTTCAAATAAAGAAATAAAGGTGAAGAAATCAAAATATTAGACTATCTTATTCTTTCCTTCTAGGTTTGCAAATTTTGTGGGCTTTAACCCTACTGGTACATGCATAGCTTCAGCAGGTTCTGATCATACCGTGAAAATCTGGGATATAAGAGTAAACAAATTGCTCCAGCATTATCAAGGTAACAGTTTCCATGACAACAGAGTCCAGGTGCTGCCTGGCCTACTCCAGGAAACTCTTAAACCCGCAGCCTATGCTTCTCAGTGGGGTGTGGCTCTCTCAGACAGGGTCACGGGCTGCCTTTGATTTGACTAGAGGACAATTAGTTGCATCAACAGCGTGGTCTGAGAAGCTGGCGTGGATGTCAGAGTGGAGAGAGAGGTGGAGCGACCTTAAAAATGATGCCAGGGCGGTTAAAAAAGAAGTTACTGAAAGCTGTTCAAACGTTGGTTGTCTGCATTACATGAGAGGTCGGGGGTAGAATTGGACTCTGAATTCTGAGTCAGAAGGAGTTCTAGGAGCACAAATAGGTGTTATAATTGGTAGAAAACAACATCCTGCCATGGCTGTGCATTGAAGCTAGAAGAGAAATGAATTGATTTCTTGTTTCTTTTTTATTGGATTTCCATTAAATCCACATTTTCCTTTTAAAATAAGTATACTTACCACGTGGCAGATACTGTGTTAAATCCTTACAACAGCCCTCAGGAGTATTATTAATATTGTCCCCATTTTAAAGATAAGGAAATTAAGGGTTAAGGAGGGTAAGTAACGTGCTAAAATAATTGATGGAACTAGCTTGGGGCCTTCTGTTTACAAAGTACTCAGAAGAACAGCCTTCTGATGGCTGTGTCGTACTGCCTCCTGTTGGAAGGATGGTGTCCAGAAATGAATTCTCAGACAAGCTGGCAAGACCATGTGCTGCTACAAACATACTTCCATACTCTTCATTCCTGAGCCTCAAGCCACTAATTGGCTATGAAATTTCATTTAAGGCTAGGTTGTATATCTTATGTGAGCTGGTGTTGATCAATTGTTGGCTACGTTATATGGGTAATGTATCTGAAGAGTTTAGAGTTACATGGTTAACGGGATCATCTTTCCATGTCACACTTTCACTTTTAAAGCTATTCTGTCTCATTAGCTGGAAGTTTAAGCTGTACGATGGCAAACTACTTACTTGTTTTAGTGAGCTACATGGAATTTTGGTGTTGTGGAGACATTGTCTCTGATTGATTGTTGTTTCCAGCCCAATATTGCTAATAGGGCAAGAGAACATCTTTAGAATTGACAATTGTTCTCTGAACGTTTTGCTTTTGTTTTCTATAAATCAGTTCACAGCGGTGGAGTTAATTGTGTATCATTCCATCCTTCGGGTAACTATCTCATCACTGCGTCTTCAGATGGCACACTTAAGATTCTGGATCTCTTAGAAGGAAGACTTATATACACACTTCAAGGACATACGGTATTTGACACTAAGATTTGTGCTTTTTAAATTATGTATATTTTAAAGTGTTGATCGATTTTATATGTCTTTATTATCTTTCCAAGTGTGGCACACGTTGCTGGTATCACAAAAAATGTTTGCTTTCAGGACTTGGTTTTTATCCACTGGAAGCAACTCTTAGAAATATTATTTATTGTAATTCTTGTCAAAATCAGTGTGTCTTTCAATGGCTGTGAAATTAATCCCCCACTGCTGTCTTCCTCAGTATGTAGCATAGGTTTGACTGGTCAAATGGCGGTGGATAAGCCTTTTCCTTACTCTGGTCTTTCCCCTCGTGTGGAGGCTGTTCCACAGCTCTGACACTGAGCCTCTCACACCCTCTCCCTCCTCGTCACTAATCTCACTGGTGAGTTTAGAAGGAGAAATTCCATGAGTAGAGCCCAGTGCCTTCTACTCTTGGGAGTCTGTCTTCATTGTTTTTCTCTGCTATTTCTTGTGGGCAGGCCTGCCCTTGTCCGGTCTTGCCTATGACTGGGTACTCAAATCTGACTCATACTGGGATTCAGTTCTAGAAAGCCCATTTACCCACAGATAAAGAGCCACATTTTCTCTTTAAAGCCCTTACCAGTAAGAAAGATGATATTCCTGTGTCTTATTTTTCAATTGATTTAGAATCCTGTGGGGAAGAGGCTCGCTGTTTATTGAGCCTGTTCAGTGATACACGCGCGTGCGCACACACACACACTCACCAGCATATAATGCACTAAATAAAAACTCTACTTAAGTGTATAAAGTATTCCTCCTTTCTGGGTAAATATACAAACTTCTCTAAGTTTTTTTAGAATGCATCCTGCGTTCTCTCTTTTTTTTTAAAGATGTCCTAGGTACTTCCTTTTAACCAATTATAAGCTGTTTATCTCCAGAAATAGAATAGGCTTTGTGGTCTAGGGGAGAAGGACTTCTTTCTGCCTTCATGTATCCTGCCTGGCTTCCTGCTTTGCTTTATCATTTGTCCTGCAGCTGTGTTAGAGCAAATCCGAAATAGACACTAACCAGCTCAGATATATGTGTATCCATGGATTTAGGTTGAAGAAATAACCAATTCGAAGTGGTCAATGATCAAAATATCCATGGAAGAAGTACAGAATAATAGAAAAAAAGATAAGCAAAATATTTTAGGAGGAAAACACTACACACGATGGAATTTTTCAGTCTAAAGATATTTATGAGGCTATAATAACCTAAGTCTGTGTGATGATCTACTTGAAAAATACAAGATGGTTTCCCCAAATTTTTCTTATGTAGAAAAAGCATTAGTATCCTCTGTTTGTTTTTAATGTCCTTGGACATCTTGTGACTTCTCCAACTCCAGAGTCCTGGCTTAATTTCAGGTTCTCACTACCTCTCACCTAGGTAATTGCAGTAATTTCTTAACTGGCTCCAACCATTCATTCTCAGTCCAATTCATCATTCTCACAATTGTGACCTCAGTGTTCAACAGTCACAGCTCTCCTCCTGTGTCCTGCTGGCAAAACTTTCAGTGACTCACCATTGCCCATGTGAAGAGAGAACTCAGTGAAGCCCGTTGTGGTCAGGAAGGGGCTTTGTTCGTCTTCCCTACAGACTTGTCATTCGGTTTCTGCCAGTGATTTGTTATTCTGAGTAAAGAGTCCAAAGCCAGAAAGTCTTTTTTTTTTTTTTTAATTTTTATTTATTTATTTTTTAAAAGAGAGAGAGACAGAGAGAGACAGAGAGACAGGCAGCGATTGTCCCAAGCAGGCCCTGTGCTGTCTGCACAGAGCCCGATGTGGGGCTCGAACTCACGAACCATGAGATCAGGACCTGAGCTGAAATCAAGAGTTGGAGACTTAACCACAGAGACATTCTTGTTAACTTACACACGTACAAGCTTTTCTTTAAAGGGAAAAACGTGTATTGCATATTTTTATTAGTATTGCTTTGTTTTAAATCTAGTATCATTTATATGTGTTCAAATATAATTGGGTTGGTGCTTTGAAATCTTTACTCTGCCTACATTATTTGCCAACAACTGGATATGTTCTATCAGACTTATTGCATAAATAGTCTATATAGAATAGGATGAAAAATGAATAGTCTTCCTGGACATAAGAAAACAATACCAAGTGCTTAAAAAAAAAATCTCCCTTTATTTTTTTAGGGACCTGTCTTTACTGTTTCATTTTCAAAAGGTGGAGACCTGTTTAGCTCCGGAGGTGCAGATGCACAGGTTTGTAAATCTTTCAGCTCCTTCTCTGATTTGGTTAGGGAAAAGGAATCCAAGACCTCAGCTAAGGTTTTTACAATCAGCTCTTTTGTATATGTTAAGAGGATTATCAATGAGCTTATATTTTAACTTAATGCCAGGAAGTCTGCTGTCTCCCAGCTGAAATAGTGCCAGTTCTGATACTTTCTGGAACTCAAACAGCAGCTCATCTGGACACTTAACTATATGTGTAACTCACTGAATTGCCAATACTGGTGTGGCACTTCCATTTGAACTCTGCCTCATCTTTTATCTCTACATCTTGTTCTTCAAATGTTAAGCTCCTCAGAGGATGGTAAATATAAATTGTTACTGTAGCAAATTTGCATTTTTGCCTATGTATGACCCAAAGTCACACATATGACTTTGGGTCATACATAGGCAGATTTATTGAATAAGGTGGACTATCAAGCCAAAAACATGATTTTGAACTTTGAAAAAATAAAAGGGAATTTTAAAATAGTAAGTTGTTTCTTAGTATGAATTTTAAATTGGGCATGAGGGCAATTCCAAGTGCTAAATCTTTCCCTTCCACACTTGACAAATAGTATTGAAAAAAAATAGCATTGTTGAAATATACATCTAGCTCTCCTATTATAAGGGACAATTATGTATATTGGTTTTTGTAAAAATAAAAATCAGTTCTGGTGCTTTCACATGCAAGTGGATAACTGCCAACATACTAATTTTTTAAAGGTCTTATTATGGAGGACTAATTTTGATGGCTTGAATTGTAAAGACATTATTAAAAGAAATCTCAAAAGATTACATTTTGATTCATCACCACATCTTGTTGATATATACCCAAGAACACCACATCCCCATGAAGGAAAAATTGAGACTGTTGAAGTGAGTACTTTGCCCATATTTGTTCTACTGTTTGTAAGTGTACATTTTGGGGCTATTGGTCAACTAGACTTCATTCTGTAAAACGTTAGTTAGGCCTTAAAACATCACTTTGAGAAACAATTATGTTGACTGATACAATAACACTATAAATAGTGATAGTGTGTATTACTGCTGAAGCCTCTTGTATTTGCTTCTTGAAGGCCTAGAAATAAAGCTTAAAAATTGTGTCAATAATAGTAGGAAATGAGAAATCAAACGTAAGGCCGGTGACCCTGAAGCCTGACTTAACTTTGTATTCCTGTGTGTTTAGGAAGAGTATGTAATGGCTGTCGTAAGAACAGGGCTGAAGGGCAAGAATGTTTATAACAGTCATTGAAATAGGTATCGTGAAGCCTTTTAATGGCAAAAAGAAAAAAATCTCGTGGACAGTAAGAAGAGATGTAGGCATTGAACCTGATAGTTGAGACCATTTTACTATTTGCCTGCATATATTTTGAAATATTTAATTATCTATGTAGCTGTAGGTTTTGCTTCACAAGTTCCCTCAGGTCCTATAGATTTAAATGTTCTATTCTTTTCAAAGACAAAATTCATCTTTTCTGGATACTTGGCTGGTATTAGTGTGTTTCTTTCCATTTTGCATGATTATTCGTAAGCCCCTTTCTCTTCCAAGAACTGATATCAGAAATCATTATTACCTATTTATCTGAATTGGTTTTTCATCATTGACAGAGCCTTGCTTTGCTTTTCGAGTAGCTGTTTTGAGTTCTTAACACGTACTCCTGAGTGACAGTTTAGTCACCAGCACTGTTTACACGGTGGTCCCGTACTCCCTTCCACGGAAGGTCCCTGCATTTCCACCCCAGTCAGCTCTTTGATTCTTGGGTTTTGGTACCCTCAGTCCTTAAAAGTTAACTTTTGGGGATTCTTTTCTAGATTTTGTTTAACCACATGTGGGGATTTCTGTCGTCATTTTTTCTTGCTGGTGTTTATTTTCAGTTTTTTTGCTACAATTTTTGTCCTTTCTACCTTCTGGCCATCTTTCCAGTTCTTCTAAACAAAGTATTTAGTACCTCTTTGTGCCATTATTATATCATCATTATTACTGTATCTTTTTTTTTACTTGTTTGAAAGAAGTAATGTAATATAATTTGTGGTTCGTCACATTTTGTTTTCAGCGTCTGCCGTGATAGATGTAGCTGTCGATTCCCTGTGATCGCATATATTCACCTAAAATGTTTGGGAGACATATTTTAGGTTAAGTTCTCTTTTCTTGTTTTACCCCCAGCTGGTTTTGTTGACTTATGGTGTGTTTTATTCTGGCATGTCTGGGGCTTGGCCGGGCTTGGTCCTCTGTGCTGCCGCTGCCCTGTCATCCACTCAGCCACCTTCCCAGGGTGGCGCGGGTAGAGCTGCCGGCTGAGGAATGGGGACCCGGGCTCCCCATTCAGCGATCTCTCCGTGACACCACGCCACCCCCACTTTAGAGAGCCAAGCCATTTTCCCTGTGGTTTCCCGCCAGCCCCGGCCCACTTAAGAGTTCTGGACTTTCTCTAAAATGTCAACAAGTTGTCTGAGAAGCGCTGCTCTGACGCAGCAGCCAGAAAGCAGTAGCGGTGGCGGGGTTCCTTTGTTTGGCGAGGTCAGGGTGACCCGGGCCATGCAGAGCCACCCTCAACCATGCTTTTCACATGCACACTTGAAAAATCTATTCAAAACCATCTTTTCATCCTGGAATTAGAGTTCACTTATACTAAACAGAAAAGTGAGCACTGTGACTGAATTGTTTGTGTCCTAAAGAATGTCAGCCTCCGTGTACCCAGTTTCAATTACCCGTAAGCACTCACGGTTGCATAAATTAAGTACACGGTGTGAATGTTCATCTGCAAAACATCTTCATTTCATGTGACGTGGAATGCCACAGAAGTGATAGGACGCTGCCTGTGAACAACCAACTGTTTGCTTTTTGTTTTTTTCCCTTAAAAAGCTCTTATGATAAAGCAAAGGTGTAAAGTGTTCTGGACAGAGGACATCTTTAATATTACAAACAAATGTTAAATATCAAATTTTTTTGAAGGCTCCAAGTTAATGTCTGGGGATCCCTCATAGAACCAAAAGACTGTTAGTTTAAAAATATCACCTTGAATGGAAGAGTTTGAATCGTAATAGACGTTGTATTGTGTCTATTCATGATTAGTAAGTTTTACTTTGAACTACTAAATTTGGGGGCTCATTTCTTTTTCAAAGGTTTAGGCAGGTTACATACGCTACTTTGGAAATATTTGAAAATTAGAAAACTTTTCTCTTTTTTTGAGGTAAAGATTCATGATTAACAGGATAAAGAGATGTGGAAAAAATGGCTCCTAAGTGATCTAATTAATTTTCCTAACTTGCTCTTTCTACAGTAACCGTGAGGATTCCATTTCTGAGTCTGAAGCATCATAGTATTCCCATGATTTATGTTTTTTATGTGTCTTCTGTGAGGTTCATTTGAATGGCATAACCTCAGTCTTCTGGGTGAAATCGTGCCGCCTTTTGCAAAAGCCCCTATTTGCCAGCTCTGTGTGCCTCACTTGTTAGAAGGTGGGGCGTCCTGCAGAGTCTTAGACCTTGGGGACCAGCTGACGAAATATGGAAACTGCTAATCCTTCCGTGGATAGAGAGGGTGATCACAGATTACTTTTAGAATAAATGAGAGAAGGCCGCATGAAAGAAGGCATGAAACACGCAATCCTAGCTTTAGCTATGTGAAACAGACCCCTCCTGTGTCCTTTCCAGTAACCTAACTGCACATCCTTTGTAGCACTCCTGGCCTAGGCACACCATCTTCTTTTTTTTAATACATATTTTTAAATTTTATTTTTAAGTAATTTCTAAACCCAGTGTAGGGCTCGAACCTACAACCTGAAGTCAAGAGTTGCATGCTATATGGACTGAGCCAGACAGGCACCCCCTACGTACTCCCATCTTAAATAAAAACATGAGGACAGCTTTTTTTCTCATTTTGGTGGGAAAGAAGGCAAATTTGAAAACTAGGTAACTTAACTCTGACCACGCTGTGCTATGGCGCGTCATTAATTCGTGCTGGCTTTATCTTCTTCAAACTGGTATGAGCCGAATCACACAGTTCTGCCCCCAGGCAGAATCAAATTTACCTCCTTGAGTGGGAACTTAGTGTATGTGCAGTACCCTAGACTTTTGCATATTTTAATGGGAAGACAATAAATCCATCCTAAGGGCAACAGGCATCAAAATAGTTATGCTAGGAGAATTACAGAATATTACTGGAGGGGAGTATGGTTAGTTAGCTAAAAAAAAATTATCAATAAAATAATTGTTCTGGTGGCTTTTAATTTTATAATGGCCATTTGAGATGAATTTGATCTATAAATTGCATAGGAAATTCTGTGTGATATTTAATAGGTAGGAAAAATTCCTTTAACTTAACCAAACATCTATGTAATAGTATTTTGTGATAGTCTTCCCATGATTCATTGTTGAAAATTGATCAATTAAAAACATTTTTTTAATGTTTATGTAGAGAGAGAGAGAGAGAGAGAGAGTGTGTGTGTGTGTGCGCGCACACGCGTGCACGTGCGCAAGTCGGGGAGGGGCAGAGAGAGAGACACAGCATCTGAAGCAGGTTCCAGGCTCTGAGCTGTCTAAACAGAGCCTGATGCGGGGCTCGAACTTATGAACTGTGAGATCATGACCTGAGCCAAAAGTCAGCCACTTAACCAACTGAACCATTCAGGCACTCCTGAGAATGGATCAATTTAAGTCTTCAAGTCTGAGACTGGGTTTTTATTTTAATCTTCTCCGAAGGTTGAAAACATAATTTCAGGTAAAAAATGACCACTTCTCTGCAAATTGTGTATTTTATTTCTAGCCATGGCACATACTTATATTGTTTTGGGCCTCCATAAATGTTCTTCAGAGATTACATAATAATAATATTAGTAGTAATAATAATAATATTGAATACATACAAAGCTATTCTAATTGGCTTCTAAAAATTGTCATTAAATCTTCCTTAAAACGCTACAAAGTGCTATTTTTATTCCTTGAGAAATCGAGGCACATGTAAGTTAAAGCTTAAAGTCAGGAAGTGGCCATACTAGCATTTCAACCCAGGTGCACTGGTTCTGTTTTGTGCTTTTAACCATTTTGATGGAATGCTTCAAAATAATCAAAATTAAATTTTATTCTGTTAATAGAGAAGGAGTATCTATGTGCTGGACATTGTACTAGCTTTAGAGGGTGCAACAAAGAACAAGACAGGCGTGCGTATTCCTTGCCCTTCAGAATTTGTTAGTAGCAGTCCTCGTGCTCCTCACAGAGCCCCAGAGTGGGTGGTGCGTGTGAGGGTTTCTTTATGCACGAACCCCTCCGTGACGTGCCCTTGTTCAGTGATGGAACACTCAGCCCTCAAAACGCAGCCCACTCCATTTCAAGGTGAGCACAGTTATTACAGGGTCCTTCCCTTTAATAAGGATGGAGAGCTAGAACGTACTGTTAATATTCCTGGAGATTAGCTAGCACAGAACCAGCCCCTCCACATATTCTCTTTTTGAGAAGACTGTAAGGCTTTACTTAAAGAACGTCCTGCTCCATTTTAATGTATGTGTCAGCAACTCGTTAGCTCCATCAGGAGCTCTCCAACTTGTAGAAAGCAGCTCAAGGATTTCCCCACGAGAGAGGCTATTTCCATGGGATTTAGATTTTTTGAACAGTTCCAATTTCAGATGGTAAAACCAGATTGTATTTTTCGTACGTAATTGATTTCATGTGTACACTAGGTGGCAGTAGATAAAAGAGAATAAAATGTCTGCAGGCAATCTCTCCGGTGGCCTGGCTAGGCTGAGACTGGAAGGAAGGTGACTGATCCTCAGGTTTCTTATCTCGGCCCCCAGTGTGGACTCAGAGCTGATAGGAGGGGGCTGTGTTTTCTGCTGTCTGGAGCAGCCAGAAAGAAACCAAGGTGCTGGCAGGCTGGGCCGATAGGCCCTCGTCTGCATCCTTCGCTGTGCTAACCCTTCTCTGTGGTGTGGGCATTCTGGGGCCTGCGCCTCTGACGCAGGTGGCTGGGTAATTATAAAAGCCTCTTAATGTTTCCCACACTACAGCTTTACCCATCAAACGTGATAAGTGCTTTTAAAATCATTCAGCTCCTCTTCCGCTGGTCTCAGCCCTGATCACCCCAGTCCCGGGCTGTCGCAATGGTGTCCTCACTGTTACTCTACATGCCTCTGTCCGATCCGTCTTGCTAAACATGTGGTGGGCCCCATCTTTTCTGTGCCTTCCCCAGGTCCCTCACCTGTCACAATTTGCCCCTTGCAACCTCTCCTGTTACTACCCTGTGCAAAGGTATCACATCAGCATTCTGCCTCTGTGCTCAGGAATGCTCTTGACCTCCTCTGTGTCTCTCGGGTTTTGTTTTCCAAACCTTTCTTTCAAAGATCCATCTTAAGCCCTTCCTGTGTTTTCTCCGTGGGGAAGATTTTCTCACGAAGTCAACAGTTTCTTCTTTGAGGTTCTTATATACCCACTGCTGGGACCATTCATTTGATACAAAGTTCTGCTATCTGTGTTTCCCTTGGCTAACCAACTTGTATTCACGATCTTTAATAAATAATTGATGATGATGTGGTTTTATTTTTATTTTTTTCTTTCATCTTCTAGAATTCTGAAGTGACCTTCCTCAGAAATAATAGCCAATCTAGTTAGCCAATCTTGCTTTTCTTTTTCATTTACTATATATATTTGAATCTATAATTAGATGTTATTTACTTTTAGATGGTTTTAAACTTTATGCAAATGAAGTCATACTGAGTATATTTCTCTATAAGCGCTTTTACACTTAATGTTAAAATCCTGAGAATCCTACATACGGATTCTGAATTCATTCATACATTCATTCATTCATTTATTCATTCATTCACATGTTGTTACATATTGTATTTTACTCATCTTCACGGCTGGGTAGGATCCCAATGAATTTAGCACAGTAGTAATTCGCACGATTTATGTGTCTTTTCCACTGTGGATGAATATTTGGGGGCCTTTGGTTGTGTGGTTTTTTTTCCACCATTGTAAACAGTGCTGCCATAAACAAGGTTGGCATCACTGAGCTTTCTCATTTTTTGGAGCCTAATAGATGTTCAGTGGTATTTCGCTTTAATCTGTGTTAATTACTAATAATGTTTCTGAAAATCTCTCAATATGCTGGTCAACTGTTAGGTTTTCTCTTCCATAATTTTTTCTTGGGATCACTGTCTTTCACATTAATTTGTAGATGTGCAAGAAAAACCTACTTTTTCAGTTTCAGACATCATAATCTATCCTCCTTTTCCATGTTCTAATGGTTAACTTTGTGGTGTCCATTGTTAAAAAGAAATTTTTGGGTTTGATGTAATCAGATGCAAGAGGTTTTTAAAAATTGGTTGTTATATATATATATATATATATATATATATATATATATATATATATATATTTTTTTTTTTTTTTTAGAGAGAGAGAGAGAGAGAGGGAGAATGAGAGAGAATCTTAAGCAGGTTCCACACACAGCCTGGAGCCCGACGTGAGGCTCAATCCCACGACCCTGGGATCATGACCTGAGCCTAGACCAAGAGTCAGACACTCAACTGACTGAACCACCCAGGCTCCCCTAGTTAGGTCTTTTAAAATATATTTTACATTAGTTTTATTATTTTTCCCACACAAACCATTGTGTGTTTATTCTGATGTATTTACATTTTTATGGTATCATAAATGATATCTTTTTATTCTTTTTAAAAGTTGTTTAATGTCCAATGTGGGGCTTGAACTCACCACCCTGAGATCAAGAGTCACCTGATCTACTAACTGAGCAGCCAGGCACCCCATAAATTTACATTTTCTGACTGTGTGTTGAAGTACAGACGTGCACTTGATTGTGTGTATCAATTTTGGATCTTCCTAATGAGTCAGCAGTAGATTCTCTTGGAATTTTTTCCATGGATAATTATATATGAATAACAATTTTATTTCTTTTGTTCCAATTCTTATATCTTAACACCTTTTATTTCCTTTTCTTGTTTTAATGAACTGGCTAGGACTTTTTTCTGCATCTTCTGAGGTGGGTCATTTTATTTTATTTTATTAAAAAAAATCCCTTTATAGGTAAATTATGTTGATTTTCCAATGTAAAATCAACTTTTTATTCCTGGGATAAATTCACCTGGTCATAGTGATCTTTTCTTATACATTGATAGACTCAATAGGCTGATATTGTACTTAAAATTTTTTGTATTCATGTTAGTGAATTTAGCAATGTATTTTAATTTTTAGAATATATTAGGAATACCTTCTAGGTTATTGCAAATAGCATTCTGTTTTTTATGGTAGAAAAAACTAATGTCAACTTTTCTTGTATATATACACAGATTAATCCAAAGCTTGAGGTAATCGATTTGCAGACTTCTTCTCCCCCTGTTATGGACATCCTTTCTTTTGATTCTACTACAGTAAGTTTTCTTTGACATTTAAGTGGCATATAATTATTTGGAGAATCCATTTTCCTTAAAAAGTGTGTGGGAGAGGGGATAAAAAATGGGCTAAATAGCCTAACATTTTAGCATTAAAAAAAACCTTGTACAAAAAGTCATATTTACAATATGTCTAAATAGCCACAAGGGGGAGCAGCACCAATTATCAGAAAAGGCTTTACTTTGATAACCTTGAGCTCAGTCTAACCCGTACTCATTGTCTCATTTCCTATTAAGGTGCTATCCAGGTGATATTTCACTGTGTTGTCACAGAACAGATTTTCTTCTCTGTTAGTTGCCTTTCAGAGATGCTAAACTCACTTCTAGTTTTCTCCATAGAAGCTATAAGTAAAGCAGCCATTTCCCTTTGTCCCTATTAGTGGATAATCCCTATGGTGGATTATCCAGAGATTAAGTATTTTTGGTATTTGCAATTTTGTTTATAACAACTACATACATATAATTTATTTGCGCAGTGTAAAGTCAAAGATTCAGACTTCAATTGGAGTCTGTTAGCCTTTGCAAGGCTAATCATCGTTGCCATCAACTCCTGCTAGTCAATGCTGAACTAGTCCTAAGAATGAATGGGAGGCATTGCATGCATGGTCTTTGGTGACACTACTCGGATAGTTAAATATTCTGGAGAGATTATTAATGTGTGGCCAAGAAAGGAAATAAACCAAAACACTTGACATTATGACATTGTACACTTTCCAGCATATGTCAAGAATAGTATTTTTTGTAGAGGAATCCTGTAGAAGGACTAGTCCATCCTGAATCTATCCTGTACCAGAAAGAACTGTACCTATTAAAGTATTAAAGGGTTCTTTCAGTGTTAATCCCAGAGAGAGAATACTCATAGATCACTCATGAGAAGTTCCACCCACAAGAAATCAGCCTGGGGGCTTGGGAGGAGGGCGAGTAACCAAGGGGATGATTGTCAGAGGGAAGGAAGTCCAGTAATCGGTGGTGACACCTAGAACCTCAAGCAGGCCTGTGGTCTTGTCTCTTACAGTATTCATGTTTATAAAATATCCCTCCTAGCGTTTCTGCATTAGTAGCTTACTTATGACATTGAAAATTAACTAGACATCCAATTCTTGCCATATTGATTGGTGACTTGTAATAGTGCTCAATACATTCATGTTTGTTCAATGAATTACTCAAAAGGAATGCTGTCGAAACTTATAAATTCTAATGGGTTGGGGTTTTGCCTCTGTAGTAAAAGGAGCAAAAAAGTTAGGTGGTTTCTGAGATTTGATGCCTTCTTATGAGGTTATCAGTCTATAAAGTTGGGCATGCCTGACCTAGAAAATATCACAGATCATCCAAAATCTTTGGCCGACACTCTCCCTGCCAGTACCCTTCAAGCTTTGCAAGGTCTCATGACATGAATGATCCAGATGTTTTTGAGAGTATGCTATGGAAGTGGGATAATTGGCACCTAGCAAGTGATAGCAGGGTGTCTGTCCCTGGATGGTAATCTAAGGGTGCCCAAGTCAACTAGTCCATGTTATAGGACCCTAACTCAGGGACTATGATGTATGTGGGACTTTGAGAGGACAATTTTGTATGATAAATGCACAACAAGTTTGCAGCTATGCTACAAAACTAATTAAGAGTACAATTATTGTCCACATAAGGGATAATATTAGGTGGGATTATATGAAATTGCCATTCTGTAGGCAAAAATGGTGTAATGTCAGTGATTTCCCCATGGTTCAACCCAACATATAAACATTACAAAGAAGACTGTACTGTTACTTTGAGTTGTGTGCTTGATGCTTCATACAAATAAAACAAAACATAGGAAAACAAAAACATATTTGTTCTAAATTGGTTTAGCATTAGGTTAATGAAATCCCCTCTAAGTAGATTCTTTTACAATCTGGAAGATAGCTGGTTGCCCCTAGGTAAGGTGTAAAGACTCCTGATGTTACTTATTTTACTAGGACATTCTCTGAAGACAAAACTAGATGCTCATAAAGCATCTTTTTATAAAGATTATCTTTAACGCTTCTTCCTTTAAATTGTCAAGGTATATATCTTTCTTTTAGCTCACTGTTAGATAATTGGTTAGAAAACTATGGTGAGGGGCGCCTGGGTTGGTCAGTTGGTTAAGCATCTGACTGGCTCAGGTCATGATCTCGTAGTTCATGAGTTCGAGCCCCGCCTCGGGCACTGCTGACAGTTCAGAGCCTGGAGCCTGCTTCAGATCCTGTCTCTCCCTCTATCTGTGTCTCTCTCCCACTTGTGCGCTCTCTCTCTCTCTCTCAAAACTAAAATAAACATTAAAAACATTAAAAAAAGAAAAACTATGGTGAAATCTCTTTAAATGTTCATGTTCCGTTAATCTACTGGTGAGTCTTAATCTGTAGTCCCCTCTGTACTTCGGCTGCTTTTCTGTTCCTTCTGCACAACAAATCAGGCATAGTTGTAGAGGATATTTGTGTCTACTATGGCACGAAGCACCACTGCGCTGAGTATTCATGATGTGAACTTTGCATGTCATTGTAATTTTAAAACCCAGAGAAATATTAGAAGCCAAAACACACAGTGATTAAAGGTGGTTTGGGTTTTGTTATTGTGATCACTCTTTGTTTGGGGTATTTATTCGTTTGGTTTTTGTAGAAGACTGGAAGAAATTTTCAAGATGAGGCATAAAAAAGATTACTCTTGAAACCTTAATTTGTCAAATTTCCTAGTAGGATAAGAGCAGATTTGTTATGGTATAGGGAACAGTTGGCTTCTGTTGCTTCTTTGACCTGATTTACTGTTACATTCAGGATGATTTCTAGATCTGAGAATACTGATATCTGGGCTCTGGTGCTTTCTTACTTCAGAGAAGAAATTGTGGCATACAGTGTAACAGTTGGTAGCTCTGTGACTTGCACTTGTGCCTCCAATGCCAGGCAGGAAATCTGATAGGATATTTCAGCATCAAAATAAGCTGTTACCAATCTGCATTTTTAAAGCTTAATTGTTTAAATAAAAAAAAAAAAAAGAAGAAGAAGAAGAAAGAGGGGAGTGGTTGTAAAGGGTTGTACTGGCTGTCATATAGATATAGTTTTAAAATGTTGATCTCACATTCCTGAATCTTTATTCTCATTACATTGTTACTTATTATATACTGATTTTCTAAGGGTTTTGCAAGATTCCATTGAGTCTTTTAATGTTTTCATTTATTCAGTTAGAACCAGACCAAGATTTTATCATCAAAGTTGTACAACAGCATTTAGCATTGGCATTGACATGTGATGTGGGATGTTCTAGACCCTTCCCCATCGTCACTCCTCCCCTGCAAAAGGCAGGCAAGATAGGAATTTCTCTTCTGAATCCTAATGTAAAGTCTTTTTTAAAAAAACAATACTGATGATAAAAAAAATTGTTTTAAATACTCTAGAGTTATTAAAATATTTTAAGTAAACTATATTCCTAAGGTTTGATGTGTTGATTTTACTCTTATTTGTCCTACAAATGAACAAAATGAAATTGATAATCTTGTACACGTTCTTCTGATTGTCGAAACACTGGACTCTCTTCTGAGAATCAAAGTGATTCTCCTCTTCATTCTGGCCACTGTGTAGAAGATGAACGTAATGTGGATGTCTTTCCTTAGAATTGGGGACAGTATTTCAGGTCAAATTAATCTTTATAATACAGTGAGAATTTGCGATTGTATTGTAGGAAAAAAAAAATCAAGGGTTTTGGTGCTCCAGCAGTCAAGATATTTAAAATTGTAGTGCATGAAAGCATCACATGAGATGCTCAGTGGCCTGTCAAGCTGCCTACCTGACTTCAAGAAACTTACAACCTAGCCCAATAGAAATAAGAGTTTAAGAAATAAGTGGCAATTTCAGTATACTAGATGAAAAGTGTGTATGATTGCCATAAGAGATTATTGATGGAAGTATTCTGAAAAGATCACTAATGGGCTGGAGAAAACTAGAGGACTCCTCTAGAAGGAAACTTTTGACCAATTCTTGACCTAACCAGAGTTGGATAGGATTTTGATAGGGACATTCCAATTGGGGAAAGCAAGTTGTAAGTAGACACCTCAGAAATAGTTGCAAATACGTACCACGGTAATAGAAGTGCATCAGTCTAGTTTGGGATCTTTAAGTTGCTTGCCTCACCGGGTAGCCCCTGCAGTGAAAGGCCAGGGATGTGCCTGCTTGCAGCGCACGTGTGTCTCAGCCTGCACTTAGTAACTGTTCTGTGCCATTCACTGTTCTTGACTTTAGAAAAAGCGAACAATAATACCTGCCCAGAGAAGCCGGCTTTCAACATGCTAGTGGGGAAGACGGGCAGTTCACAGGTTAAAAAACAGACTGTATAGCATAATAGAGCCCAGCGCATACAGGCTCAAAACATGCAAAGGTGTAGAAAGCACTAAAGGCAGACAGGACTAAGGGTGCGTTTTAGGTAGTATGTTCAGGACAAGGGTCATGCGAGAGGTGACGTGAGGAATGAAGGGAACATGCCACACGGGTACCTGGGAAGGCACTCGAGGCAAGTGGGAGCAGTGCTGGAAGCTCCAGTTGAGAGTGAGGTGGGCGCCTCCAGAGGCTTTCCTTCGGAGGTGGGACTTGCGTGACTTAGGTTTTAATGGGTTCACCGTGGCCACCACCATGAGAAGAATCGCCCCGGGGGTGGGGTGGGGAGGAACAAGAAGACTTGCTGGTTAGGAAGCTAATGAATAGTCAGCAGAGAGGCCTCCCTTGACCCAGGGTGGTAGCGGACGAGGTGGTGATAAGTGATCCATTCTGGATGTATTTTAAAGGCAGAGCCAAGAGGATTTCCTGACAGGTTTGATGTCAGCTGTGCGATTCCCTGTCTCCTTTCCCCAGGGACAGTAAGGTGTACCCTTGAGGAACCTCAGGGCAGCTGAGATTATCTCCTGGCTCTGCATCATTCTGCCAGAGGGGTTGCTGAGGGAAAAAGAACCGTGGTTTTACTACATCCTTTTTTAGGCTCAGGAAAGTGATCAGTTGAATCAGTCCAAGAGATCCTCTGCTATTGCTGTGACTTCAGGAAGTGAGCGCAATGGTAAAAAACACACAACTCCTTTCTAGATGTCATTTAGATTTGTATTTTTCAGCAAAGCGCACTGGTTTCCCTGTTGGAAAGATTTGTGCTTCAGCATATTTTTAGAAAGAAAAATGCTACCCACTTTCATGGAGATAGTCATACAGTAGATGCTCTCTGAAAAATATTAATGCATTGACAAAATATATGGACATACAAAGAGTAAACTTGCAGATACAGAGAGACTATTTCCACGGATGTTGTGGCAACAGTTTGTCCTGGTTACTAGACAACATTGCATAACTAGTTCAGAGTGATTCCAGTTCCTAACTGCTTATGTAAGCAAAGATTTGGAAAGACTTACTTGAAAGAACACAGTGTATGCAAACCTAAATGTCTCAAAACTAAAATTTATCACTTTGAAAGTGTAAAATGGTAATATGCAATTTATTGTCCCCAGATTCCCCATTTACTTTTCCAGGGAAATCCGTAAAAATCAGGTTGCACAAGCCTCCTGCTTTCACTACTTTTCTGTATGCTAACATTGCTGGTTTTACGTATAAACTGCCTCTAAATTTGGAGGTAGGTGAGATTCTTTTTTAAGTTTTTAAAATTTGCAATATTTTTATAAGGTGGCTTTTGATTTGCAAGTTTAGCATAGGATTTCTGAAACTAGGTGTGTTGTTTGTAATTTTGTTGCTGCTTACGAAGCTTTAGGAAAACAGTTTAATGTTATCCTTGGGCATTGGTTTAGTGGCCCTGGGGTATCTTTCTCCTGGCCCTTGCTCTAAGCATTTGAAAGGAAATGAACATACGTGTTTGTAGAATCTGTATTCGGGTTCACTAGCTGGTACCTTTTACAGTTTTCCTTCTTTTAGTAAAAGACTTTTAGTCTTCATTTCCGACAATAGTGAACATGTCAACTATGATACAGTAATTTTTTTTTTCTTTTAATCCGGTAACTCAAAAAGTTAATTGTAACTCTAAGATGCTTAGTAGAAACAAAAGAATTCTTATCAGGGTTGAGAAATAATTAAAAAAAAATTTTTTTTTTAGTGTTTTTATTTATTTTTGAAGGAGAGAGAAGACAGAGCAGGGGTGGGGGAGGAGCAGAGAGAGAGGGAGACACAGAATTCGAAGCAGGCTCCAGGCTCTGAGCTGTCAGCACAGAGCCCGACGCGGGGCTCGAGCTCACAAACTGTGAGATCATGACCTGAGCCCAAGCTGGACGCTCAACCGACTGAGCCACCCAGGCGCCCTGAGAAATAATTTTAAAACGTTGCCCTTTGAAACTGTAAGAAATGAAGTAATTGCAAAAGACATTTTACAAATAAGACATACATGATAATCAACAGAGGTGATGAAGAAAAATGTTTTCACAGATCCTTTACCATTTAAAAGAAGACACCACTTTTTTTTTTCCAGATACAAGTTATTTTAGAGATAGGAGCGAAAATATTAGAGATGGAAAGAGACTATTTTCAATTAGTCGTATCTTTTGCTTTTGAAGTATATCATGACCCATATGTTATAAAAACTACCAACAGTTGTGAATGTGGTAGTTGACCTTTAAAAAATGTGTTTTTTGATTTAAAAAAAAAGGATCCAACTAAAACTTTTTAGTCTGTTAAAGGAACATGACTTTTTTCTTTTTTAGAAGACACAGATCTCATCATCTGTAAAATTTACTAAGATAGTACAACTATAAAAAGAGATTAATAGTGTGGGTCAGAAGCTTTCTTTTTTTTCTTTCAAATAAAATGTAGTTTTTAATAAAAATCATAATGGCCATAAGTCCCAACTGTTTGATTTAGCTATACTGAAAAATATACTAATTTGAGCTTCATTCCCAATTTCCAGGTCACAAGGAAAGAAAGCTTACATTAATGAGGGTTTCCTTTTACCAAAAACTGTTATTCTAATTAAATTTCAACAAAAATGATTTAGGACTTAAACTCTTCTCTGTGAAATGTAAAAACAAACAAACAAAAATAAAGAGACTCTATCCAAAAAGATTGTATAAAATACGTTACTTAGGAGTCCAACAGAGTACTTTTTAGAATTTCCTTCAGAATATTGGCACATTTCTAGGAACTGGAGGTGTGAAGTTCCAGGTATTATTTCTGCCTTCCAAATTCCTGAGCTGCTGTCTTTCTCCCCTCCTCCTCCTCCTCCTCCTCCTCCTCCTCCTCCTCCTTCTTTCAAATATAATTTATTGTCAAGTTGACTAACATACAGTGTGTATAGGGTGCTCTTGGTTTTGGGGGTAGATCCCATGACACCCAGTCAGTCAGAAATGCTGTCTTTGTAAGCTATGACTCCTAACTGCTGCAGGACTACGCTCGGTCCGAGTCTAGGGCCCTAAGCCGCACCCCCAGTTCCCACAGCTGAGACTGAGGCATGCTGAAAATGCCCAACAGCTCTCTCTGCCCACACATCCAGTAACAACTGGTTCCTTCCTCTTCCTGTGGAAGAGCAACATCCTCTGAGATGAGAAGAAATGCACCCTGAGGAATGCAAGAACAGCAGTGAGCTTTTCACACAGGAAATTACTACAGTAGCACTCTGAAAAGTGCCCAGTCTCTTGGACCGTCAGCCCATAATGAGCTTCCTGCTGCTGACCCAGAGGATGATTTACTGTGGAGTAAATGCCACCTGTGGGTCTGTCAGAGTTTCGTGGAAAACCGTGAACTCTGCTTTCGGCGGTTCTGTACATCTCTGCCTGTCTGGTTTTGAGTTGTTGGGTGCTGCAGACACAGTAAAGCTAGGTGGCTTTGTCCTTCTCTCTGTTTAGCCACTTGGCAGTTAACTGTTTGGCGGAAGTAGTCAGCAAGTCTGCTAATAAGAATTTTCAGTCATTTCTTCGGACTTTATGAAATTAGGACTTGTAAAATATGTTAGGGCTTCAGAGAGATTAAAAACCCTTATAATCCAAGTGAACTGGTTACTAAGGCCCAGTGCTGGTCCTTGTCTACTTCTTTCTGTGTCTTTCAATTTCCTTTCTTTTACTTTCTGAGGTAAGCATCAGTAGAAGGTCCCATACTGTGGGTATGTCATACATGCTCAAGCATAGGTAAAACTCTGTTGCTTTGAACCGACCCTGATCATTTGCATTTCAAATGGATTTTTACAACTAGAGAATGTTTTAGTATAATTTACCTTTAAAAAAAAAAATTCCTCCAGCGTTTTCTCTTTCCTTTGCATGAGGTAATGATGGCTGCCATAAAGCCCAGTTTGTGTATTACATGTACATTTTAAATTGCCTTCCAAATCGCTATAGGATTTTGCTAGGTTTCAGTGTTTATGGTGGCAAAATTCTTTTACTTTTCATGTATTTGTTTGGATTATTTTACTAAAGCACATACAAGTTACTTGTTTGTTTTGAGTTGAAGGGGAGATGGAGAAGGAATGCCAGTCATTTCCTCTTCTTTTTCAGAATATCTTTTTAATGAACACTCCTCTTCTCTCCTTTGAACAAACCATCTCAAGTTAGCTGGGGGCCCCTAAGTGCCCAGTTTCCAATAATCCAGCCTATTTCCTTTGTTCCTCTAGCCCCAGAGAGGTAGTTGTTTCATGCATTTACTATTTCTTCTTACCTCCATTCTCCCTTTTAGCCTTTACAAGCTTCCAAACTCTGTTTAACGAGTTCCCTGTATTAAATTCTCTCTGTTAAAATAACTGTTGTGATTTCCGTTTTCCTGCTGAATCCTAAATGATCATCCTAAAGATCCTAAATCATCTTTAAAAAAAATACTAAGATGTACTGTCAAAGACTTCAGATAATTTCATTTTCAAGTTATTTTTATTCCAGCATTATTTATAATAACAAAAAGATGGACACAAATCAAATGTCCTTTTAGAGAGTATTAGTGAAATAAAAGCATAGTATATATCAGTAGATGGATTATTATTATTTTTTTTTTAGTAGATGGATTATTATATAGCCATACCATATTTAACAACAGCTAAATACAATGTGTGTGATTCTGGATTTGATCCTTGGTCAGTGGGAAAATTGCTATATAAGGACATGATTAAGACAATTGGCAAAAATGTAATATGGGCTGAATATTAGATAATAGTATCAGTGCTAAATTTCTATTTATGGAAACGGTCTTGTCCTTAGGAAATATCCACTATAGTAATTTAGATAAAAGAGGCATAGTGTCTATAGCTTCTTCCAAAAGATTCAGAAAAAAAAAAAAAATAGATAATGATATACCAGATGTGGGAAAATATCAACACATGAATCTAGATGGATATATGAGAGTCCTTTTCATTATTTTTGCAACTTTTCTGTATGTTTCAAACTATTTCAAAGTGAGAGTTAAAAATCACTTATATATCTTTATAGGGAAGTGTGATTTTTATTTTTCAAAGTTTTTAAATATGAATTTTATTTATCCTTGTATTAAGTGAAAAAAGTATTATGAGCAATATGATTCTAATTTTGTCAAGGGAAACAAATATTTTTATCCATTTAGTGGAATTCTTAGCATCTTGTATGTATTTTATACTAACCTGGGCATCTGAAATTTGCCCAAGGTCATCCAGTCAGTGTGTAACAAAACTGGATTTTGAACTCTATCTAGCTTTAGAGAGTGTGCTTTTAACCACTGTGTAGTGTGAATATGTATGTTGAAAAAAAAAAAAGCAGTAACTTTTCCTAATTATACAAAGAATGAAAAGTAGTAAAAAAAAAAAAAAATGAGAAAACACATGTATACCCTCACACAAAATACAAGAAACAGAAAATTACCAGGAGACAACTGTTGGTAACATGTAAAATATAGTCTCCCAGGAGAAGGTTGCTGCTGTTAGAAGCTCAGAGACTTGAAGAAGAGGCCCTGCCCTCCAAGCTCAGAGGACAGACCCAGCAGAGGTGGACCCAGACTTGTGAGGGGCATGGCCACCTGGTGCTCGTGCCTCGGTCAGGGTCAAGGCTGTTGTGGGAAGAGGCTGACTCAAGCAGCAATCAAACAGGGGGAAGAGTCTCTCTCCTCTGACCTCTGGCCTCCTTTTGGCAAAGCCTACCAAGGAAGCCACTGGAAAGAGAAAGCTGTAGCTGGCAGAGAGGCCCAGTGTCAGCATCACAAAACAAAGTTTGAATGGTGGATTTGGAACCAAGAAGCACACTCTGTGCGAGGAATTACTGAATCAAAGGATAGGAACTTTAGGGGCTCCCGGGGCACTCCGTGGGTTAAGCCTCTGACTCTCGATTTCGGCTCAGGTCTTGATCTCATGGTTCATGAGATCGAGCCACTCCTTGGGCTTTGTGCCGGCAGCACAGGGCCTGCTTAGGAGTTTCTCTCTCTCCCTCCCTCTCCCTCTCCCTCTGCCCCTCCCCCGCTTTTTCTCTCTCTCAAAATAAATAAGTAAACATTAAAAAAAAGAAGGATAAGAGCTTAAAAACAAACTGTAAGTCAAGTTCGCTCTAGAATGTGTATACAGATTTGGATTCCCACTAATAATATATGGGAGTGCCCATTTCCCATACCTTAAAACATATATATCAGGTGTTATATTTATTTAATTATTAATTGTTTAATTTTTAAAAAGTCTTTGTAATAGATGTTAATTTTTTTAACAACTTATGAGCTTTTTAAAAATATTCATTTTTTACAAAAACTGGATATAGTTATAATATGTACAATGTGATGTTTTAATATATCAATACATTGTAAAATGAGTACCACTGTCGAAATAATTAACCTATCTGTTGTCTCCCATGGTTACCATTTTGATGTGTGTGGTAAGAACCGTGACTTGTGAGCTTTGACTTCTTTTCATATATCTACTCATTTGTATTTCTCAGAATTGCCTATTTGTATGTTTTGGCCATTTTTCTATTGTTTTGTTCATTTTAAAATTGGTCATTTTATTTTTTTTAAGTTTATTTTATTTATTGAGAGTGGGAGAGAGAGAGAGAATGAGCAGGGGTCAGGGGAGAGAGGGAGGGAGAGAATCCCAAGGAGGCTCTGTGCTGTTAGCACAGAGCCCAGTGCAGGGCTTGATCCCACAAACTGCAAAATCCTGACCTGAGCAGAAACCAAGAGTGGGATGCTTAACTGACAGAGCCACCCAGGTGCCCCAGATCCTTAGGTCATTTTAATTAATAAAGTTGACCCCCTTTGCTATCTACAGTATGTTTTCTTTGTTATTTCCCCTTGAATTCTCTTTCTGATTATTGATAGGTTTAGTTGCATTAACTTCTTGAAAAATATCATTAATTTAATTTTATGGTTTCTTTGGAGTTGATGCAGAGAAAGTCCTTCCCTACTCCCTGAATATATCTCTAGCTACTCTTCTTAAGGTTTTATTTTTGACCATTAGATCTTAAATTCTAAATCAATTAATTTTGATCATAAGGTACAGATTTGTAGTTAACAAAGTTATCTTCCATTTGTATTGTTGCTTTCCTTACTGATTTCTACTTTCTTAAAACTAAACTGTTATATACTTGTGTCTGAGACTTTGTCTTCTGTCTTACTGATCTGTTTGTTCTCGATCTATTATCATACCTTTTTCATTATTGTTGCTTCAAGTATTTCTTCAAAATATAGTGCACAAGCTTTTCCTTCAAATGTTTCTTGGATATTCTGGCCTGTTATTTACCCATATGAACTTTAGAATTATTTTGTCAGTTCTCCAAAAACATCCTTTTAGAATGTTGATGGGTGTTGCATTCCATTTATAAAATAATTTGAAAAGGATTGCCAACGTTACCATCTTGTGTTTGCTCATCCAGGTATATAGTATTATAGACATTAGGAGCATTCTCCTTACGTGCCTGTGGTTTCCATAAAAACAGCCACCATTTTATGTACGACTAAACATTTTATCGCCTTCTTGAGAATGCACATAGACTCTCTCCACAAATTAGCGTTAAAGAGGTTGAAGTAACCAAAGTCACACCAACTATGAAGTGATGGAGGCAAGCTAGGGTCAAGATGGGACTAAATCCGGAGCTCAAACTCTGACCTCCTACACTACTTCTGCCCAAATACTTAAGCTACCCAGACCACATGACTTGTCATTTTGTATCCTAGTTTTAGCTTCCTTGTTATCAACATGGCTTATCCTGTAAATATGTTTTCACTGTCGTGTAATATAGTAGTCAAAAAAGCCTAATGAGTATTTTTGGGGGGAGAGAAGGGGGACAAGTATTGAGGACCTCTGGTTGGGAGCATATGGAGAAATAGGCCCTAGTGTCAATGCTTATAAATAATTGGTTGCAGAGCCTACTTTGGGATTTTATACATTACCTATTCCCACTTGCCTGAGTACTTAAATCTTCTGCATGTACCAGACTTTAGCAAGCACACACATCCTTAGCTTAGTATTAGAATCCTCACCAAAGAGAATTGTGTTTAAGACACACTGTCTCTCATTGATTATCCAGGAGGTGTGCCATATGGTGTGCTCATCATAGCTTATTCAAGCCTGATTGTGTGGATATAGCTTCCTGGTAAGAACAGTTGAGCTATCATATCTTTAAATCCCGTTTATAATAATATTATGGCTTTACCTCCTTGACAGGGCTTTGTTGTGAGGTCTCTTTTCCTGCTCCCCCCCAGATCCACAACCTCATCCTATTAACTGGTTTTCATTTTTATTTTGTTCATTGTTTTTTAAGAAAGGATACTCTTTGTGGCAGGAATTGTAAGTCCGTAAGTTTTCTTTGGTGGTGTTAATGCTATTGGTGTGTGCAGGTTTTATTTCCTTTGTAGAATAGATGATAACATCAGTTTCCATCAGATTTGGTTACATGTGATTTTTGTTAAGTGAATCCTGTTTTCCACTGACTTTTATTTATTTATGTATTTTATTATATTTTCCCCCCACTGACTTTTATTTTTAAATGGAGCTAGGTTTTCTTGGTGAATATCCTTAGTTTTCTGGGCTAGAAATCTTGTGAGCAGTGCTCAGAAGTCTCCCCAAACTCAGAATATTTTGTTTGTTTCTATTGATTTGAGGCACTTTTTCAGCTATACACTTATTTGCAGAATCCTAGCCGTCTCCTCCAAACTTTCTTTGTCTCTTGCTGTTATTATTTCTCAGATCACAGAGTTCCAAAGGATCCAGTCCTTCCACGTTCTCTGCTCCTCAGACCCCCCTCGTATCTCCTCTTTGGGAGCCATTATGTAACAGAATTGTGTTACAGTGTCTTACCTTGTCCCCATAGGTGGGGACGTCTTGTGGTTCACTTGGACCACTTCTGTTTGAAGCTTCAGGTTCAGTAAAGTGGATCTGTGCCCTACTTTGTCCATTCTGTAAAATTATATTATGTAAAATGAATTCATTTTAAGTGACGTCTAGTATCAGGCAAATTACCATGCTGAGAAATGTTATTCCAAATTCTGAAATATGAACTTTGGGATAATAATTAATAACTTAATGAAATTTGGGGATGATAAATAATTACAATAATTTCTTATCTGAAACAAAATTGGAAATGCATTATTAATATAAAGTGAAGACAGTTGTGTGCTTGGGAAAATCAATGGAAAATTTGAAAAGTTTGACTAAGAAATGTACTCTCCCAGATTTGTATTTTTAGAAAATTCTGTGTACTTTCTGTATAATTCAGTACACAGTAAAATTACTGAAAAAAATCAAGATGTTAGTGCTATTTAAAAAGTTATGTTCTTTTTTTAAGAAATCATTTATATGTGTGAGTATTCTGTGAATTATAAATGCATAAAACTATGGCTATTTACCAGGGCACCTGGGTGGCTCAGTCGGTTGAGCATCTGACTCTTGCTTTCAGCTCAGGTCATCGTCTTCTAGCTTCATGGGTTCGAGCCCTGCATTGGGCTCTGCACTGGCAGTACAGAGCCTGCTTGGGATTCTCTCTCTCTCTCTCTCTCTCTCTCTCTCTCTCTCTTTCTCTCTCTCTGTCTCTGTCCCTCCCCCACTCACAATGGCTCTGTCTGTCTCAAAATAAACAAACAAAAATAAATAATAAAATCCACTTAAAGAAAAAAAAAAGCTATGGCTATTTACATTTTGGGCATGAATATATCAGAGGGTCACAGCCTTTACTCCCACCTCTGGGAAAAACAGTCACTTTCTGGTATACAATTAAGTGACATGAACAATCTCAGTGCAAATAAGAGTATCGTTAAAGAAATACATCGCCATTTTTCAAATTGAGTATACCAATAGGTTTACCAAACAGAATTGAGAAAAAAAATTAATTTCAAATAAATGATAAAATAAATTATCTCTTCTCTGAAGTATACTTAAAACTCTGTATTTAGAGAGCAACAATTTTCTCTGAGATGTATTATTAACATTTTAATGAAGTGTTAACATCTTTTTATTTGTGCGGCTGAGCTAGTACTATTTTAACTATTCGTTAGTCAACGGAAATGACATCCGTGGAGTTTGTATCTCAGACTATGTTTTGTTTATTTTTAGTTTTTGCTTTGGCACTTCCTCCAGGCAGCTCTCTCGGCAACTGTGACGTCGGTCCTGCCTGTCGTGTGTCTTACGCAGTTAAGCTCTTCCATTCTTTCATGCAGATATTCTAGCTCTTGTATCTAGCCATTAACTTATATAATATTTCCAATAGCATTTTTAGTCAATTTTTTTTTCCTAAACGCAAGAAGGATCGAGATTTTATGAGAATCTAGGCAATGAATTTTAAATGGAAAAAAAAATCAGAATGTACTCAAAGTTTTTGTCTTTTCCTCCTGCCTCTATCCCTGCTGGCGCCAAAATATTTCTCACACCAGGACGGGAGATTTGGATCTGGCCCTGATAAGTAGAATTTGCTTTTTTTAACTCTGTTTCTGGTATACCTGGCACAAGAGCATCTGGAGTACTGGTCGACTGTACATGGAAACTGTGGCCAAAACCACACTTGTTATGATGAATAAAAAGGCTAGTACATATGGAACCATTTACTCTTTGGGCATAGGTCAGCAGGCCCCAGTTGAGTGACCCTTGGGAAGGAATAGAAGATCGCTCAGAGAACTAAGCACAGATGAGCTGGATTTCTGCAGGACTCGAGCTCAGGGTGGTGAGCCTTGTGTTAGTGTCATGAAGGGAAGTGATTCGGCCTATGAGGAGTGGGCTCAATAAGCATCGTTCATTCATTTCTCAAAAATGAATGTTCCAGGTCCTAGTGGAAGCAGGAGTCTGGGGAGAAGGATGCATGTAGGTTATAATGGTAAGCAACAGCTATCATGGGGAATTACATGGTACGGTCAGAGTATGAATTGGGGGCATTTGACTACATCAAGTGTAGGGGGTAAGGTGGAATCACAGAACATTCCCCTGCAAAGACATTTGACTTGTCTTCCTATTCAAAATGTCGTCCACGCGTGGTTTGCTTGAGCATCACCTGGAACCTTCTTAGAAATGCAGATTCTCCAGTCCTATCCTAGACCTGCTGAGTTAGACTCTGCATTTTAATAAGATTTACATTGAAATATGGGAAACACTGATCTGAAGCTTTAGCTGAAGTTGAGATGAGAGGGTTAGAAGTACTGGAGGATCCTAGACAGAGGGAACTGTGTGTGTAGAGACTGGCTCGCAGGGGAGCTGATATGCCTGAGGGACTGAAAAGAAGGCTGGAGCCCAGGGAAGGATGGGAGCATGTAGTATCCTGGCGGCCAAGAGAGGAGTGTTTCAAGGAAATGGTAATATCAACATAGCTGAAAGCCAAGAGAAGGACTGGAAAATGTTTGATGAGTTTAGCAGAGATTTGGAGGGCTTTTTCGATGGAGTAATACAGGTGCAAACCAGTGTGAAGTGAGTTGAACAGTGACTACAAGGGGAAGGGTGAGCAAAAGAGACAGCTAGAATAGATTATTCTTTCCTTTTTATTCAATACATTTGCTGAGCATTGTTATATACCAAGCAGTGAGAATGTACAGATGAAAGACTAAGTCCAAAAATAGTGATATATGCCTAAGTTGCTATGGGAGTGCATGAGCAGAGTGGCTAAATAAGGAATGTGTGTGTGTATGTGTGTGTGCGCACAAGCACACATATGTATGTGCAGACTAGAAAATTAAGATTGGGGACAGAAACTTTAATCAGAAATAACCTCCAAAACAGGGCTGATACTTGAGCAGATTCTTTAAGAATTTTTCTGATACAGGGAGCAAGGACAGAGCTCAGTTTCTACATAGACCAGAAGGCTTGAGAGGGGATGGCGAATTCAGAAAACTGTGGACATTACTGGTTGGCTGGATCGTGAATGACCTTGAATACCATTTGAAGCTTTTTGAATTCACCCTAAGAATCTTTGGAGGACCAGTGAAGGATTTTAAGCAGGAGAGTGATGAGCAAATCTGAATTTCAGAATACTCTGAAAATGTGTTAAGGGAGGGAGAAGAGGGAGGTGAGACTGGGGGCATAGAAAATTAGGGGGCAGTTGCAGTGGTAATCCAGATACAAAGTGAGGAGTTCTTGGTCTAGACGAGTAACATAGGGAATGAAGAAGAGGTGGCTGATCTTAAATTTGGAGCTGCTGGCTAAATAATGGCATGTTTACCAAGTTAGGAAATAGACATCGGTTGGGTATGGAGCATCCAGTCCAGATATAGATTTGAGAATCTTTAATTGATTGATCAAGCCATAAGGTCGCACGGGGCAATCCCTAAACTTCACTCTGTAGTAAATACTGTAGTGATTATGATGAACAGATGACCAGCGTTAATCTTACCCCATTCCTTAAGAGGGATCATTAGCAGACTGTTCTCTTTGAGAGATACTGGTTATCTGATACATACTGTGACTAAAATATGGAACAGATAAAACTGGTCATGTTTGACGGCTGTAAGTATTGGACCTGCTTTAGTGGTGGCACAGCTTCCTCTTTAAGAACTTCCTTCCTCTTCGTGTGTGTGCGTGTGGGAGTGCACGTCCGCACACAGATTATCCTGGTTGCTAACCACTCTTTTACACAGAGAATCTGGTTTATGTTCTCTTTGACTCATGGCACCTGTGAAAAGTATGTTTGAATTTTCTGATAGTATTTGTTTTTTCCAGGAGGATATTAAGTCGTTTATTAATTGTGCATGATAATGGATGATACATAAATTTCAGTCCCATCTATACTTTTATCTGATACCATAATTCAATTTGGATATATTGCATAGGATGTGCCAACAATCATATTAATCACCAAATAAACTCTGTGACTTTCCTTGGGTGACCCTTTCACCATGAACTCCAGGTCACAACACATTAACTGTCAGTTCAACTACGCCAAAGTTTTTGGAGACTGTGGCTTCCATGTCCAGGCACATCGCAAATAAATCTCAAATGGAACCTGGTATCACTCTGAAGGAATTCTAACTTTACATTATTGAGGTAGTTTACCAAGGTGGCTTCTGAGTAAGCTAACTTTACACACCCCTTTTTAAAAAAGACACATTGACTCAGCACCATGATCAGACTATTGCATTTAGCAATTTGCAGCATGGGTGCAACAAAACAAAACAACACAAAACAACAAAAACACCCTACATTCAAACCCTTTCTTGGAATGCCTTATATTGTCCACATGACAGAAAGTAAAACAACCTGTATATAATTAATCACAAATAGTCTTCGACTTTTCTGCCCATACACATAAGTATTGTCTAAAACATTTCTCCGTAGCTGCTAGGCCCTGCTACCACTGTGCTTGGCTGAGTTCATAAATCTCTTGTAACCAGTAGCTTCCCTGTCACTTTTCTGGCTTTCCTCTCCTGCTAAGCTTGATTTCCTGGCAATAATTAAAACCTTCTGCCACTGCCATAGCTACTGCTGCTGCTGGAACCACCATAGCCACCTTGGTTTCGTGGTTTGGCAAAGTATTGGCCTCCACCACCATAGTGGCCAGAGCTTCTGCCTCCAAAATGTCCTCCTTTTCTGGGTCCAGAATTTAAAGATTGTTGTGGTTACCCAAATCACTGCAGCTCCTGCCACCCCTAAAATGACTTTCCATCATTATCAAATGCAGTCTAGCCATCCCCTCTGCCGCCATAACCACTACCACTTTGGTAGCCACCAAAGCCACCTGACCAATGGATATTTCCTCCATGACCAAAGTTTCATTCCCACCAAAACCACCTTCGCGACCACCACCAAAGTTTCCTGAACCACTTTGCCATCTTTGGCTGGATGAAGCAGTAGCCATCTTTTGCTTAGATAGGGCTCCTCTTAGTTGTGGCCATTCACAGTGTGGTGTTTTTGAATGACAGTCTTGTCTACGGAGTCATGGTCATGAAAGGCTACAAAATCAAAGTCCCTCTTGTTGCCACTGTCTCTGTCAGTCATGATGTCAGTCATTTCAACTTTTTCATACTGTTCAGAATAATCTCTTAGGTGATATTCTTCAATGTCTTCTCGAATGCCACCAACAATCTTTTTCACAATTAAGTGGACACCAAGTCTCTGAGAATCTTCTCTTGAGAGAGCGCTCTTTGGTTCCGCAATTCTTCCATCCACTTTGTGTGGCCTTGCATTTGTGGCTGCATCTACCACGGTGGCATATGTGACAAACCCAGAGCATCTGCAGTGCTTGGTGTTTGGATCGCTCATTACCACACAGTCCGTGAGTGTTCCCCATTGCTCAGAATGGCTCCTCAGACTCTCATCGGTTGTTTCAAAGTTCACATCTCCAATAAAGAGCTTCCACAGCTGTCGGGACTCTTGGAGACTCTGACTTAGGCATGATGGGACAGGAAGGGAGACCTTAATGCTTACTCAGCAGTGTCTAGGGGTAGAAAGTGAGTTTTGTCACAGTATTTGAAAGTTATTTCTTTCAATTACCATGGGGGGGGGGGAATTAGTTAAAAAGTATGGTAATTAGTTAAAAAGAAAAAAAAATCTTTGTCTATAAATGCAGTCATTATTTTTATTGTATTTGGCTTCTGGATTTCTTCCACCAGCAAAATAAGAAAGGGGGAAACACCCACATCTTTTGACACACAAAAATGTAACAAAGAAAAATATTGTATCTCTATCAAAGAGTACACTGTTATCATAGCATCTTATTTTCAGTTATTTATAATGAAATATCTGTTACTGATGGTCTACTCATAAGCTATTCTTCCTGGAGGTTTTATGCCATAATTTTCAACTACGTCCAGTTATATAATCTTCATCAAGGGGTTAAATATTTTAGATGAGATTCATACATTTAAATGTTTGATGTTAGATTGGCTTCCTGTATTAAAATCAGGAAACCATTTTTTATCCATTAAAATGAAGAGACCAAATTTTTAAATAGGTGTTGTATCTTTGCCTACTAAATTTCTTTTAAAAATATTGCATACATTTTTCAGGCAACTGCCTGACAATGGAAAACTTGTTTGTTTGTTTGTTTGTTTTCTTTTTAAAAAAATTTTTTTTTCAACGTTTATTTATTTTTGGGACAGAGAGAGACAGAGCATGAACGCGGGAGGGGCAGAGAGAGAGGGAGACACAGAATCGGAAACAGGCTCCAGGCTCCAAGCCATCAGCCCAGAGCCCGACGCGGGGCTCGAACTCACGGACCGCGAGATCGTGACCTGGCCGAAGTCGGACGCTTAACCGACTGCGCCACCCAGGCGCCCGTTTTCTTTTTTAAAATTACATCTGCAAATGTCTTAATATTTTATTTTGATTTGTCAAACAGTGATTTTAATTTTACATGTGCATGCAGCATATACTTACTCATTTACCATCAGATAGCATTTATTTACTATGGTTCATTCATTTAGTTATTGAAATGCAACCAGCCCTTATATGGCTTATTATTTCATTTGAGAAACCAGACATATAAAGAGGAGTATAAAAGAGATCCTTGGAGTATAATGGATAGAGAAATATCTTTAATTCAACAAATTTTATTAATTTGTGTGACCCTTACACCTTATTCAGCAAAGTGTCACTGTGTAAAGAAAGGTAGCTATGGCTTCTGCCCTTCTAGAAGCTTGTAATTTAGATTGTATAAGATTTGGGACAGGACATAATAAGATAATACTGATGATGGTAGGTAAGTGAATACAAACTATATATTAAACTCTTCTATATTGTTTATTTACTTATTTATTTATTTATTATTTAAATGTTTATTTCTGAGAGAGAGACAAGAGCGTGAGCACGTGAGGGGCAGAGAGAGAGAGGGAGGCACAGAACCCAAAGCAGTCTCTGGGCTCTCAGCCTGACATGGGCCTCAAACCCACGAACTGCGGGATCGTGACCTGAGCCGAAGTCGGACGCTTAACTAGCTGAGTCACCCAGGTGCCCCTGTATTAAACTCTTTACCTACATTTTCACAACAACCTTATGTTGTAGTTCAATATTGTCTTCTTCATTTTATAAATGAGGAAACTAATGGCCTAGACAGGTCAAGTAATTTGTCCCATGTCATACAGTTAATACACAGAAGATACAGGGTTAACTGTCTGTGTGACTTGATGTCCCATTCACATGGCCACCATATTATAGCATAGAAAATTACATGATGTTACAAATAGCAGAAATGCAAGGAAAAATTGTTAATTGTCTTAAGAAGTAAAATTGAATTTTTATAGAGATTTAAATGAGGGGCAAATTTCATCTATTTGGGGAAGATAAGGAAAGACTTCACTATTTAGCAGATGCAAATTAAAGTCAACTAATACAATGTACACTGTGTATACTGAATTCTCATAGAAAGCTTTCACTCTCTGTTTTTTGAAAGGTTTAATGAATGATAAATAGACAGAAGAGTGGTTCTCATACCCAGCTGTGAATATATATAACTGTTATAATCACAGTTATTGTTAATTGTACTATAATATTCACATTATGCTACATGATGAATAGAACAATAAATAAATAAATACAATATTTGCTCTCTAAAAGATGTTCTGTAAAGCTTGCCAGTTTTCTGAATTGTAGCTTTGTTAAATGATTGGATAAATTCTTGTCTTAAAATTGCCTCTTCGTAGCATTAAAAAAACAAATACAGTAAGGGAGCTAAAGTCTTATTCAAGTGAGCAAAGCATGATTTACTTTGTGTGTACAATTGAAAAGAATTATCTCGTGACTTTTAACACACAGCTCACTTCTTTTGAATCTGGCACTTGAAGAGTTTTGAGGAACAGAGAATAGAGCCTGTGAGAAGGAAACGGCATCATTTATCTCTGAGAATAAGCCAGCTCAGGAAATAATTTTTCAAAAACATTTTCCAAATAATGCCCCTGATTCTAGGATAGCTTTATGTTTCACAAAAATACTGAGGATGGTTATTTGAGGATATACTTTGACTTGTTGATCTGGTTGGCTTTCTGTGTACAGATCTTTCTCGACTTCCCAACACTGTTACATCCTGATAAACTGCATTTAATACACCTAACCTGCCAAACATCATAGCTCAGCCTTGCCTATCTTAATTGTGCTAACTCCACGTTAGCCTGCGGTTGGGCAAAATAATCTAACACAAAGCCTATTTTATAATGAGTTGTTGAATATCTTATGTAAGTTATTGAATATTGTACTGAAAATGAAAAACAGAATGGTTGAAAGTGTATCAGGTGTTTACCGTTGACATTGTGTGACTGACTGGGAGCTGTGGCTCATTGCCCTTGCCCAGAATCACCAGTGAGCATCATACCCCATGTATGTTGGTAGCCCAGGAAAAGATCAAAATTTAAAATTTGAATTGTGATTCTACTGAATGTGTATTGCTGGTACACCATCATAAATTTGAAAAATTGTAATTTGAAACATCATCGTAAATTGGGCACTATCTGAATAACTATTATGATACTAACATGGTAGTGATATATTTGTTTTTGAGGCACATATGTTAAGATTGAAATGATACAGAGAATACAGATTAACATGAAATTAATAAAACATTACATGGCATTTTTGGGATGTCATGTTTGTAGATAGGGTGGCTCCATGTCATTACGACGTTAATTCTCCTGAATAAATCTACAAATTCAAGGCAATTCTAATAAACCTCCCAGTAAGATTTTTTTTTAAAGATTTATTTATTTTTGAGAGAAAGCGCAAACTGGGAAGGGGTGGTAGAGGGTACAGAAGATCCAAGGTAGGCAGGCTCTGTGCTGACAGCAGTGAGCACGATGTGGGGCTCGAACTCAAAAACCGTGAGATTAAGACTTGAGCTGAAGTCGGATGCTCAATCAACGGAGCCTCCCAGGTGCACCACCACCCCCTCCCCCCGGTTTTTTTTTTTTAACATTTATTTATTTTCCTCCCAGTAAGATTTTTAATGAAACCTAAAACATTGGTTTTAAAGCTCATATGGAAGAGGAAGGGCCAAAAATAGCCAATTTTTGGAACAGGACAGTTTTGAAGAAATTTGAGGATTGGAGATGGACTGGTCACTAAATAGACTGTTCAGTAGATGCTGCTGGGACAACTGGCTAATTGGGAAAAAATATATGATTATTTTCTTACTTTTAGCCACAAACAAAATCAATACCAGAGGGGTTAAAGGCCTAAATGCAAAAAAACAACACTCAGAACATCTAAAAGAAAACAGGAGAATATACTTATATATTCCTAGTGGGCAAGGATTCCTTAAACACAATACAAAATGCAAAAATTACAAAGGAAGATTTAGCAAATCTGACTACATTTAAAACAAAAACTTGTGTGAATAAAGACAATCCCATAAAATAGAAGTGAAGACAAACCACAGAGTAGGAGACATATTATACATCTAAACAACAAAGTACTGGTATCCAGAATGTATAAAGAACTCTTAAATTAGGAAGAAGAGAGGTAGACCAATTAAAAAGTGGACAGAGGGTTTAAACAGACAATTTACAGAAGAATGATAATATACATATAAAATATACTCAAGTTACCAGTAATCATGGAAATGCACAGTGAAATGAAAACCATGGAATTCCATTTCCTGGCCATAATTTTGTTAAAATTTAAAATGTCTAACAATTAAATACTTATTTTATAAAAAAGGGGAGATTGTCTTCTCATATGAGAATAAGTCTGGGTAATATTTCGGAAAATATGTGGTAAAACTATGACTTTTCCAGTCTAGAGAAATGGTTGCACCTGTATACAGGAGACATTTATAAGACTGCTCGTTGTAACCCTTAATGCGAGTAGAAAGAATGTATAAATTGTAGATTAGTCGATCAGCGGAATAGTATTTGACAGTGAAAGTGAACTAGACTTGGCTACATCACCATAGACAAATCAAAAACTGTTGATTTACAAAAAGTTCTAAAAGGATATAATACAGTAGCATTGCACTTTTTAAATGTGTAGTTCTAATACATGCAAAAGCTGTACTATTATTTAGGGATGTCTACAGATGTGGTAAAAAGTAAAGGGACATGAATTGGGATGATAGATAACATATTCAAGATGGTGTTATCTTTTAAAAGGGAAAGGAAAGAAGATAGATCAGAAAAGGGTCCGCTTTCTTTCTTAAGGTTGCTTTAATATTCTCTATATATTTTTACTGAAAATTTTAAAGCATAGTTGGCACTTTTTAAAAAGACAGTTACTAGTTGGATAAAAGAGAAGGATTACTGATTCATCCAAAAATGTTAGTAATGGGGCACCCGTTAAGCATCTGACTCTTGATCTCAGCTTGGGACCTGATCTCAGGATTGTAAGTTCAAGCCCCACATTGGGCTCCATGCTGGGCATGGAGCCTACCTAAAAAAATGTTAGGATTGCAGTGAGGTTGCATTTCTTATTCACTCATGTTTTAATTTCTCTTGGTTGCTGTTGTGCACACAGAGAAGGGCAGTTTTCTAAAAGGTGAACAGATGGCTCTTTTGAGACATGTGGGTGAAACTAAACCAAATATGGCTTTCCACGTCAAACTTCCATTTTCTCCAAGATGTAATACTTGAATATAAAATATCTTTAAGAAACACATCATTGTATAATATAAGGTATTACCTGCCTCAAAATTTAGATACACGCACATGCACGCACCTTTTTTAAACAAAGAGTGAAGTGTCATAGTTTGCGTTTGCCTAATCATGTAAGAGGTAAATCGTATAAGGCCGTTTTTGTACAGATTTTATATGTCCTCGTTGTATCCTGCAAGTTCGTGTATCCTTCAAAGTTAATAAGCTTCTCTAGAGATGAGAATGAAGATAAAAGACAAAGACAGACAGTTGATTTGTTGCCACAGCTGCCTTTTCCAAGGGGATTGAATTAAACATTCAGATGTTATAGTTGATAGCTGCATGGGGATGTGTTTTTCAAGTCTTCTGACAAAAACAAAATTTCCAATTTGGTTTGAAGAAGAAAAATCAAAACCCTCTGTAAAACCTTATCCCTGAAGCCTGAAGGCTCTTTCTTTGAAGAAAAGACATATGATTTCTCCCAAGGGACAAGCAGAAGTCTTTGTCAGCTCAGCCAATTTAGTTTGGGAGACACAAATTTCACATGACATTCTCTGATTTTATCCAAGAGATACTCTTAAGCCAGTAAGACTGGCACAGGTGGGTATGTTTTTACAAGGTTATACAATACGCTGTGCAGATGTACACAATAGAAGAGATGTGGTTACCTCCTTCAGGATTTCCTTCCTAGCAATTTTAGAAATTGCGAATGAATCTTGTGCTGTGGTCCTGTGACAATCCCACATGGGTGACTCTATAGCTCCTTTTTCTGTTTTCCTGATTGGTTTATCTACTCCTGTTAGCACAGGCTTCTGATCTGAAGGAGAGAGCTAAAGATAGAGCAACACTCTGAGTCACTTCTGAAAGACAGCCATTTTCTCTCTGTCAGGAATCTCAGATGAACCCAGTGACTGAATCCTTTGTGCTGATGGTAAACTCAGTGTAAAGCCTCCTACTCTTTGGCCACCACTTCCTCCAGTCCTCCAATTTTGATAATTCATCAACTCTAAAAGGGTCTCCGATCCATTGAGCCTCCTGCCTTGTCACTGCCCACCTCCTGTGTCTGCGTCCCTCTCCTTTTCCTCAGATTCTGTAGCCCATTATTACGGCCATGCTCTTGTCCCTTCCTCCCTCTCTTGTACTCACCCAGAAATTTTCAACCTGGTTAAATCTATTTCTTTGCCTACTCTGCCCCAACACCCAAGCAACTGATTTTGACTAGACAGTCATGCTGACTGATTGCACCTTAAGTGTATTTACACAAAGTTCCAGGGCACTCAGCACTGCCTAGCCAACTCATTCGCTGAGTAGCTATCACCTCACGGCCCTGTGACATCAGTGCTCTCCTTCTGCTACTAGATCTTTTCCATCATCTTTAAAAAGGAAAACTTCATCTGACCCCTCTTCCTTCTCCAGCTCCTGTCTCGTTGCTCTGTTCCCCTTTAAAGCAGAGCTCCCCAAAAGAGCTGCCTATATTCAATCTTTATTTCGTCATTTTCCACTCTTCTGAATCCACCTCAATTAGATTTTTGGCCCCACCATTCTGCTTGTGTCACGGCCCCAGTGATCCATCTATCTCATGCTTTCTACAGGACTTGGTCCTGGTGACCCCTCCTTCTCCTTGAAAGTCTTCCATCACTTGGATCACCACCCTTCCCACGTCATGAGCCACTAGTCACCTTTCCTGCTCCTTCTCTTCCTGCCTTTTGAAGTCTTTGCAACTCTTCTCTTGTTTGACTCCCCCACCCAAGTGATCATAGGCCCATGGCTATAATATTTATATGCTGAGCACCCCAGCTTCAAGGAGACAGAAGCTCCTGTACTTGGGACTTTTCCCAGACCTTGCTCTGTGTATCTCTTCATCTGGCTGTTCATTTATAAAAACTGGTAAATAGATACCACTTATCACTCTCCACAACTTCTCCACAGAAATCTAGAATCCTATACTTCCAGTGGCATTCATGACTATTCCCTTTGGAAGTGTCTCAAACTTGAGATGCTTAAAATTTATTTTCTACCTCTCCTAAAAAAAAAATACATCATCAATGAAGCTATATTGTAAGATAGCACGTTACCCAGCCTTCTCTTCATAGCCCTGGTGATTACCTGACATTACGTCACATATCTGTATATTTCTTGTTTCACCCACTTGATTATAACCCCATGTTGACGGGATCTCATTTATTCATTCCTTATAGTAGGCAGCATAACGATCCTTTAAAGATGTCCATGTTTCTATTCCCAGAATATGTGAATGTGTTTTCTTACATGGCAAAAGAGACTTTGCAAACGTGATGACGTTAAGGATCTTGAGTTGGAGAGATTATCCTGGATTATTCGGGTGGGCCCAATACAATCACTGGGTTGCCTGTAAGGGGAGGAAGGAGGCATGAAAATTAGAGAAGGAGATATGGTGATGGAAGCAGAGATTAATGTAATACAGTCAGGAGCCATGGAAAGCAGTAGTCTCTAGAAGCCGGAAAAGGCAAGGGACAGACTCTCTCAAGGGTCTCCCCAAGGAACACAGCTCTCCTGGCACCTCTGCAAAACCTATCTTGGACTTCTGACCTCCAGAACTTTAAGATAATAAATCTGTGTTGTTTTAAGCAACTAAACTTGTAATTTGTCACAGCAGCAGTAGGACACTAATGCACTTATGTATCCCTGGCATTTAGAATTTCTCTGATGTGTAGGTGCTAAATAAAATAATGCTGTTTGAATGAGTGTTATATCTTCATTATTTTAGATTGCATATAGAGATCATTGACGTTTCAGATTTGTATTCTAAATGTTATTGAAAGTAAATAATCCATTCTTTATTTGAAAAATAATAGTTACCTTTATTTTTGTCCAGCAAAAGATTTTTTTGTTATCGTAGTCTGTTTCAGGCAGGCATTTTATAACTGTGTGTGTGTGTGTGTGTGCGCGAGTGTGCAGTGATTTAAAAATTTCAGAATATCCTTCGGCTCAGGTCATGATCTCGCGGTTTGTGAGCTTGAGCCCTGCGTCAGACTCTGTGCTGACAGCTTGGAGCCTGGAGCCTGCTTCGGATTCTGTGTCTTCGTCTCTCTCTCTGCCCCTCCCCTGCTCATGCTCTGTCTCTAAATAAATAAATAAATAAATAAATAAAATAAATATTAAAAATTTCAGAATATCCAGAATGGAAGGGACTTTGAAGGGCATTCAGTAGAATTTCCTGACCTGATGCTTGTATATTTTTCATAATATCCCTAACAAATGACCATCGCAAGTCTATTTTAGCATTTTCAATGATGGGAAACTCACATTAGCTCCCATCAAGACCACTTTGGATAGACTTTTCTGACTTTTGTCTGTTTTATTCTGTAGTTACAGAATTAAAGCAAGACTAAAATCATTAGTTATAAGCCAACACTGACTTATTTTAACCCATTTATTATATATCTGAAGGCCAAGTCATTGGTTATCTTTACATGTGACATGCCTACTTTTGCATTCCTATTTGTCAGAAAGTCTTTATGCTAGGCCATTAGAAACCATCAAGTATGCTGGAGGGGGGTGGTGGGTAAAAATCAAGAAGTGATTTGCAGATTTGCAGTTAAGTGATAAATGCTTCCATTGCTCCCTTATTGTGCTTCTGAAGAGGCATTTCAGACAGTAATTTTTAGTAGAGAATGGCATTAGCTTAACTTTGGGTTTTTGCGTCTCTCCAAATACTGTCAAATTATCAATATTCATATTTTGTTCATGGTTCAACCGATATAGGACAGTGAATTCAGTGAATCGCAGTCAAAGTTCCACAACAGCTGAGCTCTATCAGTGTCTCATGCACTGTACTAAACACCTGAGAAAAAAAGGTAAAGTTATGGCCACTGAACTCAAGAGACTACGTCTCATAAACTAGTTGGGAATATAGACATATGAACACAAATATAACAAGAAATGACAGTGCTGTACTGATGGCAAGAATGATGACTTATGAGAGTGAAGTTACACCCGTGATTAGTTCTGACTTGCTCACCCAGACAGAGTGAGTGAGAAGAGGAGGAGGGGTAGGAGGAGGAGGGAGGGGAGGGAAGGGGAGGGGAGGGGAGGGGAGGGGAGGGGAGGAGAGGAGAGGAGAGGAGAGGAGAGGAGAGGAGAGGAGAGGAGAGGAGAGGAAGGGAATGAAATGAATATAATACATGAGCTCCCAGGTGTAATGGAGCACCACAGTATCTTGAATGTTCCATTGTTCATTATATAAATAGTAATAGTTTAGATGTGGGGCCCTTGATTACATTGTTGCATGGTTAATTTCCTGATAAAAATTTGCTTACAAATGCCACAATTTTCAATTTCTATTAATGTATTAAAAATTCATTCTCTAAGTGACGAGTGAAAAATTGTGCATTAATTTTTCCATGACACCTACACAACCTGCTAAGAGCCCTTTGACCCCAGAATATCAGAGCTTTTGTATATAGCTCTCCAGCCCATCAAAGCTGTTTGCATTAGTCAACTCTGTACCTCTTGTTTTATTTTGTATGTTCCGATGGGGAGTCGAGCCTTTTAACGTGTAGAAGTAAGGGTTTCTCAGCCACTCAGATTTATTCATGCAGTTGGTGAGGCTGCATTTTCCATCTTTGAGATGGCAACCATGGGCCTGTCCAAGGATAGGGGTGGTGATTGTCCTGCCATCCTTTTGGAGGGAGCGGTTCCTTGGAAAACTGTAAGCTCCGTGAAGGAAGGTGCCACATCTCCCTTGCTCTCCGCTGTGGCTTTAATGCCTACCATTGGAGGCCTTCGTTTGTTGACTCAGCCAGCGAAAGAGCTCTTCTTACCTCCCTGTACTTCACGTGTCAGCAATAAAAGAGATAAGGGATCATAGTGTGATTTCTTCCTTTTATGAAGTGCCAAAGCATTTGCTCTTTTCTGCAGTCTTCTAGCCATTTGTCTCCCCGTGTTTCTTGTTTATTCTGCAGTGCAAGTGATGTGCCAGGCACTGCAAGGGTTCTGGGCCTTGCTCTGTCTTCATTCTCTCACCACAAGAGAGAATTCTTGAGAGCAGAATTCTTACACACTTCTCTTGCACCATGCTTACATTTATTTTTTTTTTTTCAATTAAAAAAAAAATGTAGGTCCACATTAGTTAACATATAGTGTAATATTGTTTTCAGGAATAGAACTTAGTGATTCATCACTTAGTTACAACACCCAGTGCTCATCCCAACAGGTGCCCTCCTTCATGCCCATCACCCATTTAGCCCATCCCCCACCCAACACCCCTCCAGAAACCCTCAGTTTGTGGATATTTAAGAGTTTCTTATGGTTTGTCTCCCTCTCTCTTTATCTTATTTTTCTTTCCTTTACCCTATGTTCATCTGTTTTGTGTCTTAAATTCCACATATGGGTGAAATCATATGCTACTTATCTTTCTCTGACTCACTTTGCTTAGCATGATATATTCTGACTCCATCCGTGTTGTTGCAAATGGCAAGATTTCATTCATTTTAGTCGGCAACATAAAATTTAACGTTGGTAAATGCTTAGTATGATGTTGGTGCTTGGGAAGCATTTATCCAGGAAATGAATGTTAGCAGCTTTGAGGTAGGGGAGGGCCTGATTCACTAAGAGCAGTAGGGACCAAAGCCTCACTTGCTTGACTTTGGATGGCCCAGAATCTTAAACATATTTTTGCCTTTCTCATTTTTTAATTTTTTTTATTTTATGAATGAGTGTGTTAAAACTTCCCCAAGCTGTGCATCTCTCTCTCCCTGTACAAATAAGACGCAAAGTTGGGGTTGGTTCATGGGAAAGAATCTGCTAATTTCTAGGCTCCAGTACCTCTGAGAGACAGCTACATCAGGTGGCTAATGTAGAATGTAGATCAAGTTCTTCCCCTCTCTCTGCCCATACCCTTTTCTGTGTTTTATTCATCTCCACATGTCATATCATAGTAATCTATTTGATGCTGGTCCCAACAAGAAAAGCATTGCTAAGACTGCATTGAGATCTTTTACTCCCTAGACGGTCTAGGGTCTTAAAATCTTTCCTTTGTCCACTTCCTGTTACCCGTTCTTCACTAACCACTCTGACTGCAAGGCCCCAGAATTCAATGACTGGTTTCTTAATTAGGTTGAGGCCTTTCCCCATGAATGGCTGGAACTGTTGCCGTAGCATCACTAGTGATATTTGCATGTACTTATGTAGGTGTGATGTGACCCATGTGAGAAACACTGCCTTGGTCATATGGAGTGTTTGGTTTCCATCTTTGAGAACAGTAATAAAATCTGCATACAAACGCGTAACATATTCAAAAGGATTCAAGTTCCTGCCCAGTCGAGGGGATGCAATGGTAAGGGAGTGGGCATAGCACAGTCTAGTGAGGGAGAAAGACAGTAAACTGGGAACAAATATGTAGACACCAACTCTGATCAGTTATGGAGGAAAACATGAGGATGCCATGTTGGCGAATGGAAGGTCCAGTTTCAGGAAGGTGGTCAGGGAAGACCTTCTGAAGTGACAATTAAGCCGACATTTAGAGATCAAAAAGAATTCAGTTCTGCTGGAAGGGCAGAGAAGGCATTGCAGGCAGAGCAGAAGCAATGTTAAAAAAAAAAAAAAAAGTCTGTTCTTTGAGGAGGAATTATTTTGGGATGAGGATCATTGCGTTGTACATGGCCATCCACACATTGTTCCCGATCGGTGAGATGACTGCCCAGGATCTGGAATGCAGGCCGTGATTGTGAGGCAGGGCTTCTCAGCAAATCCTTTTTATATTTCATACTCATCTTTACGGGGCTTTCATTTCCATTATTGCCACCAGCCACTAGCTGGGGACCCAGGTAAAGAAATTCTGTATGTTTCTTTCCCACTTCCCTTAGCTCAGAGCATGAATGAGTGGGTCATAGTTGCTTCTGGCTAATCAGTAACATTAAAAATCCTTTGTGTTAACTTGTTCTTCCATGGTCTGTGATTGCTAGGAATTTTGCTTCTGGACATTTTAATGACAATTTTAGCTTTACTTCCCCACGTGGAATGAATAATTCAAAGGGTTAGTAATGGGATTGTTTTGGGGTGTGGATTTTAATGAGTGCTTCATATCCTAAAATAATACCACTCAGGTATTTTAGGTTCACACTTTAACATTGTCAGGCACATCACAAAGGGGGAAAATAGGGGTACAGAGCAAAACTGCTCAGCGACCAGGATGGTTTTTTGAAGATAAATATAACCTGCTAGACAATAAAACAAAAATATAAGTTTATAAATTTCAGAGGGTGAAAAGTAGAAAAGATGTGTTACCAAATGACTGAAGGGCTCAAGCTTCAGGAGAGCCAAGTCTTGGGTCATGCTACCCACTGCTAGGTTCTCACTGCCTAGAATGGTGCCTAGCACAGAGCAGGGCCCCGGGACTATTCGTTGAGTGAACAAACAGAGAGACCCTGAGCCAGATACACTTAGCTAGGTAGGAGTACAAAGATGCATTTTATACATACTTTTAAAATACACTTGAATTGTGAATGGTGGATTTTGAGTTTTTTATTATTTTCAACAAATGGTGAATTTGTAAGATTGTGACAAGGAAACTTGAAAGTTTTCATATTCCTAAAAAAATGGTTGGAAGGATCATGGAGATTTATGATTGGTTACGTCTCATACATCTTTCCTATGTGTGTGTATGGCCTTGGGCAAGTTACTCAATCTCTCTGTATCTCTGTTTCCTCATTTGTAAAATGGGAATATTAGTAGAACCGACTTGATGGGATTATTGTGAAAATTAAATCAGTTCATGTGTGTAAAGTACTTGAAACAGTACCAAGTATGAAACAAGCCCTGTTGTCACCATCATCATCATCATCATTAAGGTAACATGTTTGAGGGACCTCTCTCAGGAACTCTCATGTGATAACCAGAAATGTAAAATTGATTAAAAACTTTAAAATTTTTTCTGTGATATGTATTTGGATTTTTGTTTGTTTTTCACAATAGCTTTAACATGATATATTTCACATACTATAAAATTCACCCTATTAAAGTGTATGATTCAATGGTTTTTAGTATATTCACAAAGTTGTGTAACCATCACCAGTATCTAATTTTAGAACTATTTTACCACTCCAGAAATAATCTTAGAACATTTTATTTCCTTCCTCCCTTCTTCCCTTCCTCCCTCCCTCCCTTCCTTCCTTCCTTCCTTCCTTCCTTCCTTCCTTCCTTCCTTCCTTCCTTCCTCCTTCCCTCCCTCCCTCCCTCCCTTCCTCTCTCTCCCTCTCTCTCTCTCTCTCTCTCTCTCTCTCTCTCTCTCTCTTTTTGGCTCCATACCCAACATGGGGCTTAAACTCACAACCTTGAGATCAAGAGTCCCATGCTTTACAGACCGAGCCAGCCAGGTGACTGAGAATTTTAGATCATTTTCATCACCCTCATACCCATTACCAGTATCTCCCCCTTCTTCTCTCCTCCTAGCTCCTGGCAACCACTAATCTCAGTCTGTCTTCATACATTTATCTATTCTGACCATTTCACGTACATGAAATCATACAAAGCATGGCCTTTGTATATAGCTTCTTTAACTTAGCTTAATGTTTTCAAGGCTCATTCACATTGTAGCATATATTAGTACTCCTTTCCTTTTTGGGTAAATAACATTCATTGTATGGTTATACCACATTTTGTTTATCCATTCATTATCACAGCATTTGGATGCATATGAATTGTTTCCATTTTCTGGGCTATTATGAATAATGCCTCCATGACATTCATGAGCAAGTTTCGTTTATCTTCGGTATATACCAAGGAATGCAATTGCTAGGTCTTTTGGTAATTCTTTAACATTTCAAGGAACTACCCAAACTATTTTCCAAAGTGGTTGTACCTTTATACAGTTGCACTAGTGAATAAATTGAGGGTTCCAATTTCTCTACATCTTCACCAACATTTCTTAGATTCTGTCTTTTTTGTTTTAGTCATCCTAGTGGGTGTGAAGTGGTATCTCATTGTGGCTTTGATTTGCATTTATTTCCCTGATGGCTAATGATGTTGAGCATCTTTTTATGAACTTGCCATTTGTGTATCTTTGGAGAAACATCTATTCAGATACTTTGACCATATTTTGAGGTATTTTTCTTTTTATATGTGATTTGTAAGTGTTCATATGTTCTTTATATGTTCATCAACAAGTCTCTTATCAAATATATGATTTGCAAATATTTTCTTCCATTCTGTGGGTTTTTTTTTTCAGTTTCTTGATCATATCTTTTGAAGTACAAAAGTGTTTCATTTTGATAAAGTCCAATTTATTTAGTCAGTTATTTGTACTTTTGGTGTTGTGTCTAAATAGCCTCTGTCTATCCAAGGTCAGGAAAATTTATTTGTATGTTTTCTTCTCAGAGTTTTATAGTTTTAGTTCTTATATTTAAGTCTATGATCCATATTGAGGTAATTTTGTATATGGTGTGAGGTAAGGGTCCAAATCCATTCTTTTGAACTTAGACATCTACTTTTTCCAGCATCATTTGTGAAAAGCACTATTCTTTCACCATTAAATTGTCTTGGCAACCTTGTTAAAAAAAAAAAAAAACAATTGACCATAGGTGGAAGGACTATTTCTGGACTCTCAGTTCTATTCCGTTGATCTATATGTTTGTCTTTATGACTACTGTAGTTTTGTAGTAAATTTTTAAATTGGGAAGTGTGAGTCCTCTAACTTTATTCTTCAATATTATTTTGGCTATTCTGGGTTCCTTGCATTCCTTATGAATTTTAGATCAGCTTGTCAATTTCTGCAAACCAGGCAGCTAAGATTTTGATAGGAATTGTATTGAATCTGTACATATCAATTTGGGGAGTATTGCCATCTTAACAGTATTAAGTGTTCTGGTTGGTCTATGAACGTGTCACAGGTGTGGATGCCTTTCCATTTATTTATATCCTTAATTTCTTTCGGTGATGTTTGCAGTTTTCAATGTATCAGTCTTACACTTCTTTTATTAAATTTATCCTAAGTATTTTATTCTTTTTGGTGCTATTGTAAATGGAGCTTTTTTTTTTTTTTTAATTTTATTTTCAGGTTGTTCATTACCAATTGTTTGGAGCGTTTTTATGTTTTTTGTTTTGCTGTGGTAAAATATACACAACATAAAATTTACCCTTTTAATCATTTTTAAGTGCACAGTTTACTGGCAATAAGTATTCACAGTGTTGTGTAATCATCACCACTATCTATTTTGAAAACTTTTTCACCATTCCAAATAGAAACTCTGGACCCTTCAAACAATAACTCCACCCTCCCCGTCCCTCCTGCCCATAGTAACCTTTACTATTTCTCTATGAATTTGCCTATTTTACATACCTCATATTAGTAGACTCATACACTATTTTCCTTTGTGTTTGGCTTATTTCACTTAGCATAGTATTTTCAGGGTTCATCCTGTTGTAGCATGTATCAGAATTCCAGTCATTTTTGTGGCTAAATAATGTTCTATTGTATGTGTATACCACATTTTGTTTATATGTTTACCTGCTAATGGATACTCCTGTTGTTTCCACCTTTCGGCTATTGTGAATAAAGCTGCTATGAACAATGGTGTAAAAGTATCTAAGTCTCTGCTCTCAGTTCTTTTGGATTTATCCTTAGGAGTGGAATTGTTAGATCATATGGTAATTCTATGTTTAACTTTTTGTGGAACAGCCAAACTGTTTCCTACGGCAGCTGCACCATTTTATATTCCCACCAGCAATTGCATTAGCGTTCTGATTTCTCCACATCCTCACCAATATTGTTATTTTCGATTTTTGTAAAAATAATAGTCATCTTGATATGGTATTTGTTTTTAATTAAGAATTGGACTGCATCTAACAGTCTTTTTAGTGGTAGAATGCCTCATCTTTCAGACAGATACATACAAAGTGTATTTCATTAAAATACCAAGGGAAATAATAAATTTTCTCTATTCATTGTTAGCTTTATTTTCTCCCTGCAATAGTAATTTCTATAATACTGTAATTGAGGGTAAATAATTAAATGAAAGCTGGGTATTTAGAAGAGGAATGTTGAAAACTCCTTTTAAGGCTTGGAAAATATAACTCTTCCTATCTTTTCTATGATGTCAAAGACAACAGATACCACTGTTAGAACCTTAGCAGACAAAGGTGAAGAGATCAACAGTTATTTCTTGAACCCTTCTTTATTGTCATCGGAATGTTCACCAACAACCTCGAAAAAGAAAACAGAAGACACGAGTGACTTCCCTTCTGAGAGCCAGAGAAGCATACCACTCGCCGTGACTGATGCTTTAGAGCACATCATGGAACAACTCAGTGTTTTGACACAGGTGGGTTAGCGTGCTTTACGTGTACTTCAGGGTGAGTTAAAATAATCCTGGTTGCGGTAGTTTGCAGAACTTGCAGAGCAGGGGGAAGTTCTTTTTTCTCAGAAAGGCAAGCTCAGGGTGGCCATTGATATAGCAAGGCATGCTCTGCTGGGCTGCTCTAGTAAGATCTTACAGAGGGCACACGTGTGTGTGTGCCCGTGCATGTGCGCATGCGCGCGCATACACACACATGCTCGCGTGCGCGCGCGCGCGCACACACACACACACACACACACACACACACACACACACACACCTGCCACGGCACTTTATCTGGCTTCTGGGGGCCAGAGGGCACAGTGGAGACTATAAAGAATGGCACTGGTACTCCATGCAGTAAATGTATTTGATTCTTCTCAATAACATTTTACTCTAAGATTTTTGATGTAGTATGTTCAGATTAGGACATTATCAAAGAAATATTTAGGGCTATTGAAAAAATGGTGAACAGTTTTTGGTTAGAATGAAATTTTGACAGTTTATAGTTCTTCCCTTAGAGTTCTTCCCTTCCCCTTTAGAGGCAAGGAGCAGATATTCTCACCGTCCAAGATGTAACTTTCCTCATTTCAAAGCTTTTTACATTGATGCTGTGTTCTTCTGGAGGTGATAGTTTTTATAGTTTTTGCATTCTTGTTTTAGAATTTTAACTTGTCCGTTGATGCCATTTTACATTTGCAAAGAAGGTATACTATGGATCTTTATGTACCAAGGGTCTTCCAACTCTCGGTCAGGAGATAATAGATGTCACTTAAGAGAAGTTGTGTGTTGAAATGGATACATCAAACATTTCTCCTCCAGCTCTGCTGATTGTTTCCTTTGAAGAAGTCTTATTGTTTCCTTTGAAGAAGTCTTATTGTTCCTGCAATACGTAGAATAAGCAGACCTTGTTATAAGTTATACAGAAAGAGAGGCTATAATGTGAACTGGAGAGATGTCGATTACTTTTCCATAATACATATTTCATGTTGGAATAGCTCTTGCATAGAAATCATCTCATTCTGTTCTCATCACTGCTGTACGTTATAATCACCTGGACAGTTCTAAAGCATACAGATGGCCAGTTCTCATCTCCACAGAATCCATTGCCATTGGTCTGGGGTAAGGCCCTGACATTTGTCTCGTTGCCCAATATGATTATGTTTTACGGCCAGGGTTTAGAACTGCTAATTAAATGAATACTAAAAACCAGGGATAACATCTCAGGGCCTTTAGAGGCAAGGGGCATATATGTGGATTTGGGGCCCTGTCAGAATGTGGGAAAGAGCCAGGTGAGAACTTGGAGTCATCATACGATTTGTTCAATGAAACTGATATTAAAATCACCAATTTTCATTTTGCAATATTGTGCTGGAGGTGACTTTCTCTGCGTTTATCAGACATTTCTTTCCTTTAAAGGCAGTTTCCCTTTCAGATTTAGTTTGGGTTGGCTTATTTCCCATATTGCCCCAACTTCTTCACCTATACTGTTGCATTCGATGTCAGGTTGTTCTTAGAGACTCTTCCAAATGAGTCTGTCCACTCTCTATTCTTTTAGCCTCGACATCTCTCCCAATTCAAGGCTAAATGAATCACTTTAAGCTTTATTGACTGTTCCTTTTAATTTTGAAAGGCTGGCTTTCTTTTTACAATTAAAGAGGTTAGAAGCAAGCCCAGCACACTTGCAAAATAGAAACACTGAATCTGTGGGCACGTAGCAAGTAAAATAAACATGTTCTGATGCACTTTAATTACAGATGACTGAACATCTAACTCAGTGTTTATAACCTATCTGTACTGAACTGTAATTAGAAATAAATTAAAATAAAATTACATTTTATATGGTAGATGAATGGAGTTAACCGGTGTTCAGGGTATTGACGATATACATATAAATCCCTTTGGTGGGATTGGAATAATGTGTATAAAATATATGGCAAAATGCTTGGCCCATATACGTACTCAAGAAATGGTAAAAAAATATTATCAGCATCATTTTTTAATTAGTCATAATATATAGTATGAAATATAAAAGTAAAAGCTGGTAAATAATGGTATTTTAAAAATTGTTTACCTTCAGAGGGTGACAGGGAATCAATTCATTATCTTGAAACTTACTAAAATAACCAAGCATTTATTTTGCCTTTCTTTTTTTTTATTTAAAAAAAATTTTTTTTAACGTTTATTTATTTTGAGACAGGGAGAGACAGAGCATGAACGGGGAAGGGTCAGAGAGAGAGGGAGACACAGAAACAGGCTCCAGGCTCCAGAGAGAGAGGGAGACATCTAAAACAGGCTCCAGGCTCTGAGCTGTCAGCACAGAGACTGACGCGGGGCTCGAACTCACGGACCGCGAGATCATGACCTGAGCCGAAGTCGGATGCTTAACCGACTGAGCCACCTAGTCGCCCCTATTTTGCCTTTCTTATATGAACTCTAGTACTGGATAGCCACGTAGTAGATGAGGAAAGTGTCTCTTATTAATGAATTATCCCAACTAATACTTTTTTAAAGGATGAGATTAGAATATCATCATTTACCATCCTCAAGAATGAATAGATTTATGCATTGAGCAGTTCCCAACATCACGAGAAAAGAAATGATCAAACCTTATTAACGTGGCTTCTAACAAAATAGACCACTACCTGTAGTCTTATCTATAGATCTCAGTAGATCTGTAGTCTTACAGATCTAATATGAGTCTCCTCAAGCCTTTGAATCCAGCTGCCAATTTGTAGAGCATACAGAGAACCAAACGGACCAGACTGTACCCTCAGCGTGCTCTTTTTCACCTTCAGACTGGTGGCAGTGCTACAGGCAAACTGTACTTGAAATGGCCTGAATCTGTCAACAAACAAATTATAAAGAAAAAAAAGGGAGAGGGGATGAGAAGCTGTAGATTAAAAGGAACTTTAAATGACATGTCAAACTTTGCAAATGGGTGAGACGAAATTATAGTGTCTAGGGATGTACACCTGAAAGATAAAACCATAAAGAGACACGAGAAAGTAATTTGGTCAGGAAAGTGGCTACTATCGGGGGAGGACAGAAGTGGGGACTTTGCGAGGCACCTGGGAGTAACTCTGGGGCGGCTGGCAGTGTTCCAGTTCTTGACCTGG